>NW_006798684.1:565896-583745 GCF_000442215.2 Lipotes vexillifer | reverse complement strand
AGTGCAGGTCGGATCCAATCAAGGACCCCACGGAGTGGAGCCTAGTTCCATCAGCCGGGAGGCCCAAGCTGTCAGCTCCCACCGGACCAGACCAGCAGTGCCTGAGATCAGGGACTGAGAAGACCGGATTCTGCTCCGTATTTTGCAGTCTTCGCCCACCCACTCCCCTTGGTGGCAGCCCGTAGTAGTGCCCCTGCTGCGAGGAGGTGGGCGTGCCACGCTATACACCTGTACCCAGGAGGAATGGGGTGCAAAAATACTGAAGATCCTAGAGGCTCCAGAACACCCCACCGCTTGCTCCCTGAAGGACAGAGAAATGGTAGTTCTGTTCCTAATTTTGTTTTTTAATAAGTTTATTTGTTTATTTATTTTTTGCTGCGTTGGGTCTTCATTGCAGCCACATGGGCTTTCTCTAGTTGCAGCGAGTGGGGGCTACTCTTCGTTGCGGTGTGCAGGCTTCTCATTGCGGTGGCTTCTCGTGTTGCGGAGCACAGGCTCTAGGTACGCGGGCTTCAGTAGTTGTTGCTCACGGGCTCTAGAGCACAGGCTCAGTAGTTGTGGCGCACGGGCTTAGTTGCTCTGCGGCATGTGGGATCTTCCTGGACCAGAGATTGAACTCATGTCCCCTGCATTGGCAGGCGGATTCTTAACCACTGCACCACCAGGGAAGTCCCCCAGGGCTTTGTTTTATTTTGTTTGTTTGTTTTTTAATTTTTGAATTTTATTTTATTTTTTTATACAACAGGTTCTTATTAGTCATCAATTTTATACACATCAGTGTATATATGTCAATCCCAATTGCCCAATTCATCACACCACCATCCCCACCCCCCATGGCTTTCCCCTCTTGGTGTCCATACGTTTGTTCTCTACATCTGTGTCTCAACTTCTGCCCTGCAAACCGGTTCATCTGTACCATTTTTCTAGGTTCCACATACATGCGTTAACATACAATATTTGTTTTTCTCTTTCTGACTTACTTCACTCTGTATGACAGTCTCTAGATCCATTCACGTCTCAACAAATGACTCAATTTCGTTCCTTTTTATGGTTGAGTAATATTCCATTGTATATATGTACCACAACTTTATCCACTCATCTGTCGATGGGCCTTTAGGTTGCTTCCATGACCTGGCTATTGTAAATAGTGCTGCAATGAACATTGGGGTGCATGTGTCTTTTTGAATTATGGTTTTCTCTGTGTATATGGCCAGTAGTGGGATTGCTGGGTCATATGGTAGTTCTCTTTTTCGTTTTTTAAGGAACCTCCATACTGTTCTCCATAGTGGCTGTATCAATTTACATTCCCACCAACAGTGCAGAAGCGTTCCCTTTTCTCCATACCCTCTCCAGCATTTGTTGTTTGTAGACTTTCTGATGATGCAGGGCTTTGTTTTGTAATTTGAAATTTCTTGATCATGAAACCTTCCAAAATTGTTTTGGACCTCTTGGACTTGGGTGGGGGAGGGCAGCAAGGGTATCTGAACATGGACTTCGGAGTCGCTGTGATGGAGACTCTGGGAACAGAGATCAAGAGCTTTGAGTATAGGGACATGGCTCTGACTGCAGGATGGGCGATTCTGGGTCCACTGAGATATGGGGGTGAAGGGACATCTAGGTTTGGGGGATATTGGGGAAATGGCAGCTGTGGGGCCCTCATAGAATGGGACGTAGGTGGGCCCTCCTGTATGGCTAGGTGGGCCCATTAGTTTGGGCTCTGGGATGGAAAGGAGTAGGTCATGCCTCTCATAGGGCTACTGCCATGCGTCAGGAGGGCACTCAGGGCCACCCAAGAGAAGTACTGAGATGATGGAGTGGGGACGGCTCAAGGCAAGATGACTTTGAGAAACTGTATCTCAGTTGAGGCGGCTTGGCAGAGGCCTGAGTGACTGGCTCATCATTGCCAGATCCTGCTGGGTAAGGACACGAGAGGTAGCCTTTAGGATGAAGAATTTATTTATTGTTCAGCCCCCTTGGCCCGGCCAGCCCGGGCTCTACCGGCAGTGGTAGTCAGGATAGGTCTCGGACACAAACTCAGGGTGGACAACGTAGTTGTTTCTCTGGGGGCCACCGGTCTTCTTGAAGTGACTTGTGTCCCATCTGTGGGGAGAGATGGGTCGGCCCTTTTGGACCCTCATATGTCTGACTCCAATTCTCAATGCTAATCTTATCCCAACATTTTGTCCCGAATAATGGCCCTAGGCTCCAACACTGACCTCTTGACCTCAGGTTCAACTGTTAAATTTTTGACTCCCAATACCCGCTCCCTAATACTGACTTTTTACCCTTTAATTCAAGCCCTGAACCTAACGCCCTGATCTCTTGACTCTAAGCCCCACTGCCAACCTGTAAACCCTCAATGCCATCTCCATGCCCTCTCATTTAGTTGCCAGCTTTGACTTCCCCATGGCACCATCGCCCCCTGGTGTCATCTTCCAGTCGGTGCATCGCAGCGGTCAGTTATCCCAACTAGTCCCTGGGTCCCCCGCCATGCCAAGGTTACAGCTTCTGTGTGGGTGCGCATTTGCATGTGTGCGCGCCAGATTTACCTAAGGTTCGGACAAGGGTAGTATGACGGCGGGGGAGTTATAACAGCACATTGCATTCCCGGCCGGTGCTCACAGGGCGATACACTCCTGGAGAAAGAAGCGGTGGGCAGGAATGGGTCGGGCCTTTTGACTTCCCTCTACGCCCCAACCCAGACCAAGACTCTGAGCTGCACTTCAGGTGTCAGTCCTACTGCTCGGAGATCCTCCCTTCCGGCCTCCTGTCCCTTCAAGACCTCGAAACGTTGCCTCTGGGAAGACACCTGAAGTCCCTCTCCCCCTAAGGCCTCGTTTCTGCCGCCCAGGCTGGGAGGCGGAGAACGCTGTACTCTGGGGAGGGTTGGGGTACAGTTATTGAGGGCCTGGGAGCCCCTGGATCCTCAACATGGGACAGCAATTACTCCAGCTTATCGACAAGGCAACGTTTCTGAGGCTTAGGCACTTTCTCGCTCCTCCACGCTCTTGTGAGGGATAAGACCCAGTTTCGCACAATGAATCAGTCTCTCTCAGCCTGGGGAGGGACGGGGTATCACCACGGGGTTAGGGACAGGGTCCAGGATCTCCCTCCCCATTTCACAGCTCTAGACAGACGCGGACATTGGAGTTCTCCCAGGCTCAGCCAGCCTTGTGTAACGCCAGTGCAGGGAAAAGGCCGCGTTGCAGTCTGGGCTTCTGCTGAGCGCTCGAGCTTCAGTTTCCTCCACAATAACACGCGAGGCTGTCTACCTCCAGAGGTGGTGCGGGGCTCCGAGGAGGCCAGGGCCGTTCTGGTAATGCGGTCACCACTTCCTTGCCTTCTTAGAACCCAGCGATGACCCTGCCCATTACCAACGGTGACCCGAGGCCCAGGAATAGGGGACACTGTTCTGAGAACACACGGTACTCCGCAAGCTAGAACCTGAATCTCCAGGGGGCGGGGACGGCGGGTGTGCGAAGGGGGAGCAAACTGGTGTACGGAGTTTGTTCCTCAAAGAAACCCTCGGGCAGAGCCTCCAGAAGACGTACAGGAGCCAGGTTGACCTTGAGCGCAGTTCAGGAGGGATAGGATCAGGAACTCGTGTATCTCCGTGCAGGTTCTCCCGCCTCAGCCGTACGTTCAGGCCGTGAGGCCCCAGGGCGGGACAGGGAGGCGCCAGTAAGCGGACCGCGCGGGGCTGGAGGCGGGGTGGGGTCTGGCACAGAGGCAGGTCAGAGCTAGAAGTGGTTCGGGATGGAGAGTCCGCAGCTGGGGTAGGGGGGACTCTGCGGGGAGGGCTTGGGGGCGGGGCCCGGCTACTGCGCGCGCGGCCCTGCGAACCTTGCAGTCGGCCGCTCTGTGCGCAACAGCCGCAGGCGACGTTCGGTGCAGGGTGGCCCGGCGACGCAGTAGTCCATGCCGCGCAGAGAGTAGTGGCGGCCCGAGCAAGCTCTTTCATAACCCTGGAAGGGCAGGCGGCCCGGCAGCGGGTCCCCACACCCACAGCGGGGCGTGATCTCTGGTAGCGGCTGGTTCCGTGACAGCGAGTTCAGTATGTTCACCAGTACCTCGCGCTCTGCGCCCGCGGGCCCCGAGCCCGGGAGACCCAGACACAGAGTCACAGGAATGGGAAGAGACAAGGTCAGAGACAGGAAGAGATGGAGACACAAACAGATAGAGACAAGGTTACAGCCTCTCCAGGGCCCTCGGCCTCCGCCCCGTACCTCGGGTTTCCATGCCTCCGTCCTTCTGGCCTACCCATTTCCCTCCACTGTCCCACCATCCGTTACCGTAGGCGTTGAGTCGCTCCGGCTTAGGAGGGTACACCAAGGGCATTCCTCGAACTACTGTCTCCATCCCGGCCTCCTGGAAGTGGCACACACGCTGCCTCAAGCTCTGACCCGGAAGAGTTCCTCCTTTGGGGGTTCTCCCAGAACACGCAGACTAGTCCCAGGCCGTGCCTTCTCCCGCCCTCCAGAAGCTCCCCTATTCTCCCACGTTCTGAGTGTTTGGGGTTGTCGCTGGGCAAGGCGGTTTACTCCGCCTCCCAGGTGGTGGGGGTGGGGGAAGTGGAGCTGTAGGTGGACCAGGTCTGGACATGCACCTCTGACATCCCTGTCTCACCGTTTGCCTCTGATTTTACCCTTCTTTGTCTAGCCGACTCTGTGTAGCTGTGTCTTCGTGTCTCTCTAATAGGGATTTTTCAATATTGCAGTGTTGCCTGCCCATCAGAATCACTTGGGGAACTTATGAAAAATTCTGATTCTGATTCTTGAGGAAGTTCTGATTCAGAAGGGTTTGGTCAACCTGAGGTTGGCCATCAACCTACAGTTAAGAGCCCCTACTCTTGCCTGGTATCCTTACATCTTCCCTCTTTCTTCATGCCTGGGGCTGTGGCTGGACTCTTTCCTATCTCTTTGGAAGGCTCTCCTGTATCTATCTGCTCTGCCTCTGGATGGCCTTGTTCTCCCTCCTTTGTCCTTGCTCACATCACAAAGGAGGGGAGAGAGGAGCAGGTAGACTCAGCCTATCAATGACTTCTTGGCCAGACCATGTGGGAAGGCGCCAGGTGGCAAGCTTCAGGAAGGTAGCACCTCAAGGAGTGTGCACCAGCCATGTCTCCACAGAGCCTAGCCAGAGATTGGGACCCAGAGGCCCAGCACAGCTTCACTCCTGAGCTCCCTTGTTTCCTAGAAAATATAAACCCTAGTCTCACAAATGGGAAAAGGCCTTGGAGCATTGTTGGTGGGAAAGGGATGAGAAACTAATGGTGAAATATCAGACACTGTGGTTTGGGAGGCAGATGGGGGGTGGGGGGTGGTCCCAGGCCCCAGGCATCTTTGCTGGGCACAGTAGATACCTTAGGCAGCCGAGGAAGGTATGTGGCACATTTGTTCCAGTCCGTACAGTTGTAAGGTCCCATCTTCCATGTATTATACCGGTTACCACACAGGTGGTTTGGGTTGCATTTGTCTGCTTGATCATGTGGGTGGAGACATAAGACAGTATTACTTCTTATTCTGCCCCAGGATCTGGGACCCCTTAGATGTTTTTCCTCTGATCCCCAGCACAAAGCTGGACTCTCACTCATCTCCCTTAGGCCAGAAAAGCCCAGCCTGGCCCCATACTTGTCTTAGACACTGAGATGCAGCCTATATCCCACTTAAGACAAGCTTCTGAGTGGAGCCTGTGTCCTTTGAGCTGATCACTTTTCATCCTGGCACCACCCTCTCTGAATCAGCGAACCTGGAAACCCTGGAAACGGGCCTACTCCCAAATCCTCCCTCTAATCTTCCACATCCAGGCTCAAAGTTTGCTTATTCTGCCTCCTTAAAATCACTTGACTCTATTCTTTCTTCCAGTCCCCCATGATATCACTCCTGTATCTCTGCAGTGCCTAAACCAGGAGACAAGAATGTCACGGTTAATAGGATGGACTCTGTAGACCGACTCCTGTGGTTCAAATTTCAGCTCTGCCAGATATTAACTCTGTGTGGCCTTGATCTAGTTAATTAACTTCACCTTGTCTCTGTTTCCTTAATTTTAAAATGGGGGTAATAATACTATCTACCCCAGAGGGTCGTTGTGAGATTTAAATAAGTTATTATATGTAAAACATTTAGAACAATGCCTGGCACAGAGAAAACTATCATCATCATCACCATTATTATTATTGTTTTTATTATAGTTATTAGCCTACTGGTCTTCCTGCCTCATTCTGAAATCCTACAATCCGATCTCTACATAGAAACTGTGGCACTTATGATAAATGAAAATATGACCAAGACAGTTCTCTACTTAAAACCCTCCAAAGCCCCACCCATCCAGTCACCTAAGTGTCCTGTAAGTTCCTCTCTGATCCACCACGCTAACAGTGTGAAAGAATAATGTGAGAGATTAGGAAAGGAGTTCTAGGAGCCCTAGAGTAAGAGCAGGTGCATGTATGTGTGGGACAGTGTGTTGGGACTTGGAGTTCTAGGTTGGTGGGTTGGACATACTGAGTTTGAAGTGTTTGGGGCCATTCAGGTAAATTTGAACATAATCAGATAAAGGAAAGTGGAAGCCTGGTAAGACGACAAGACTAGAAATAAACACTTAGAGTTGTCAGTAATTAAAGATGTGGGTTAGATTAAATGGTCTCAGGAGAGGAATAAGGAGAGAGGATGGTCCGATCAGCATCCCGAGGAACCCCATGTTTCCAGAATGATTAAACAAGAGACCCAGGAATTGAGGCATCAGAGAAGCTGAGGAAGGAAAGAGTTTCACAGAGTAGAGAGTGGTCAGAGTGAAATACATAGGGTAGGTCTCATGAGGAAAAGACTGAAGAGTCCCATGGATGAGGTAATTAGAACCATACAAGATCAGTTTTAATAAACATTAAACATGAGTGTAGGAGATGCAGACTCCCAATTTCAATTGAAGATTAATCATCAATTCATTCAACAAATACTTTTGAAGCCTGCTGCTATTCTAGGTGGAGGGGGCACAGCTCTAAATAAAACAAGATTCTCTGTTCTTTTGTAATGTACAGGAAGACATAATAAACACCTAACCAAATGAGAAAGATAATTTCTCATAAGGCATAAGGAGTGAGGAAGTAGAGACATAGACTCTATTTCCAAGAATCCTGGCTGTGAAGGGGAGGAGTGAGAGAATTTTTAGACAGGAGGAAATTAGAAAAGGCTTCCAGGTTGAGGGGAGAGAGATGTGGTGAGACAGAGGGATGCAGGAGAGAAGGGAACCTGATGGAACAGGGTCACTAAGAAGATGGGAGGAGATAGCACCGGAATACACATGGAGGAATTTGTTTGGAGGAGGTTAATGCTCCCTCCCTCTCTTTAGGGATAAGGCCCAGGCCTCTTCCAATTCTTTGGCATAGACTGGGAGCTCCCAAAAGGCAGAGCCTGGATCTCCTCTTCCAGGGTCAGCGGTCAGGATCAAGGTCAGGCCAGGTGGTTGGGAATCAAGCTGGAATGGGGGTAATTAGAGAAGAAGCCCTGGTTGAGGATGGGGATAAGGTTTGTATCAGATCAGGGTGGAGGTCAGAAGTCAGGTTGGGTTCAGGTGTAGGGTCTTTGTTGGGGTCACTGAATGGGGTCACCGTTGGGTAATGGGTGAGGCCCTACCTTCCTCTTGAGACAGCCAGTATTTCTCAGGCAAGTAGGGGTGGCCTGGTATGGAACTCTTATAGCTGTAGTCCTGCACAGCACACTTGACCGTCTTCTGCAGGGCTTCAGGATCCACGTGGCGCTGCACAGTCTGAGTCAGGCCCTGGCAAGGAGAGAGGGGAGGAGATGGCTAGGTGCATGGAGACCCCAGCCTTGGTATCCAGCTGGACCTAGATTTAGCCCCTATTGAGGTCAGCCCAGGTGCGTCTCCCAACCCTCTCCCTATGCCAGAGGATCCCCAGGCCAGCCTTGGTTCCCTCTGCATAGTTCTTTTGCTTGAATCACCCTTTTCTCCTTTTCTTCCATCCAAGGCTCGGACTTGGAACCCAACATTTTCCCTCAGTCAGAGTGGTTTTCTGATGTTCTTCTCATTTCTGTCCTTTCCTTGACTGGGACCTATAAGGGCAGAGCTGGGTGTTCCTGTCCTCTTTCTTCCAGACTGTGTGCTGCCTGGGAGCAGGGCCTGGGTCTTCCCCAACAGAGCAACAGGCCCGTGGAACAACCTCAGGAAAGGCTGGCTGCCCTGGGAGCTGGCTACCTTAGGCAAGTGTTTTGGACAGGAAGGGCTCTCTGTGAATCTGGCACCTTGAAGGAGATGAAGGATGGGGCCAGAGGGGCACCTACTTTAAAATCTAATTCTCTGACCCCAACCTGACCCTAATTCTGCTGTGGCTCTCATCATGACACCAATATTACCCTTGACCCTGACATTTACGTTGTGCTGGTCTGCATCCTATCCTGATTTTTTCCCTGATCTTGGTTCAGGCTCTGGGCCCCTCTGCTTCTTGGGGTTCACCTCTTCTTATCCCAACACCCCTTGTTTGGCTGGGTCTGTAGAAGCCCAGATCAAGGGCGCCCTTGTCCTCAGCTAAAGGCACATTGCCAAGTTAGTTGTGGGCCCATGTCTCTGTAGGCAGCTGGGATGAAAAGGCAGCTGAGTTACAGGGGTGGGACACCCAGCAAAGTCAGACACCAGAAAGGACTTTCTCATCATAGTGGGCAGCAAGGTGCTGGGATGACGCTGTTGCACCGCATTTCACCCTTATGATCTGAAGAGCAGAGGCTTCTCTTGGCCTGGGATGAGACCTTGCTGCTTCTAGTGCTCCTACTCCCCTGAAAACCCCTCAGCTAAGGGGCTTCTTGGATCCTCCGTGCCCAGCTGAGGTTTTGTTCTGTGAGCAGATCCTACACAGTCATACTCCATATGAGTGGAGGGGCCCCATGACTTAGCACTCCCCTGAGTTTTACATACACACAAACACATGCATGTCCAGACATACACATAGATCTGTGCGCCCAGATACACTCATAGACAGATGTACATCTATATGTACACACTCAGACATGCTCACACACACACACACAAATAATCATTTAGAAGAACTCACAGACTCTTCAGTGTTTCCATTTGAGGCTTTCCTCAGATGTCTGTAATCTTTGACTGTCTGCTTATGTTTATGAGTAGGAGACTAAAAAGGCTCATTGGAGGCTTTGAGCTGTGGGTGGGCATCATTGTAGGATGCTCTGGCTAGACTATTTGTTGCAAACTCTGTCAGTATCTGTAGGTCTTTTCTCTTGGGCTGATCAGATCCCTCGGAAGAGACTCTTTCAGTCTTTGGCTTGAGAGAAGTGACCTAGCTGCCATTGTTCTGAGAACCTAGTGGAGAAGAGGGCTGCTGGGGTTTAGCATTCAGCATATGGAGGTTCATCTGTTTTCAGTATGGTACCCTGACCTTAGCTGGGCCTGGAATCCCCAGTCCTGAGATCCTTGCCAAAAAATAAGCCTACTGACTTTTGCAGAGATGGGCAAGCAGTCACCCTACAGCGGTGGAATAGAAGAGGGGGTTTAATTGCTTCTTAGCTTTCAAATCATTATTGTTTCAGCCTTGGTCCTGTCCCATCTTCTGTTCCAGAGAAACCTAGTATTGCCAATTTCTGAGCCTTTTAAAAATTCTGCAGTTTTAAGTTGAATTATGTCTTGTGTTTCCCACTGCTGGCTTTGGATTCAGCTTTCTCAGATCTGCTGTGTCAGTTACTACTTATCTATCACACTTTCCAGCTTCTGAAATTTTGTTGTCATTGTCCTTCCTTCTCACTATTCTTGCAAATTTATGTCTTAAATATGCATTTATTGTAGTTTTCAAGAGGTTTTAGGAAGGAGTCAAAACGTGTTTATTTTAACCCAGAGAATTATAGTTCTTTATATATTCTACATGTTCCTTTGTCAGTTACATGTTGCAATTATCATCTCCCAGTTTGTGGCTTGTAACTTCATTTTCTCTTTGGTGTCTTTTGATGAACGTAAGTTCTTAATTTTAACATAGTTGAATTTATTCATCTCTTAATGTAGTGCTTTTGTGACTTAGGAAATCCATCCATAATCTAAGATAATGGAGATAATGTCATAATTTTTTCTAAAATTATATAGTTTTACTTTCCATATTTATGCCTTAATCTGTCAGGAATTTGTTTTAGGGTTTGGTGTGAATTAGGGGATCAATTTAATTTTTATCCACATGGAAACCAGTTGTCTCATTGAGTAATCTATCTTCTCCCACAGATTTGTAATGCCATCCCAAGCCTGAGACATCTTTTCCCATAGCTTTACTTTCAGTCATCTCTGTTGTATATCGTTTCCATATATGTGTGGCTCCATTTCTGGTCTGTTTTATTCCATTAATCAATTTGTGTATCCCTACAGTAATATTATGCTTTATGAATTTCTGTAGCTTGGTAATAAATATTAATATCTGACTGGGCAAGTCCCCTTCTTCAGGTGTGTTTTAGCTAGTTCTTGGGCCTTCGCTCTTCTCTATAAATTTTAGAGACAGCTTGTCAAATTCTTCAAAAACTGTTGAGATTTTAATCAGAATTGCATGGAATCTTTATGTTAGTGACTCTCCTATTCATGAGCATGTTATGCCTCTTCATTTAATTTTTTCTTTTAAGTATTCAAAGTTTTATAATATTATCCATACAGTTTTGCACACATTGTTAGATTTATTTCTACTTACTCTCACTCTTTGTTGCTAAAATGATATATATATATTTTAAGATTATGCTTCCTAAATATGCTTTTTATCTTAAATCCATCCAACTTTCTAAATTCTCTTATTCTAATAATTTGTAGATTCTATAAACACAACTGTATCATCTGTGAATAATGACAGTTTTTGTAAAAATTCCTTTCCTATCCTTGTACCTTACATGATATTATTTTCCAATATACAATTTACATGATATTGTTTTCCAATATTTTGGTTCTTTCTTTAAATTTTACAAGTTAAAAATTATTATAATTATTTTCTATGGACAATGTTTGTTTAAATTTATCTCACGTTTACCAGTTTCTTGGCTCACTATTCCTTCTTGCATCTCAGACCTTCCTTTTGTTATCATTTTCCTTCTCCCCAAAGTGTATCCTTTAGAAGTTCTTTTATTATAAGTCTTTAAAATTTTTTTAATTTAATTTATTTTTACTTTTGGCTGTGTTGCGTGTTCGTTGCTGTGCGTGGGCTTTCTCTAGTTGAGGCGAGCGGGGGCTACTGTTCGTTGCGGTGCACGGGCTTCTCATTGCGGTGGCTTCCCTTGCTGCAGAGCATGGGCTCTAGGCATGAGGGCTTCAGCAGTTGCAGCACGTGGGCTCCGTAGTTGTGGCTCGCGGGCTGTAGAGCGCAGGCTCAGTAGTTGCGGTGCACGGGCTTAGCTGCTCCGCAGCGTGTGGGATCTTCCCGGACCAGGGCTTGAACCTGTGTCCCCTGCATTGGCAGGCGGGTTCTTAACCACTGTGCCACCAGAGAAGCCCCCTATTATACGTCTTATTGTAGTAAATATTTTAGTTTTTGTTTGTCTGTAAGTGTCTTTATCTTTCTTTTGTTCTTGAAAGGAAGACACATTGAAAATAATTTCTCTCTGCATGTTTTTAAGGTCATCTCTTAAGCTGGTGTTGTGCAGTTTCATGTGTTACCTAAGAATCCATGGATTCATTTCTCTTGTTAGTTGTTGAAAATCAAGAGCCTTTGTCTCTTCAGATAATGACTACTCTCCTTTCTGCTCTTTCCTTCTGGAACCCCGAGTAGTTGTGTGGGATCTTCTCTTTCTTTCATATTGCTTAATGTTTCTTCCATATTTTCTATAGCTCTCTGTCTCTCTGTGCTACATTCTGGGAAATTTCTTTTGCTCTTTTTTTTTTTTTTTTTTCCCCACACTGCACAGCTTGTGGGATCTTAGTTCCCCAACGAGGGATGGAACCTGTGCTCCCTGAATTGAAAGCGTGGAGTCTTAACCACTGGACCACCAGGGAAGTCCCCCTGCTCTGTTTTTCATTTCACTGATGTTCTTAAGCTGTGTCTAATTTGCTCCTTAATCCATCCATAGAGTTTTGGTTTTAACACATATATCTTTTATTCTAAAATTTCGTTTCTTTGAAAAATCTGTCCATTCTTTTAAAAATATAATCTCTTTTTGCATCCTCATTTTGATGAGTTCACATTTTGCTCAGAAAAATTCATAATTATTTTGTGTTCTTTAACTATTATTTCCAATATCTGACATCCTTGGAGGTTTAAGTCTGCTGTTTGTTGTTTCTGTTGACTGTCATATGGTGGTTTGTTTCCTTATGTCTTTTATTGTGAGCTCAGATCTGATTGACCATACTCTAAGGATACCTGGAAACCTACATTGAGGATATTTTCCACCATAGAAGACATACATTCATCGTGTGTGTGTGTGTGTGTTTGTGTGTGTGTGTGTTGGGGTAGCAGGGAGGAAGGGAGCCAGAGATCACTGGACTTTCTGGTTCAGTTGCTCCATCTTTCAGCTAGCTTAAGGCTTAAACTCCTGCTTGTAGTACTGATAGTGGCGTTTGTCCTCAGGGCAATCCTGTCTTCTTAGTATACTTACTACTCATCTCCACTGACAGTCCAAAACAAAATGAAAATTAATTTTTATGCAGGACCTAGTTGTTTGGAAGCAGGAGGGCCCTTCAGAGTTTCTAGACCACCATACTGCCAGAAGCGGAAGCCTTTTCCTTCATTATTAATCCCACTGATATCTGACTTTCATTCCTCACCACTCGCTGAAGCTGTTTAGCCAGGCGGCTAAGTGTTACTATATCCAAGAGATCCCTTTCTGTGCTGACAGCATTTGACACCGAGCTTTGTCTAATAATGCTGTCTTTGTTGGTTTCTCTATGATTTTCGTCCTATCACTGTCTCCTTTTACAGATCTTCTTCCTTTACCTACTCCTGAAATATTGATATTCTCCAAAGTCCTATCCTTGGCCATTTTCTTACTCTTCTTTTGGCAATCTCTATGACTTCAGCTACCACCTATATGTTGATTTCAGAATTCATGTCTGTAGCCCAAACCTCTTTCCTTTGCTTCAGATAAGTATATCCAGCTACACAGCAGACATCTTTTCCTGGAAGTCCTTGAATATTTTTGTCCCCAGATGAACTCCTAATCTCTCTCTAATCTGCAATTCCAAATCTCAGTTGGTAGTACTGCCCTTCCTCCAGTTTTCCAGAGTCCAAAACCCAGAAGTCGTCTTAATCTCTCCCCTCTTCTTTATATCTAGATGGTGACCAAGGTGTGTTATCTGCTTCCTAAAAACTCCCTCCTATTGAGTTTGGAAAAGCAGGCAGACATTCTCATATTTTGCTGGTGGGCATGTAGATTATTATAACCCTTATCACAGCAATTTGAAGTGTATATGCAAAGTTTTTAGATTCATATCCTTTCCCTCAACAATTTCTATCTATGAATTTATCCTAAGGGAATAGTTGACATATACAAAGAATGTACAGGAATAATTATACTAGCAAAATTTTATAAATAATCTAAATTTCCGATAATATAAGATTCCTCAACCATATTTTGGTACATTCATAAAATAAAATACTAGAGTCATTAAAATTACATTATAGAATATTTTTGACACAGGAAAATGTACTTGATATATGGTTTTGTGAAAAAGGCAAGATTCAAAATATTAGTATACAATACGACACCACCTTCATAAAAAAATATTTGCTTCCTGAAAGGGCATATAATAATAAATTAACGGTAGTTATTTTGGGTAGTGAGAATTATTGGCCGTTTTCTTTGTGCTTCTCTGAGTGATCCCCACTTTCTGATTGAGCATATATTTATTTTGTAATTATAAAAATTATTTTAAAAAGACTCTCCTATTCAACAGTAGGAGAGTACTATTGAGAGTATAACAATAGTCTCCTATTCAAAACTAGTCTCCTATTTTTCACTGCTACAGTCTCTCCTTATCTCTCACCTATATCCTCTTCCCTCATCCTTCACCACCTCACTGGGCTTCCTGCCCTCAACTCCAGCCCCTTCAATCTCCTGCCACAGTGGCCAGAGTGTGTCACTCACAATCCAAGCATGACACTCCCAGGCTCAAAAGTCTGGACCATTATGACCACATTTCTTAACACAACCTGAAGCCCTTCATGGTCTGCAGGCTTCTCTCTTACCATAGGGCTGGCCTCTCCCTCTGCTCCAGTTCTCAGTTCCTGGTGGGTCCCTGCCCCTGAGCTGCCTTTTCTCACATTCCTCTCCTGCTTGGAGCGTCCTTCTTCTGGATCTCTTAGCAGACCTGCCCTTCAAGTCCCAGGAGTGGCTTTCTGGCTGTTATACCAGCAGAAGCCTCTGCTGGTGCATGTTCCACACTGGGCAGTCCTACTTTGTTCACTTTTTGCCGAGAGATCCTCAAAGGCATGGCTTGGCCCTTCACTGTAACCACATTGTCCCTGACACATGTAAATACTCAGCAAAGTTTTGTTGGGTGGTACACACAGATAAACTCCCTTGGGCAGAGTCACAATTAGACTTACAGATCTCTCCATTTTGTGAAAGCCGCACAGCCCCACTTGGCCACCTGTCTTCAAGTACAGACACAGGAGACTGTAATAAGCATGCATAAAAACATTCCAGTAGGCAGAGCCCACAGGCAGCCTCAGGGCCTTTGCAGTTTCTGATCACTCTGCCTGGAACCCTATTCTTTCAGTTCTTCACATGGCTATTTCCCACTCACCTTTCCAGTCTCAGCTCAATGTCACCTTGAAAGAGAGAGCCCTCTTTCATTACTTCTATTTAAGTAGCTCTCCCTGGTTACTTTCCATTTCCAGCACCCCGTTTATGTCCTTTACACAATTTGGGACAACTTACAAAACTCTTATTTATTTCTTGATTATCATCTATCTCTCCCCATCTCCTACCCTGGTGGAGTAGGAGGGCACTATGAGGGCAGGATCTCGTATTACTTTATATATATCATGATAAATTCCATGCCTAAGCAAATGAATCACACACACACACACACACAAAGCCACAAATAATTACAAACACATAATGACAACCACACACTGTCAGTGATCCAGACACCCACAGCCGTACACTCTGGACTGCCCGCCCCCCAACCCCCGCCCCAGCTCGCCACTTACCGGAGTCACAAACCTGTTGGCTTCCCAGGCCCACAGAGGTGGGTCCTTATAGCCCTCCTTGATGGAGGTAGGATCCCTGTAGGAGTCACTGTAGGTGCTGATGGGGGTCTTAGTCTTATGGGAAAAGAGGAACATAGTGGGGTCTAGGGGATGCCGTGGTGGGCTCTACCTACCAGGGGCTCCTGCAATACATCAGTGACCACCCAACCCCCTTTCCCAGACAGCTCGGCAGGTGCCCCAGCTGCTGGGACCCCCCTCCTGTGGAGGATCTCCCAGCTTCCTTCCCTCACAGCCTTCTTGCTCCTACCCCACCCTGATTCCCTCTCTAGGATGGGCAATGCCCATTATGATATCACCTGGCTCAGCCCCATCCCTGGAGAGGTGAAGAGGTCTGATTTCCTCCCTACCCCAGTCTCTTCCTGCCTCAAGCCTCTCAAAACAGCCCAATTTCCAAGAGTTCACAAGGTCCCTGGAGATCTTCTAGGCGAAGCTTCTCACTGTGATGAAGAGAAACAGAGATTCTGAGGGGTCAAGTGAGTCATCCAGAGCCGTTGCAGCTGGTCGGTGGCAGGCCTAGCCTGGGAACCCACAGGTGGAGGTAGGGTGAAATGCGCGTTCAGAGGATCGGTCCTCTGCCCTTCCCGGCCCATCTGCCCCTTGCCCGCACCCCAGGTAGGGAGCTGAGGCTGGCTTGTTTGATGCTTTTAATATCATTATTTGTGTTACACGATACACAACCAAGGATGATGGTCAATACTGCGATGGAAATGTTAAAAAAAATTTTATACACGGCTCATGTCTTCCACACACCTTCCTGGAAATAAATTAGTGAGCACGGAGAAACGGCTGGCTGGCAGCCAGAGCTGAGGGTAGAGGGAGTGTTAAGGCAGTATCTACAAGGGGCAAGGGTGGCAGGGCGCAAACTAAGGCCTCGATTCCTCCCCTCCAACCTCCCCAACAAGGAAGGAGGGAACCATGCACTTTCCCTAGACCCAGAAAGTGCTGGCTGCCAGCTTCGTACTTCTCTCTGCTACACTCGCTACACTGCCTCAGCTAGAAGCCCTTGCCTGCCAGGGAATTAGTTATATCTTGTGGGGAGGGAGCCTTTCCCTTATTCCTCAGGGCCAGAGAGGTTGAGCAGTGGGCCAGAGTCACACAGCATGTCAGCAGCAAAGGCAGCAGTCTAAGTGTGCCTTGGCGGGGGCCCTGCCTGGAAAAGAGGAGGTACCCATGTTCTCGAAGGGTGAGTCAAGGAGGCCGGGGGTGGTGGTGGTAGTGGTAGTAGGAAGCTTGGTTTTGGGGCCCAGATGACGGGGGGTGGGTATGCTGACCGGGGCGGGGTGGGGGGAGAAACAGGCTCAGGTGGGGGCCAGTACGGGCCGTGTGAGTCCTGCAGGTGTCTTCTCCGTCCTTGCCTCCCTTTGGCATTTTCTCATCATCTAACTGGGGTCCCTGCACTGGAGGAGTTAGGCGTGAGTTGGAGGAGTTGAGGGTGGAGAGCTGCACCTCAGCACTCAGGAGCTGGCAGTCCCTGGGTGTGGTGCAGGGAGAGGTGCTACCCCTCCTAAGCCAGCAGCCTTACTCTCTCTTCTCACTGCCCTCACCCCCTTCCAACTCCCACCTCCCAGGACTGGCAGCCAGGAACTGGGCTGTGTGTGTGTCCTGTGCACGCTGGCAGCATGTGAGTGGTATATATTAGAGTGGATTGGCCAGCACGTGGGGGAGGTCAGCATGGAGGAGTGGCCCTGGGATACGGGGTTTGTGCGGCATAGACCTGACCAGGCGTGGGCTATCTGTGCTTTTGCTTTCCTTCGCACGGGGCAGATCTATACTGCCCAGGCCCAGGGGAGGGCCTTGGTCACCTTCTCCCTCTTGATTTTCATCCTCAGCTTTTCTAGCCACCACCCCCACCCCTGCCACCACCGAGAAACAGCAGCAGAAGCAGTAGTACATACATTCTGACTCTCAGACGCCCACACAGCTACACACACCATAGATACTCACATACACGTGCACATCCACAGACACACACTCACACATTTCCCAAAAGATCCGATTGTACTCAGGCATACACAGGTCCCACAGGAACTTCCCCCTCTCTTTTCCACCATAGGAGGAAGCAATGAATGATGTGCAACTCAGGAAGCCACCAGAGATACTCAAAAGACAACACAGAGACCTCCTTATCCACCTCCACAGAAATTCCTATGAAGAAATTCCTTCAGGTTTGGAAGAACCTTAAAAATAATTTCAGATGCTGCTCATTGTACAGTGGAGGGAACTGAAAGCCAGAGAATATAAATGGCTTGTTGGAGGTAACGGGGAGAGTGCCGGAGCCTTCTGACCACCAGCCCACTGCACTGCTGAGCAGCCTCTCACACTGTTAACAGGCCACACAGTCACTTCCCCACCGCGGACGCCACAGACATCTGGAGACACAGGCCCAATGCAGAGATGTAGACACACACCCTCACAGCCCCAGGCACACACACGTTCTGCCAAGCTATCCCTGCCATACACATGCAGCCACTGTATTCTCTTAGGCTTGCTTCCTTGAAGATTCTTCCTCTGGGATCTTGGGCTAGAGTGAGACCAGAATGGGGCATTCGAGGCCAGCCTTAACTCCTGCTTCCAGCCCGGGACAGAGACCAATGAATGGAACAGTAGTGTAAGTGTGTGTGTGTGTGTGTGTGTGTGTGTGTGTGTGTGTGTGTGTGTG
>NW_006798684.1:542134-565458 GCF_000442215.2 Lipotes vexillifer | reverse complement strand
GTGTGTGTGTGTGTGTGTGTGTGTGTGTGTGTGTGTGTGTGTGTGTGTGTGTGTGTGTTGGGTGGGGCGATGAGGCAGGGCACAGAGAGACAGATGCATTAGTTAGGGGTAGGTGCGGGCAGATCATACCACCCTAAACTCTGGCTGTCTGTAACGCCCACCTCATCCTCCACAAAATCCAGAGAGCAAGGAAGGGGGTGAATGAGGCAAAGAGGAGAAAGAAGGCAGTGATCCCCAAGGGGTGGGGGACAATATCCCACTGGGCAGCTTTGTCAGGCTTCCCATCTAGAGATGAGGGTAGAAACGCAGATGGTACATGGGCCAGCAGGGGGGCATGTGGAGGCGGCTCTAAAGGGCTGGGCCCTGCCCCTACTGCCCTGGGCCTTTCTCCTTCCCAGCCCCTTTCCTTGGCTGGTGCTGGGGGATTCATGGCTTCACGTGGGTGGGTCCAAACCCCTGGCTTTGTGATCCCTCCCCTACTCATTACTGTTGGCCTCCCTGCAGTCCAGTCACCCCTTTCCTCTACTGGGCTGCAGCTTTGGGGAGGGGGCAGGATGCTGGGTGAGGTCCCCCAAGTAACTGAACAAACCGCCCCCTCCCCTCCTCAGCACTCCCGGGGGTGGAGAGAGACCCGGTTTTGGTTTCTCCGGCTCCATGAACACACAGAGGTACACGTCCTACCATAGGAGGAAGCAATGACTGTTACGAGGTTGGCGGCTGTAGGGTGCGCGGGGGCCGGGGGCAGGTGGACGAGCTGGGGAGGGGTTGGCCCCTGCCTGGTCCAACCTGGCCCCCGGCGGCCCCACCCCGGCCGGCCGCAGCGGCCCCGCCAGCTACTGAATGTGGCAGGCGGTGGAGGACGTGGCCTGGCAGCACATGCAGGTGGGGTTCACGGACTTGGGGGGGATGAGGTCCAGGTCCTCATCGTCGGGGATCTCGTCTAACCGGTAGCCGTCCTTCAGCAGCTGGATGTTCAAATCTTGGTTGATCTGCTGTAGGCAAAGGGAAGGGAGGTCAGGCTCGGGACCATGTGGGGGCACCACGCAGGGCTGGGGCCACATGCCCAGGCCATCGGCGCCCAACCTGTTGCATCCCAGGTCTCTCCAAAACCCCAGGCTTTGCACCTCCTCGGCCCCAGCCTAGGTTCTGGCCTCCCTTACAAGCACGTCCCCCTGGGGCCCCGCCCCGCTACACACCGCACCCCATTCTAAGGGCAACTTCCCACCTTAGGTCCTGCCTCTATTCGGGCCCTGCCCTCATTTCAGGCCCACTCCTGTAAGGTGTCGTCTAGGTAAGGGCCCTGTTCCTGTTCCAACCCGGGTCCCAGCCTCGTCCCTAACCCTGGGCTCCAGGCACTAGAGGCGGAGTCCAAGGCCTCACCTTTCTTTCCAGCCAGATCTTATCCCAGGCCCCGCCTCCCCATGGGCTCCGCCTAGCTTTGCCCACTGCTCCTCTCAGGGTATGACTTGGCGTTGGCCCCACCCCTTCTCTTGGAGGTGGGCCTGCTTACGTGTGTTTAGGATGGGAAGGGATGGGGCCTCACCTCAGCAGAGGAGTAGCCAGAGGAGGAATATCTGGACATGTCAAAGTCATCATCACTGGCCGCAGGGGAAAGAAGACAGAGAGGAAGTGACTCCCAGATATTAAATAGAAAACTCTCTTTACCTCCCCCCACCGCCATCGGTCAATACCTCACCCCTCCCCGACACTTCCAAATAAACAGCACAGTCTCAGTAAAAACGGTGCTTGCTGTGCGAATGCAGTTTCAAGACAGGTTCCCTAGCTCCACCCTTCTAAATTAATTGCCCCCCTTAGCCCCCTAAATTCCCCAGAGCCCTCCCTCCTTTTTTTTCTAGGCTCAAATTACCCTGGTTTGTTGGGTTTTCCCAAAGTCCAGATCTAGCCAGGTGTGTTCCCAGCAGTAGGGCGCCTTCCTCAGAGGGGGCAGGGCGCCATGCAAGGCATCAGGGCCCATTTTAGGGGCAGCCATTGGATCAGCTATCCCAGGACAGCAGCAGATTGCATAGTTGCCTTTTCCTCTCTCTGCTCTCCCCCACCTCCAGGTAAAAAGTTCCATTCCTTGCGGGGGTTCACATTTGGAGAGCTCCCAGCTGAGGAACACCCCAATTCTGACAATATAGCAAGTACGTCCTGTACAGCCCACTTGTGTGTTTGCACAGGCTGCTGTGGCTTGCCCGGCTGCCCCAATGTCTCTGTACACACCTGTCCGTGTCAAGGGCTACCAGTGGCTTCTCGTCTGGGCTCTGGTCAAGCGAGGAGTAGCCTTTATTGGGGACGACCAGCCTGGGTGGAGAATTGTGGGGACTGGATTGGCAACTGAAGCACACAAGCCTGGCAAGGAACTGGGTTAGGCCGTGCCGACCACCTCCCTCACCCCTACGCCACCCTCGCCACCTTGGATCCTGGGAGGCCCTCTCCTCTCAGAGAGGAGCTGGGCCTGAGGAGGGAGGGAAGACAGGAGGCTCAGAACCAGCAGAGATAGGTGCTGGCTGGCAGGGCCCTGGTAGGGTGGAGCGGGGTGGGGGCGGGGCCTCTACCTTGTCCGGGCCATGACATTGTTCTTCTTGGGTTGCTGGTTGACGGGGCTCCCCATGCTGCCATTCTTCAGGGAGCCCTTCCGGGCCAGCTCCCGCTGCTTCTCTGCAGGGGAACACGGGAAGGAAGCTGTGTCCTGCCCCCAGGGGCACCCTGCCTTACTGTTCGGGGCAGCCTGGGCTGGGCCTCCATGGTGAAACCCCTTGCTTCTCTAAGAGCTGAGGCAGGGATCCAACTCCAGGCCCTGCTGCTCGGGAGAGACAGTACTTGGCTCTGCACAACCTGAGGCAGATAGTGAGGGGGCAACATGAGGAGGCTGACCCCTGTCTTCCAGGAGCTGTACTCCCAAGTTGGGCAGCTAGTGTGTGCTTGATTCCAGAGAAAGGTTGGAGCAGGAAACATAGAGCAGAAGGATGGCAGGGCTTCCTGCAGGTGACACCTTGAGATGGAGAGAGGAGGGCATTCTAGTAAGGAGGGAGAGTGTACAGAAAAATGCACTTAGAAGTTGAATGTAATAAGTGTGGATGTGGATGGGATGGAGGGGTGAAGATGGAGGGAGGTCAGTTTAGAAAAGTAGGATACATTTATTCAGTCATTTATTTATTCAGCAAACATCTGTGTCACCAGTCATGTCTCAGGTCCTGTGCTAAGGGGCTGGGGGCTCCCTCTGATTACAGACTCAGAGCATGAAGGTCTTCAATGCCAAACAGACGAGTTAGGGATTAATGCAGAAGGAAAAGAAGCCACTGAAGATTGTAGAGTGGGAGGGGCAGATGGGGCTGGCAGGGTAAGGGGCAGGAGGCTGGGGGAGCCCCTCTGCCTAGACTACTTCTGACTCATCTGTCAGCCTCTGAGTTCTCTGAGGCTCCATAGCCTACCAGATTCATGGGGCTGGCAACCAGGTGACCCATTGCCTCATGTGTGGCCCTGTTACCAGTAACCAGTTGCTGCCTGGGCCCTAGAGGAGACCTGGCTACCCATTCCTCCTTGTCATTTCAGCCCCGATGTAGGAAAAAGGACTGCCAGGGGAAAGCTCTCATAAAATAACGACAAGCTCCAGAGAGGAAGGATGGGATGGGCATTTCCAGCTACTGTGACTCTGGAATTTCCTCGACCTCCATGTTTCCGTGTCTCTCATCTCCCAGTCTCTAACCCTCTTTCTTTGCCACTGCTCACCTAACTCCCTCAAACCTGCCTCCACCTCCTTTCCAGCAGGCAGCACCTGCCATTACCACCCCAAGCCTCTAGGGGGTGAAATTCGCCTTAAAGTTCCTGGTGGGGATTTTCCTCAGTGCAACTGGGACGAGGTTGTGAATTTTCTAGAGGAGCTTTGGTGGTAATGTAATGGGCAGGACAAAAGAGTGTCATTTTATTTTATTTATTTTATTTTTTATTTTATTTCTTAAGTGTTATTTTAAAAGCATGTTGGAATTGTTTGAAACTGAAAAAATGCTAACAATAAACTGGGAAAACCAAACTACAGACTACTATGCAACATTTAAAAGAATGAAGTCATTCTCTATATACTGATATTGGAAGGGGTTCTAAGACATTAAGTGGAAAACAAAAACAAAAACAAAAAAAGTTTCAGAAAATATGTACAGTATGATACCACTTGTGTTAAAATAAAAAATAAAATGAAAAAACTAAAAAACGCTTGGAATGATGATCTCTGGGGAGTAGAATATGACAGGCGAGAGTAAAGGAGAAGTTATACTTGTTAAAATATTTGTATTGTTAAATTAAACAATAATAAGCAAATAAAACTGGCTGCTCAAAAACAGTTTGAGTTTGGTGTCCTGGGACAATGAACAAATTCCACTGAGAGGACTGCTCTCTTGTTTAGAAAAACAGCCTGAGGGGCTCCCCGGATTTGGTCTGGAAGGAGAAAAACAAGGTTAACAAAAAGCTGAATAACATAACAGGACTCTGTGAAAAGGAGCCCTGGCAGCTGCAGAGGGAGAATGTTTTAGAACAGATGGGAAAGGGTTCTCAGGACTAAGGAGGGGTCCAGTATTTGATGGGCAGCTGGAACCTGAGGAGAAAGATGGGCAGGAGGGTGGCAGGGATGGCAGAGAAGTTTTGAAGGATAGTGACAGCCTGTATTTAATTGTTAAACTCTTTCCTGGATGCACTATGTTATAACTTCTCTTCGTGAAAACAAATTTTTATTTTTTTATTTTTATATTTATTTATTTTTGGCCGCACCTTGTGGCTTGCGGGATCTTAGTTCCCTGACCAGGGATCAAACCCAGGCCCTTGGCAGTGGAAGCACGGAGTTCTAACCACTGGACCGCTAGGGAATTCCCGAAGGCAAATTATTAATTACAAGCCTGTTACGCATGGCAGCCTTGGGTGAGTGAAACTGGTCCCTGAAGGGAGAGACGCAGTGTTCGGCATAGGGTGAAGTGACAGCAGCAGCTGCAGGAGGTCTGGGCAATGGTTGGGAGACATGTGACTTCAAAGGAGCAGGCTGCAGCATAAACTGACTTTGGAGTGGACGTGAGATAAACCCCCAAGGGAAAGGTGACCCTGGAAAGTGGGGGAGAGATTTGGGTTTATTAAGAAACTATGGGAAAGCTCCCCCAAACAGGAGCCTATGAGATCCTGAGATCTCCAGATAGGCTGACATAGGAATGGGGAGAGGGGCTCAGCTTCTAGGCTTTGGGAGCCTCATTCCTTTCTACCCCTCAGACACAGCAACTGACACCCCACCTCTAAGGCAGCTTCCTCTTGGCCTGGTCCAGTGTTTGATGGGACTGCCAACCCACTCTCTGGAGTTCCATGCTTTCACCCCTGCAGCTATCCCCTGGAATACCTGGAGCCTTCTTGGCCTCAGAGATGCCTCTAGAGTTCTGGGCTCCTGTAGAGAACTGTAATTTCCCTCTTGGCCTTGCAGGAGATAAGGTGCCTGGCGGTGCCAATGACTTGGTGGCTGGAGTCTTGGAATCAGCTAGCCTGAGTTGGTTTGTTTGTGGTACCTCATTGTAGACCCAGCCCAGAGCACCTTGTCTGTCCACTCCCCACGTTTCCCTCACCCCCCAGACACACTCACCCAGCTTCACTTGGAGCGGGGATGGTTTGTAATTCATGGCTACTGACTCACCCTCCCGGGCGTCACAGTCTCCGTCTGAGATGGAGGCGGCGGCTGGGTCCTGGGGGAGAAAGCAGAGAGATAGGGAGCTGTTAGGAAGTGAACACAGTGGGCTGCTCTCACCTGTCCTCTGGAGGTATTTTTCCCTGGCAGCAGGCAGGGTATTCAGGGAGGGAGGGACAGACCCATCTACCACAGGAGGAAGACACTGAGCTGGGTGGAAGAGCCAAGGCTCTCAGCCCTACTTACACACACCTGGGTGTCTATCTTTTAAGTCCTGTGTGATCCACCTCCCCCAGGAAGCCTACCGCAATTCCTTAAACCCAAAGGACCACCTTCTCCAACCTCCCAAACTCGTTGCCCTGCTCCTCAGGGCCCTTCCTACGTACTTGTTTGGAAAGGTCTTTCTAGATTCCTGTGAGTTTAAGTCAGGGTAGGTGCTCCCTGAGACAGGCCTTCTCCCTCTGTTTCCCCCTAGCACTGAATGATCCCTTCACAGGATCCAGAGAACTGACTGTCCAAGCCAGGCTAGACTTCAAGGCTGCAGCCACAGCAGTTCTAATGAGGACTTCTCCATTTCACAGATGAGTCCTAAAGAGTGTCTCCTGCGAGAACCTAAATGGTTGGCTGGGAATGGTAGGTGAGAAGACAAATAATGACAAATCAGCTGGTGGCCAGTTAGCCCTGTGTTGCCCACACAGGGCTTGACGCTACAGATGACAAGGAAGGTAGGAAAGCATGCATCCTGTGCATCGTCCAGGGTCTGCAACTGTTTCGATCTCCCTCACTGCCCTCCTTACTGACTTCTTCCCATTGCGATGGGCGCCATGCTGCCCAGAGTCCTACTCTAGCCTCACTATTCCCTCCCAAACACCCCAAATCTCTGCTACAAGATCCAGGGCCTTGGCCCACCCTGCCTCAGTCAGTTGGAAGGGGCTGGAGCCATTCACATTCTCCCTGAGAAACTGATGACCAACCATTGATACAGGTGCTGCCACCCTAACCATCCGCCTAGGGTCACAGAGTGGTATGCCTAAGGTCTAAGGATTGCAGAGAGGATCCAGGGCTGTGCCTGCTCTGCCTCTGGGGACAGGGAGCGCAGGCAGATAGGCAGGCAGAATGCTCCAGGCCCGGGGATCTGAGTGGCTTCTGGTGACCCATCAAGGGAAGGGTATATAGCCATTAGGGTGATTTCTGTTCCCTTTAGAATGAAGCAGTGGGGATGAAAACACGCTTGTCACTAAGGGAAAAGGGAAAAGTCTAGAATGTTTGGGAGGGAAATCCTGGCCTTGTCTATGTTTCCTTAGGCCATCCAGAGTGCAAGGCCCAGGGTGGGCTGTGTTGCCATAGTGCTTTGTGAGTTCCCGAGGGCAGAACCTGGGCCTGTGTCCTCTGCTTCGATTTCCATCCTTAGCTGTCCTTGAGGGGGATGGGACAGGAAGGTAGAACAGGTGTGAGGCGGGGCGGGGAGCTGCAGTGCCTGCATCCCAGGCAACTTCCCATGCCACAGTCTTTCCAAGTCCCTCATCCTCTGCCTCCCTGGCTCAGCTCCTTCTCGGGAGACTGATTACTGGCAGCATCTATCCCCTGCAGCCCTGGAGCAGGAGGCCTCTAGTGGCCCTTACATGCCTCTCTGTGGCCAAAGCAGCCTCGCAAGTGCTGCCTGTAGGGAACGTGGAGACCTGATGGCTGAGCTCTAGGGTGCAGGGAAGGCTCACTCCCAAAGCAGCCTGAGGGCGGGCTTCTCAAAGGGTAAAACCCATAAACGTGCCTGTGGAGCCCTACCAGGGAAGCGGTGGCAGATTTCCAATTTCCTCTACTTTTTCTGTAGCATTTGTCACATGTCACACATACCACATCCATTTGGAAATGGTTTCCTCCCCTGGCTTCCAGGACACTACGCCCTTTAGCTCATCTTGCCTCTTTGACCATCATCCCTGCCTCCTCCAATAGCTAACTTTAAGAACTCAGGCTCTCAGGCATTTGGGGCTAACTTTCCCTCCTCAGTGCAGATGAGTTCATCAGAGTTTCTTTTCTCAGGCTGGAAGTACTAGGTAGCAACACTGGAGGGAGATGGTGCAGGAAGGACGGGGGGCTGGGAAGCTGTTGAGCAACTCTGGTCACAGGGACACATGTGTGGTCCCTGCAGCCACTGGGCAGGTCCTAGTGGCATTTGATCCTTGAGGGAAACTGCCAGTCCCTTTGGGTCAAGAGCCAGGGTGCAAAGCCCTAGACTGAGAGGTCCCATGCAAACTCATCATTCAGCATCTCCCCGTCATTGTCCATGATAGAAGGCCATCTTAGTGGCAGGAACAAAGATCTCTGGCACTGTGCCTGCAAACTCAAGCCTTTACTATGGGCTTCCTGTATGTCTTTCCTGAGACATGCAGCCAGTGCACCATGACCATCACATGGAAATGTAATCAGGGAGATTAAATGTGAAATATTCATGAATATAAGTATCAGAGAGGAATCCAGGCAGAAGGAAGCATCTGGCTCCAAGAAGTCAGGGAGAATTTAAAATGCCCCCCAAGGACACCTGACAGGAGTTAGCTAGATCCAGGAACTAGAGTGGCGATTAGCAAGATTATTAATAAACACTCAGCAGAGACAGACATTGAAATGCATCTCTAACAGCAACCTATGTTTCTACAACCCTGCAAACAAATTCTCCAAAGACTACAGAGATGATTAATAGCTCAATCTCACTGTTTCTGGGACAGAATATATAGGCTAATGGCCAATGCAAAGCCAGTATAACTGGAGGAAGGAAAAAGTGCCAGAAGAATCTTTAAGAGTTAGTCTGGTCCAGTGCTTTTCATTCAACTGTGTTTCCTGAAACTTGTGCCTTGGGCAGGGCTGAGTGAGAGAGGAAAGTAATAGGAGGGGATCCGGCTTGCCTTCAACCAGAATAGATCCGTTTTGATTTCATTTACATATCAGCCTTTCTGCAAGGTTTTGGTTGAAGAAAGGGTTTTTATTGCTTTTTAAAAAAGGGTGGGGGAGGGGTTTAAAACACATTGATTTAGTCAAATCTTTTAAAAATGCTTTACTATAGAACTTATTAAATTTACAGGAAAACGGAGAAAACAATACAGGGAGACCAGTTTAGACTATTCTTTTAAAAAATCCTGGGGACTTCCCTGGTGATCCAGTGGATAAGACTCTGCGCTCCCGATGCAGGGAGCCCGGGTTCGATCCCTGGTCAGGGAACTAGATCCTGCAATGCATGCTGCAACTAAGAGTCCACATGCTGCAACTAAGAAGTCCGCATGCTGCAACTAAAGATCTCTCATGCCGCAACAAAGATCCCACATGCCACAACTAAGACTTGGTGCAGCCTAGATAAATGTTTTTAAAAAGTTAAAAATCCTCTAAAGTTAAAAAAAAAAGATCCCTCTTTAAAAAAGAAAACCCTGGCTCCTCCGTTTACTAGCTGTGTGATCTGGGATTTAGTTTCCTCATCTGTAGAGTGGGACTAATACTAATACCTAAGTCAAAGGTTTCTGTGAGGATAAAGTGATACTATGTAATCTAGTGCTTAATATGTAAGCATTTAGAATAGTAGTTAGTATACTACATACTGAGCACTACATTTGTGCTAGCTATAAAGTTTTTATTAGTACAGGCTCCATGGGACCCACACAATCATGAACAATGTGCCCTGGCAGTGACTGATCCACAGCAGCAGCCCTGGCACCACACATGTTGGGGCCTGGCTTATGTATGAAGGTGTCTGCGGAATAGATGCTCTCTCCACAGAGTGAGGAGGGGCCTGATCAGGGGGCATTCTGTCTTCTCTCTCGCCTCACTTCATTATGCTGCATTTCTCTCACTTATTTAACAGTGGTAGGCCTCGGACTCATAAAGATAAACAGAACTAGGCCCATCCTTGAGGAACTCCCAGTAATTATCAGTAAATGTAACAAGGGCCATAAAAGTAGAGGGAAAGGAACAAAGTAGTCAGAGAAAACTTCACAGAGGAAGTCACTTGAAAAGATCTCAAAACATCAGTTCACCAGTTAGCTTAAGAGGAAGGAGGAAGGATGTTCAGGGAACATCTGCAAAGGCTCAGAAGCCTGAAACTAGCATTGCATATTCAAGGAACAGTATTTTGCTATAGTTGAAATCTAGAAGGCATGATGAAAAGTGGCAGGAAATAAAGTTGTGGGGCCAGGAGGGCTCAGACTGCAGGAGAGGATGGGTCTTGATTTTGTTCTTTACTCAGAATATGATGGGGAGGGCTTCCCTGGTGGCTCAGTGGTTGAGAGTCCGCCTGCCGATGCAGGGGACACGGGTTCGTGCCCCGGTCCGGGAAGATCCCACATGCCGCGGAGCGGCTGGGCCCGTGAGCCATGGCTGCGGAGCCTGCGCTCCGCAGCGGGAGGGGCCACAACAGTGAGAGGCCCGCGTACGGCAAAAAAAAAAAAAAAAAGAATATGATGGGGAAGCCAGTGAAGCCTTGAGTGGCGGAGTAACATGATCAGATTTGAGGTGGAGAAGGACCCTCTCATAGCCATATAGAAGATGGAGGGGAAGGGAATGAGACTGAAGGTCAGAAAACTACTGCAACAGTGCCAGCAGGAGATGACAGGGACCTGAACTAAACAGAAGCAGAAGATAAAAGGCCAGAAAGGAGGATGTTAAAGAGGGTAGAGTGGCAGACTTTAGAGATAAGATGTAGAAGAAGGAGTCCAGACATTCCTAGTTTTCTGTTTGGAGTAATTGGGAAAGGGGCACTAATTACTAAAACAGACAATGCAGGAGAAGGCATAACTACACTCAGGGAAAATTAGATGAGCTCAGTATGGGACATGTTGAGCCTTGAAGTGCCTTTTGGACACTTAGATGGCATCATTAGTCAGTAGGAACTGAGGTTTGGGATCTCAGGAAAGAGATGTGGACTGGTGGTGATGGAAGCCCGCAGAGGAGAATAAGTCTTCTCAGGGAGAATGAGCACAGTGAAAAGAGACAGGAGCCAAGAATGGAGTCCTGAGGAGCATCCAATCTTAGGGAATGAGTGGAAGAAGAAGACTGAGTAGGAGCAGAAAGACGAGATGTAGAAAAAGATCTAGGGAGACCTTCAAGTAGTTTCAAGGTGGAAGAAATCAACAGGGTCAAATAAACACATGAGTCCATAAGACAAAGGCAATATTTAGAAATAAGGAAGTCACAGGTGGCCTCAGCAAACAGAGTTTTGGTTGAATGGTAAGAACAGAGCCCAGATTACAGGGGATGTAGGAGGGAATAGGAGATGAGGAAGTCGAGACAGTGAACACAGGCTATTTTTTCAAGGAACTAAACTGAGAAGAGAAGGAATGAGAGTGAATGACTGTCAGAGGGAGCTTTGGAGCTGAAGGATTCTTTGGAGCTAGAGAACACCTGACCACTGTCCTAGACTGAAGGGAAGGAAGTTGGGTCAACAAGGAGATGTTTGATGGAGCATGGTCTTTGAGGAGTCAAGAGAAGATGGAACCAGAATCAGACCAGAGGAGGAAGGCTCCTTGCTGAAATGGAAGGGAGGTGAAGATGGGTGGGGGATGCAGATAACATGGAGGCAGAAAGGTGGGTGGAAAGTTAAGGGAGTTCATTCCTAAAAGCCTAGTTAAGTAAAGAAGGGGGTGAATGCTAAGGGATTGAGGAAAAGAGGGACACTTGGTGGCTAGCCAGGAGTGGAAGGAGATCAGACTGGTGGGGGTCCCAGCTACACAATCCTCATCTTTCATCCACCCTTGATCTCATCTTCAGGATGAAAGGTACTCTCCGTGGTGCTGAACAATTCTGCCTTTGTCTTGTGGACTGAGCACAGATGATTCAAACGACATGATTCAATTTTCACTTTCCCACAGGAAAGGTAACCTCTGTCCTCACCTTCAAGCACTAATTTTCCGGAAGATGGAAATTGAAATGGATTTAGAATGAGATATGAAGAGGGAAAGCACTTGCACCAACATTATCTAACCTTTCTTCCCCTAACACACATGAATTTTCCTCTAGTTTTAGGAGGGAGTTGGTGGAGGCAGTTCTGAGTTATGAAATACTGAAAGGCTACCTCTGGAATAGAGTCATGTCTGTACCTTGTTCAATTCCCCTGGGTGAAAGCAGGAAGCAGGAATTAGAGCAGGAACGGGGCCAGGAAGAAAGGTAGTGCTGACAAGGAAACGGAAAAACAGGGAAAGATCTGGAGATCAGGCCACTCTCTGACAGGTAGATGATGCAAGATAGGGTATCAAAGACGAACTCTGTTTCTGTCACAATTTGTTCAGCTCAGAAGCTACCTGGGGCTGTGGTCCCCTGCAGGGTTATGCCACTCCCCCAAAACATCTCTTGGCAATGGGTGGTAATAAGCATGTTTAGACATCAGTATTTAGAGGGAGATCCCAAAAAGGCAACACTATGCCTTTGTATCCAATGTCCATGGCTTGGCAGAAACCTAACCTCCAGTCCAAGAATATTCAGTAGCAGTCTAGGCATTGGTTAGATCTCTCTACCTCCCTGCAGATGGCTGTTCATTCAGCCTCTAAGGCATTCATCTCTCTCTGACTCAACATCTCAACATGAGAATTAATTGGCCAACTTCACACTGGTCAGAATGGCCATCATCAAAAAATCTACAAACAATAAATACTGGAGAGGGTGTGGAGAAAAGGGAACCCTCTTGCACTGTTGGTGGGAATGTAAATTGATATAGCCACTATGGAGAACAGTATGGAGGTTCCTTAAAAAACTAAAAATAGAACTACCATATGATCCAGAAATCCCACTACTGGGCACATCATATACCCCGAGAAAACCATAATTCAAAAAGATACATGTACCACAATGTTCATTGAAGCACTATTTACAATTGCCAGGACATGGAAGCAACCTAAATGTCCATCAACAGATGAATGGATAAAGAAGATGTGGCACATATATACAATGGAATATTACTCAGCCATAAAACGGAACGAAATTGAGTTATTTGTAGTGGGGTGGATGGACCTAGAATCTGTCATACAGAGTAAAGTAAGTCAGAAAGAGAAAAACAAATACCGTATGCTAACGCATATATACGGAACTTTAAAAAGTGGTACTGATGAACCTAGTGGAAGGGCAGGAATAAAGACGCAGATGTAGAGAATGGACTTGGGGGCATGGGGTGGGGGGAAGGGGAAGCTGGGATGAACTGAGAGAGTAGAATTAACATATATACATTACCAAATGTGAAATGGATGGCTAGTGGGAAGCTGCTGCATAGCCCAGGGAGATCAGCTCGGTGCTTTGTGACGACCTAGATGGATAGGATAGGGAGGGTGGGAGGAAGGCTCAAGACGGAGGGGATATGGGGACATATGTATACATATAGCTGATTCACTTTGTTGTACAGCAGAAACTAACACAACATTGTAAAGCATTTATACTCCAATAAAGATGTGGGGAAAAAAAAGAGAATTATTTGGCCAATGACAGTTCCTGCTCTGCGGTACGATCTGAAGTCCTGAGTCCCATTTCCTGAGTCCAGTTGTTGGGCAGCTCCCACTTTTATTCCCTATCTCCCCCTTCACCAGGATTTCTCCAGGAGCTGCCTGAATTGCCAGTCAATTGGCCAGGACTTCAGTCCTTTTAGGACACATAAGTGGGCCCTTAGGGGCCCCACTTATAGGGAAGGACAAAAACCTCTCTCAGGCATAAGGTCTTTTGGGGGATATCTGAAGGAGAATCAGGGAAACATAAGGGAGACAGTCTTTCCAAGTACTGTTCGTAGCTCTTACAAAGAGGGGAAGAAGAACAGAAGAGCTGGGGAAGTCTGTGAAGCCTGAATTTGGGAGAGGGGGCAGAGGATCCTGTCGAGCTCAGGGAGGCCTCTCTTACCAGTCTAAATCCCCTCAATCTTCAAGGCTTTTCTCTAAAAGAAGACTCAGTTCAAACAAAGTCAACACACTGAGTGTCCATTCCTTTTCAGCTCTGGACTGGGTGCTGGTAGTAGAGAAGGAGAGCACACTTTCTCCACACACACCACACTTCTGCACAGCATCATGGGATAAAGCAAAGTTCCCCAGAAAGAAGTGGAAAGGATTCTTATGGCTGGGCTGGAGTTCAAGAACTCAAGTTAGTCCTATGTGTAACTGAAGATTTTCTGTTTCCTTAAACAGCTCCTAGGATAGAATTCATTACCAAAAACAAGCACCACCAAGCTTTAGTATCTTTGTGGTGGCTGTCATTGGGACAACCAAAATGCAGAACCCCATGGCTAGTAACAGCTTTAGCCATGGTGAGTTTAATAGATTTTTCTGTTATAAAGTAATACATGCCAAAATTTTAAAAAAATCACCTTGAGTTTTACCACCTTGAGGTAATCTTCGTTAATGTTCTAGTGTATTTGAGTCTTCTGTGTATACTACAGTAGCAACACTAGGGGGTTTCCCTCTCTGGAAGCTGGTGTTTCTCTTGTCCTCACGGTCACAGGGGTGGGCTTCTAGGTACCATGTTGGTTTTGTGTAGTCTTGCCCTTGCTTAGACCAGGCAGAGCCAATCAGAGTCTCCCCCAGAACTGGGAAGTGGGACGATGAGGAGATGTAAAGCTCAAGACTGTAGATTAGGTAGGAGAGAAGGCCATTGGGCAGGGAGACAAGAATAAAGCTGATGTTCAGAAAGAAGCAAACACAAGAGACAGAGAAAGTCTTCCCTAGGTTTCAGGTTCTGGTTCTAGAACTTGCCCTACCCTTCTAAGGTTTGACCTCATGCCTGTGCTTAGATACAATGAGAAAATCTAGTGTCCTTACTGTCTAGTTGCCTTTTTAGCTTATACTAGCTTGAGTTGGATTTTGTTACTGTAATCAGTAAGTACCAACTAATAAATAGGCATAGAACAACATTTAAAGAAAAACACACTGTATCTTATATTCTGTATTTAAAAAAATTAGTATTAGGACATGATCAACTCTCCATAGTTTTAAATAGCTTTCTTTTTTTTTACATAGCTTTCTTAACCCTCAGCTTAATGACTGCATAATATCTACAGAGGGGATGTACAATAACTTTTTAACCATTCATTTATTTTGGACATTCAGGTGGTTTGTACTTTTTCACTATTATAAATAATGCTACACTGAAATCCATATATATTTGCATTTAGCATGATTTCTTAAATAAAGTAGAATTACTAAGTAAAAAACCATGAGCGCTTTTAAGATTCTTGATACATGTTGCCAAACTGCTTTCCCAAAGGATTGTTCCAATTTACAATGCCTCCAGTCATGACCAAGAGCTATAGCGGGCCTTTTAGTATTTTACTTTTTGCTGTGTACCAAGGCATTTCAGGTCATCACATCTATCTATCATCTTTCAAGAGAGCTCTGCTCCAGTCCTTATTTACCTGGTTCCCTCTGGGGAATCTTCTTTCAATGAATAGAATTTCCTCTGGGCATCATCTGCCAGACAAAATCTCCTGACTTGAGGCCACCAATTAAGAACAAAAGGAGAGAAGACTATTACACTGCAGCTTGGGAAAGGCTCTAAGTGGAGCACCAGTACTGCCTAGTTAGTAGCTGGCCACCATGGTTCAGCTGGTCCCTGGCCTGTGCCAACACATCAGCTGTAGGAACTGTGACTGAAATTACAGAGACAGGAGGCAAACCTCACAGAGTAAGTCTCCCTTGCTTTCAGACTTAGGGTGAGCCAATTAACCAAAATGGCTCTGGAGTTATTCCAGAGAGAGTGGCAGTTCCTACTCTCTTACCCATTACTGAGTTTTCAAAAATAGCTACTCAGAAACAGGGAGAGAAAAGGATGGTGAAAGATACGAAGCTAGTACTGGGATGGCAAAGAACTGTATTCATTTTTTAAATGGGGAGACAAGGGACCAGTGAGTTTTTCAAAAGATTTAGAATCCTGCTTTGCCTTCTTCATGGTTAGGACTGCTTATCCTAGATTGATGTTCTACTATTCATTCCCATTTCTACTCACCTGGAAACCCGATGACCAAAAAGCCTTTGTTTGGGAGACAGGACAAGTGCCTCAACTCAGGGACACCCACTGTAGCAGCTACGGCATGGGGGAAGCCTCTGCATAGGCTTATACGTTGTCATAGGGACAACCCTCGTGACCCAGGAGATAGGAGCCAGGGCCAGAAATTGAGAAACCTTGGTTCCTCTGGGAGGCTTGACTTGGCCTAGTCCCTGACCTTCATCCCTATCCTCAAGCTCATCCTCTGAGCCAGATGTTGAGGAGGAGCCTCTCTTTCCTTGGACCAGCTAGAGACACAGGTTTTGGCCTATACAGTCTTGTGATCTGAAAGGTTTTTGAGCCCCAAATCCTGCTTCCCCCTCACCTGCTCCCATTTCAACCTCTTTAGGGAAAGAAAGACCATCTCACTTAATGAAGAAAGGGGGGGAAGGTGTAAAGATCTTTAAAAAGTAGATCAACAATGGCTAAAATGGTAAATTTTATGTTATGTATATTTTACCACAATGAAAAAAAAAAAGATTGACTGGCAGGGCTTGAGGCAGAAGGAGAAGATGGGATGAGGGTGGTCAGTGAAGAGGAAGCAGTCCCTTCTCTTTTTTTTTTTTGCGGTACGCGAGCCTCTCACTGTTGTGGCCTCTCCCGTTGCGGAGCACAGGCTCCGGACGCGCAGGCTCAGTGGCCATGGCTCACGGGCCCAGCCGCTCCACGGCATGTGGGATCTTCCCGGACCGGGGCACGACCCCGTCTCCCCTGCCTCGGCAGGCGGAATCTCAACCACTGTGCCACCAGGGAAGCCCAGTCCCTTCTCTTTTTTAATTCAGTTTCAGCCAACACAGACTTTGGAGATGAGACCTTTCATAGAAATGATTCTAAAATCAAGGGAGGGCTTCCCTGGTGGCACAGTGGTTAAGAATCCACCTGCCAATGCACGGGACATGGGTTCGAGCCCTGGTCCAGGAAGATCCCACATGCCATGGAGCAACTAAGCCCGTGCACCACAACTACTGAGCCTGCAAGCCATAACTACTGAAGCCCACGCTCTAGAGCCCGTGCTCTGCAACAAGAGAAGCCACCGCAATGAGAGACCTGCGCGCCACAATGAAGAGTAGCCCCCACTCGCCGCAACTAGAGAAAGCTTGTGCATAGCAACAAAGACCCAAGGCAGCCAAATAAATAAATTTATTAAAAAAATAAAATCAAGGGAGTGGGGCAAGGCAAGGGAATCTGGGGTTCTGGCAGGGCCCAAAGGAGGGAAAAAAACGGGACCAGATGTTCAGGGATACTAAAGCTTTAAGGAATGTGGTCCAGAGGATCATTCAGTTTCTTTCCAGGATGTGGATTCTAGTTCCCCAATGTAAGGAAGGAGGCACAGAACACTGAGGAGAGATGCTGCCAAGGAATTGACAGAGGGCATTTGGTTGGAGAGTTCTTGAGATTGGTCCTTCATCCAGTCAGCACATGGTAGGAAGCTGAAGCAAGAGAAATGTCAACAAACATTGACATTTGGTCTCAGCCCAGAATACTTGTGGATCTCATCTGGATCTTGGCTCCAAATCTCACTTGAGGATTTTTGATAAGCTTCAATTACTCAAGAGACTGAGTGAGCCGGGACGGCACTGGTTCTTGAATCTTTTGCACTCCTTGATTTCCCAAGAAAGCAAAGTAGTAGTCTGAAAGTCTATGGGATGCCTTCCCAGAGCTGCCATCTCTGATCCCTTTCCTCTGGCCTTGGAAGAGTAAAGAGCTGCTCAACTGCGATGGACAATGGACTTAAGGGCTGGTATCAAATAGCTCCTCTCTGTGGCATTTCCTGCCCCTGCCTTTCCTCTCCTTTTCATCCTCTTCTAACTCTCTAACCTCCATTATGCCTGGCAAGCACCACTTTCTGCTCACACAGACAACTTGCAGTTCTAAAACTCAGCTCTCTGGCCAGAGCAGTCTCCTGTTCTTTCCTTTTTGTCATCCCAATAATTAAGCATTGGAGAGCTTCCAATTTGTTAAAAAAAAACCTTGATGTTCACTGAAGACCAACAAGGGGCAGGCAGGGCACAACGCATTTTGGGGAGGGAAAAACACCAAGACCTGGTTCTTGCCAAGAGGACTTTAGTTGAAAGGTGGGGAGTTGACAGACACACAAATTAGCCTATTTTATGCAGAGAGAGGAGCATGGGAGGTAGGATTACATGAAGGGTGGTAGGAGCACAGAGGAGAGAGTGATGGCAGTGGAGGTTTGTTATCCTCCCTGACAAAGAGGGTCAGGCCTGGGAAGGAGCTTGATCAAAGCAAAGGCTCAGCTATTGGGTCAATGGGTACTTTGGCAAGAGGGTTTAGAGCAATGACTGGTGAGGCTTAGCCCTGGGACTAGGACTCTATTCTTACTACTTTTTTTAATCTTCTTTTTAAAAAATATTTATTTGATTGCACCAGGTCTTAGTTGTGGCCAGTGGGCTCCTTAGTTGTGGCTCACCAGCTCCTTAGTTGCAGCACGTGGGCTCCTTAGTTGTGGCATGTGAACCCTTAGTTGTGGCATGCATGTAGGATCTAGTTCCCTGACCAGGGATCGAACCCGGGCCCCCTGCATTGGGAGCGTGGAGTCTTATCCACTGAGCCACGAGGGAAGTCCGTATTCTTACTACTTTTTAATGCTGCTGCTAGTACAACCCCTACTCTGCCACAGGGCACTCAGCCCACCCCATTTCTGTGGGTCAAGTACAGAAATGTAGTGGGTTGAGTACATCAGGGGCTTTTCCTTTACCACTGAGATGCACAGACAACTCTCCCACAGGGAAGGGTCGAGAGGATCTAGGTGGGAGGCTGGGAAGTGTTTTTATTGGGAAGGCAAATAGGGATTCAGAGTCCTAAGAGAAAGATATGGTAGCTCTGGTGAAACAAACCCTCACTGCCTCAAGCAGTCACCCTCACCAGGCCTGCTTTGTGCAGCAGGGAGGTCAATGCTAAGGGCTCCTGGCAGCTCATGGCCCAGCTCAGAAGTGGAGGAGGTCAGAGAAGGGAAGAAGAGCCATAAAGGCTCATGAACCCTATCTGAGTTTCCCTAGAGAAGTCAGTTCTTCGAGTGGCCAGTTGGTGGTGGAAAAGTAGGGGGAAGGGGAGATTCTAGACTAGCACAAGCTCAAGGCAAGTTTTCAGCTGTGAAGCCAGCCAGTTGCTGGTTATGCATCTTTCCAGGGAAACAATACTCATCTGCAAAGCTAGAAGGTCTTGGGGTCCCTGCTGGAGGGCTCCCCAGGCTCAAGGTGGGACAGAGTCTTTCCCTGCCCACCTGTCACTCCCTGGCTGGTGCAGTGACACTGAATGGATAACTCAAGGGTACAACCTCATTCCTGAGGCATCCACAGGAAGGGACCCTGAAACGACAAATAACCAATACCTACTCAAAGACCCCCTGTAGCTCTGAGCTCACACCTCTGAGGAACACCTCTTTTGCTCTGAAGACACCCGAGCAGGCTTCATCTCTTCTAGACAGTTCTGACACACCTGTATAGCTTACATCCTTTCACACCTGCTGAGCCTATCTGTGTACCTCTAGTATAGTACCTCTTTTTTTTTTTTTTTTTCAGTTTTAGTGCACTTGAATGACAGTGGCTTCCAAAATTTTATGTACGCTGATAACAGGGAATAAAATTTAGGGTAGTATTTCTTAAACATTAATGTGCACACAAATCACCTGGGGATGTTGTTTAAATGCAGATTCTGATTCAGCAGGTCTGGAGTGGAGCCTGAGTATACACATTTCACAAAAGCTCCCAGCTGATACCAGTGTTCTTAGTACAGGGACCACACTTTGAATAGCAAGGCTCTAGGCCAGCCCCTCTACACCTACACCATGCACAGGCAGCCCCTCAAAGAGCTCTCTGCCCCAGCCTTAATCTGGTTACATTCTTAGTGTGAAGACAGCATGATGGCTTGGTGGGGGAGATTAGAGAGACTGCCCAAAGCTCATGTTGGGGAGGCAGCTCTGCTAAGAGCTCTGGCTGGGCCCAGGCAGGGAGCTGTTCAGAACAACTTAGCCCAGGTGTGGTTCTTCTAGAATTTATCAAATTGTTTAAGATCTCTTGGACACCTGCTATATGTATAGCTATGGTGCTAGATGCTTTATGTATGTTATCTCATTTAATCCTCCTAAAAGACCAAGTAAGGTAAATATCATTCCTGTTTTAAAAATGAAGAACCAGGTTGTATAAAGCAATACGTTCAAAGTCACACTTTGAAGGTGGTAGCACTAGGATTTGAATCTAATTTGCTCATTTAAAAATATCCCAGCCCCTACTCAGAGACATCAGATAAAGTCATGAGATTAACAACACACTAGAACTTCCATAGCCGTGGGACTGTGGTCTTACAAAGCAGGCACTTTGAAGGCTGGTACTAGTCTAATCATGTCTCCAGTGCTCAGCCGATACTTGGAGCCCCTCTTTAGAAAATGGCATGCATGCTTTCTCATCACCAGCCTTCTGCTCAATGAGTTCTCCATAGGAAGAAAATATTAGAGCCACTGAAGCAGTCAATAACTCAAGATGGAGAGAGAGAGACTGGCAGGAAGCAGCAAGCAAGAAAAAGCACTGGGAACTGTGAATGCTGAGCCCACGAGAGAGAAGCAGAGGGCAGTACAAGAAAATGAAATAAAAAGGTCTCAGCCACTAATTCAGTTCTGGTCCCACATTTTCTATTACATTATATTCTAGGCACTGTGCTGGGTGCTGCTGATACAAAGATAATGTGGTCTTTGCCCATGAAGAGCTCATAGGCCAATAAGGTAAATGAATAAGCAGATAATTTTAATAATATGCCAAGGGCTAGAACAGAGGTTTGTATTGAGTATTTTAGATACACAAGATAAAAGCATCTATCCCGCCCTTAGAAACTAGGGAAGACTTCTTCAAAGAAAGCTAAAGCATGAAGGGTGAGGTAAAGTGAACCAGATGAAGAAAGGAATAGAGAACAAAAAAAGAAAAGAAAGTAGTGGGGAAGAAGACACATATGACTATATGGCAAAAGGAATATAGCTCAATTTTGCTGGGGTGTTAAATGCTAGAGGGTGAAGTGGCAGGTGATGAGACTAGAACGGGATGAAGGCTTAAAATCATGAAGGGCTTTGTGAGTCATGTTCAGGGCTTTGGACTTTAACTGGAAATAATGGGAGGCATTGAAGGATTTTAAGCCCATCGTCAGATTTATAGAGACAGATCACTCTGGGAGCAGTGTGGGGAGAATGAGAAGGAATGATTAAACTAGAGGCAGGGCACTAGATAAGAGGCATTGCAAGAGGTGATAAAAGCTGGAAAAAGGCAGCGTCAGTGGGGTTGGAGAAAAGGGGATGGAGGAGCAAAACATGTCGAGGTCAAACTGCCAGAGCTCAGTGGCTGATTGGATCTGGGTTTGAGGGAAAGACACAGGCAAGGATAACTCCCAGGTTTCTTCCTGACTCAGGTGCCTGGGTGAATTGTGATGCCACCAAATGACAGAGAAGCAGAAGTAAGAGTAAGTTTAGTGATTTTGTTTTGGGCAGGGGTTTGTGTATGCATGTCTATAAATATGAAGGGTTGGAGAAAAGAATTTGGCCAACACCAAAATTGAAGTAGGGGGCAGAAGAAGACTGACAGCTGCGGTCAGAGAGGCAGGGGACCAAGGAGAAACTGATGTCATGGACGTCAGGGAAGGACAAGGTTTTGAGAAGGAAAATGTGAAACTGGAGGATGGTTGAGGCTGGGGGAAAGAGCCAGCAGAGAGGGGCCAGCTGTTCAAAGACATCGAGAAAGAGAACTCAAGACATACTGTTCGTTCTCCGGTTTGCTGACATTTCAGCAGAAACAATTTTGTTCTCAACAATTATGGGTTTGATCCTTGGCAGGCTTGAGACTCCCCACAGAGAGAAACCCTTCAATAGAGAAGTCCAGCCATGGTCCAGAGATCAAGGCAGGTCTGCTATTTCTTAGGAAGTGTGGGCAAGAGTGGGCTGAAGGCAAGGGATTCTGACCAGGGTCTGGCCAACCTCAAAATAACAGCAAGCAGAGGGGTGTGCAGTTGCCCCAAGTTCTGGCTGCACCACAGTCCTGACTACCTTGGGTCATTCCCCCCAGAAGATGGAAAAAAGCAGCAAAGACCCTCGGTTTCGGGACTTCCCTGGTGGCGCAGTGGTTAAGAATCTACCTGCCAATGCAGGGGGCATGGATTTGAGCCCTAGTCTGGGAAGATCCCACATGCCGCGGAGCAACTAAGCCTGTGCGCCACAACTACTGAGCCTGCACTCTAGAGCCCACGAGCCACAACGACTGAGGCTGCGTGCCACAAATACTGAAGCCCGGGCGCCTAGAGCCCGTGCTCCGCGACAAGAGAAGCCACCGCGATGAGAAGCCTGTGCACCGCAAAGAAGAGTAGCCCCCGCTCACTGCAACTAGACAAAGCCCACGTGCTGCAACAAAGACCCAACGCGGCCAAAAATAAAAAATAAATAATTAGGAAAAAGAAAAAGACCCTGGGTTTCTAGTCCTTGGGCAGGAAGCCTGCAGAGACTTAACAGGAGCAGCCTGGGAATCCAGAGCAGAGGGATTCCCAGAGGAAGAGCTTGCATTGAGATTTTTCTAGAACCTGGAACACCTGCTCCACCAACCACAAACATCCAGCAGAGGCTCAATCTTAGAACCTATACTCTGAGTGATCATGATTATTTAGTGGTCATGATTTCTCACTTTTAAAACCTTCAATAATACTTTTCTGCAAAAATAAACAGTAAAACTGAAGAGTCTTTTGACTTACTTATTAATCAGATACAGTAACAGAGTCTAAACTGCATGTCTCCACTGTGAGAAAAGTTAAGAAATGGTACAGTTACAGTTGGTGTAGATCCTAGTTATTCTGTCTCCTGCATCCAAACACCAGAACCCATGGGTGAGCGGGCAGGGCACTGAGGTATAGGAAAGCCAGGGCTGCGCTAGGGCAGAGGACTGGCAAATTCAGTGAGGTCAGACACAAACCTTGACTTTGCGGGCCTATTGCATTTTGAAAAAAATTATGTTTAGAAGATGAAGAGGCACTTCCCCTGGTGGTGCAGTGGTTAAGAATCCACCTGCCAATGCAGGGGACATGGGTTCGAACCCTGGTCCAGGAAGATCCCACATGCCATGGAGCAACAAAGCCCGCGGGCCACAACTACTGAAGCCCGCGCGCCTAGAGCCCGTGCTCCACAACAAGAGAAGCCACTGCAGTGAGAAGCCCGTGCACTGCAATGAAGAGTAGTCCCCTCTCGCTGCAACTATACAAAGCCCGCGTGCAGCAACGAAGACCCAACACAGCCAAAAATAAATAAATAAAATAAATTTATTTTAAAAAAAAAGAAGATGGACTGTGTTTGGCTATTTACAAAAATAGGTCTATGAATGCTGCCAGGGTTGAATGGATGTTTTATGCCATTTGATGCATTTGAAACAACCCAACAAGCTGGAATTTTTTTGCTGTGAAAGGGATGCTTGTTCTGTAAATCTTGGTTCCGATTAGAAAGGAAACTCCAAAAAGTTCCTATGTCCCCTGGCAGGAGAACAATGCTTTTTCTTCACTCCACAACCTTGTAGCAGTCAGAAAGTTAGTTACAAGGCCTCACATCTGGGCTTCTAAGAAGCCCAGAATAACCATTTCCAGGAGTATTTTGGTCTTCTATATGGACGCCTAACTTCATAGGCAGTAGGAATCTGCCTTGTTCATATTATAACTT
>NW_006798684.1:509427-542124 GCF_000442215.2 Lipotes vexillifer | reverse complement strand
TTTCCCCTACTCCCTTCTATCTTTCACTCCAGTGAAAACCTAAGCATTGGATCCTTGGTGATTTTATCCTACTGTAATGTTTAAGAGAGTAATTATCAACTCCCTGTTACATGTAGGTGGGACTAAGACAAGTCCTCTCTCTGTAGATAGGAGAACCGACGGTCTATGGAGAGAACCCGAGAATCCTGGATCCCAGTCTACAGTCAACACAGGGCTGCTTTGGATTCTGAGAGAATTTTGCCACCCACCCCCCTCTGGCCCAGCTCCAGCCAGCTGCAAATTGTCTGGATCCAGCCGCTTCGACACACTGATGTTATCAGCCTCGCAGTGCCTGGAGCACGCAGATAGGAACAGGCAATGGCGCCGTCTCACCGGACGCAGTAATGTAATTTAGTTTCTGAAATCCACGTATAAAATCTTGAAAGCTGACTTTTTTTTAATCTACCTCAGGCGGGGGGGCGATGGTGTGGAATTCCCAGCAGAACCATCTAAATAGGGAAACGGCTTCTGTCATGTATTAATAAATAGTTCAAAGCAATGGAGAAACATACAGAGAGGTTTTATAGGGAAAATAAGTGTCTAGTCTTTCTTGCTTCCTCTCTCCTACTTCCTCTGAGCTGTGAGGACCACTCTGTTTGTGTGAACCCCAGGCTGGGGCTAGAAGTGCCTCTCCCGAGCATTCCTGTGAGAGTCCTCTGAGCTAGGGAGATGGAACAGGCACCAGCCTCCCCTGGGGGCATGCTATGGCAGTTTGAGTGGATCTCAACTAGCCCTTTTTTTCTGAAAGAAGTTCCTCAGACCAGGATGAAGGCAAAGAAGCAGTCACTTGCCTTTCCTTCCGTTTCCCCAACCTCACCTCTTCCCCTGGCTTACTATACTTTGCGTCACTGGTCTTCTTTGCTCCTAATGGAGCACCAAGATCCTCCCCCACCTCCGGCTCCTCTTCTGGCTAGATCTTGTCCTTCATGGCTGAGCTGACACATCACCCCTTAAAAGTAGCTTCCCGGGCTTCCCTGGTGGTGCAGTGGTTGAGAGTCCGCCTGCCGATGCAGAGGACAAGGGTTCGTGCCCCGGTCCAGGAAGATCCCACGTGCCGCGGAGCGGCTGGGCCCGTGAGCCATGGCCGCTGAGCCTGCGCGTCCGGAGCCTGTGCTCCGCAATGGGAGAGGCCACAACAGTGAGAGGCCCGTGTACCGCCAAAAAAAAAAAAAAGTAGCTTCCCATGAACACCAGGCTATGTTAGGTCCCTCTACAACATACTCTCATAGTCCTTCCCCTCATACATTTCAACTCCAAGTCACCTTCTCATGGGGACTGATCACTGCTAGCTGAGCAGACACAGCTTTCTTGTGACTCAAGGGTCAGGCTCAGATTTTGCTTGCAGATAAACACTCCCATCACTATATGAGTAAGGCCCAACTCTTATTGTCAAGTATCAGAGGAGTGGGCAGCCCACTTGGAATCCAAACCATCAGAAAACCCTTTGGAGGGAGATAGGGGTCGGGCTGCTCTGATCCTCTGTCTGTTCAGAGTGCTTTCTGACAACCTGGGGCTTGCAGCCATGTTTACCAGGCAGTGAACCACCCAAGGCAGGGGAGCTCTTGGGAGTTCAGACATAAGGGCAAGGAGATGGCAAAAAGAAACAAAAAAACACAAGAAATCTCCCCAAACAGTAAACACAACCTCTGGCTGAAGAGTAGGGCCTGGGGCTTCCAGTTTTGCCTGTGAATTGCACTGAGAGTCTAGACAGGTCGTTTCACTCTCTGAGCTCCCAGGTCTGTTTTGATTTGGGCCCTGAGATTCTAGAAAGAGCCTCCAGGCCAGAGAGTAAATGAGTTGTCCCAGGTCAATGCCAGATGGCAGACCTGGGATTAGAATTCATGGGCCCTTCTTTCTAGCCGGCTGCTCCCTCCCCTGAGTCCTGAACTGTTTCTTCTTCTAAATGCTCAGGATTGTATTCAATTTAGTAAGGTTTGTGGTCACATAATTACTGCTCCTAAGTAAAACAATAACTACAGAGCATCCGCTGTAAGGAAGGCAAACATGGGGGCGCCTTTGACCTTGAGAGAACAGCCAAAAGCAAGCTCTGGCTGAGGTTAGGCCTGCTCTACTTGAACAAAAACCAATGCAAACAACTCTCTTGGGATCTGGCAGAGACCTCATCTGTTCTCATTTCTTCTCCAGGCTTCCTTGTTTGTCAAAAGCTTGTGCTTAATACCACAGTAAGGGCCTCTCCTGGAAGCTGGAATACACTATTTTCAGGGGCAAGAGGGATGGTCTGGATCCAGATCCTCTGAGCATCTTTCATCTATAAACTAGTTACTACATTGCTAATGCTCCCATCTCCAGGAGTGCTAGACAGCTATACCTCTTCAGGTGAGGCAGGGGCAGCCCTAGTCCTAGCCCAAACTCTGCCAGGTCCACTCAGGCCTCAGGGAACATTGAATGTTCTTTTCGCCTCCCTGCCTTTCCCTGTCCCATTATGACTGGCTAGTGCTAAGAGAGGGAGTCTGCAGCTGTTCTCTGGTGGTTTCACTATTGCTACAGCACCTGCTTCTTTGACCAGAAAGTTCTCTGAGGATAAGGCACGTAACGGCCTTTGGGCTCAGACACTGCCTTCAATCAGGGACCCAGGAGCCTATGAGAGAAAGCAATGGAGATCTTTGCACAAGGCCCAGAGCAAGGCTGTTGGAAGGGGTCAGATCCTGAGTGTTTTCACTCAGGCTCAATGCAGGCAGACTTACCTTCCCTCCTCAGTCACCAGCCCAGGCAATCAAAGTGCACAGTAACCTCATTTGCTGGCTCTGATTCATTTAGCCATGGATGAGGCCTGGAGGTAGAGGAGGAATTTCAGCTAGAAAATCCAGGCCCTAGTAGATGATTACGATTCCTCTGCCCTTCTAGACTCCTCACACACACCCCTCCTCTAAGTGATTTGGGGAATGAGGAAGGGACCCCTCTAAAGTGCAAGTTTAACTCTCCTCTACCTAGAGGCCATGTGCATGTCTAGGGTTGGGGCAACAGGCTGTCTTATTTCTGCTTCTACTTGCTACCCCCCCCCCCCACTTTATGTCAATGCCCTTCCCCTAAAAAAAGATGTCTTTAAATTCAGTGTACTCCCACTGCCAGGCTGAAGGTACAGTGACAGCTTGTGAAAGGTTCCGGCTTCAAGCCTTGAAACCTGCTCAATGCTTCCCCTCAGTTTCCCCTGCCTCATACCCCCCACTCTCAGATTGAAGAGGGGAGTACGGGGGTATTAGAGACAAAGGCTCTTTTAACACTTCTTGTTCCACTAGACTCTTACCACCCCCTATCCCCACTCACTCAGAGTCCTACAGCCCTGAGGTAACAGGATGGCAGATCCTGATCAGGGACAGCTCAGGAAATGACATGGTGGTCTTGAAGGCTTATTTCACTTTCACAGTGATGGTGACCTCAACACAGAGCTCAGTCAGGTTAGATGCTTATGGGTGTGGGGTGGGGCAGGGATTGGAGGGGATAAGGGGGAGTCCCCAGATCCATAGGACTAATCTTAGAAAGAGAAGAGGCCAGGCCCCTTTCACAGCTAGAGACGTGTGCAGGAAAGCTATTCAAAATCAGATAGGCAAGGGCCTCAAGGACTCAGCATCTAGGCTTTGCAGACCTGGCAGGGACTGGGCTCCTTTATTTATTTATTTATTTTTGCGGCAAGCAGGGGCTACTCTTCATTGTGGTGCGCGGGCTTCTAACTGCGGTGGCTTCCCTTGTTGCGGAGCATGGGCTCTAAAGTGCACAGGCTTCAGTAGTTGTGGTGCACAGGCTCAGTAGTTGTGGCTCGCGGGCTCTAGAGAGCAGGCTCAGTAGTTGTGGTGCGGTGCATGGGCTTAGTTGCTCCACGGCATGTGGGATCTTCCCGGACCAGGGCTTGAACCCGTGTTCCCTGCATTGGCAGGCGGATTCTTAACCACTGTGCCACTAGGGAAGCCCGGGACTGGGCTCCTTTAGGAGCTATCCAGGGTTCTGAACTGCCTCCACCTGAAGACCTTGGTGGCTTTGGACAAGAGCCCTGCCTGCCAATTAATGCAGAACTTAAATGTCGCTGGCTCCTCTCTGCTCACCCCTGACACCAGCTGCCTGCTTGGACCCATGGCCCACACGGCCTGAAGTAGTTCCAGAATGACTCTAATCACCCTCTATGGCTGCAGCCTGGGCTTCAGGCCAGCAGCCTGACTCCCTGGCCAGCTTTTCAACAAGAGGTGAGTTTGAGGATATCGGTGTGTGTGAAAAACTATCTCCCAGTCCCTGTGGAAGCTCAGGACTAAACGAGCCTGGCTCAGGGACAAGGTGACCATAGGGAAGGGAGAGAGTTCTCCATGTGACACATCCTCAGACAGCTCAGCAGCTCCTCCCTTCACCTCAGTGGCTGCTGCACACACTCAGTTCACACATGCACACACATACACAAATGCCAGATTCTCTGTACTGTCACTGCAGAGCCTGTATACTGCAGAGAAGGTAGAGTCTTCTTTGTCTGCACTTGTGCAGAATGCACCTGCTTTGTTCCCATCATGGACATTACAGAAATTTGGCAAAGAGCACCGAAACTTAAATAAATAAAGTATTTCTTTCTTTTTCTGAATTCAAGAGGAATTCATGGTCATTGTAAAAAGTCCAGAGAAGCAGAAAAGAAGAAGAAAAAAGTCATCACCCTCAATCCTACCATCCAGAGCTATATCCTGTGTTAACCTCCTGGCGTACAGCCTGGATTCCTGTGTGTGTGTGTGTGTGTGTGTGTGTGTGTGTGTGTGTGTGTGTGTGTGTGTGTGTGTGTGTGTGTGTGTGCGTACATGTGCACACACATGTGAGTCTTGATAAAAGCAGTATAGTGCAGTGGTTAAAATCATGGGTAAGTTCTGCCTCTGCCATTCACTTATCTGTGTGGTCTTGATCAAATTTCTAACATCTCTGGGCCTGTTTTTCATCTTTAACATGGGGAAAATAATAGTACCCACCTCACAGGGTTGTTGGAAGGATTAAATGGGATAATGTATATAAAGTGCTTACCACAGGCCCTAACACATGGTAAGCAGTCATACACCCTCAGAGAAATCATTCTGTAATACTATTTAATGCCTAATTAAAAAACACAGATTATTCTCCATCTCAGATAAAAGCTGAAGAGAAGATGAATAAATTCATTTTACTTCATTTCTTGTCTGGCCTAACTTTCTAGGCCCCCCCGGGGGATAAGCTGGGTCTTGGGAAAGAGAACGGCCATCTAGCTCAGAAAGGTAAAAAGCAGTCCTTGGTCCAGGGCTTCTAGCTTCTAGCCTGAGTTCTGCAGCCAGGAGATGGCAGGGGCTTCCTTCTGGTCAAGGTCCTCTCCTCCCCTTGAGCTTTGGGCCCCAGCCCTCTGGCCCACTTGCTCTGGCCAGCACTTCCTGCCTCTCCGCCCTGGAGTATCCCACTCTCTTCCAGGGGCTTCTCCCTCTTGTCACCCACACAAGTCCATCTGCCTGGCTGAGCCTGCTCCCTCACTGTCGGGGTCCCAGCCGTGTGATTCCTATATCTATCCCACCCCACCGCCCCACCTCTCCATGCCTGCTCTTCTGACACTGACTTCCTAGTTAAAACCCCAATGGTCTTTTCTCAGGTGATCTTCCACCACCTTTCAGTATCATTGGGCAGTGCTGACCAGGTCTTTCTAGAAATTCTGTTTTCTCTTGGCTTTTATGAAAACATTCTATCCCTGTTTTGACCACCCTTCCAATGGTTCCTCCTCTCATGCTCCGGACATAGATGTTCTTCTCAGTAAGGCCACTGGCTCTCTTTCTACATGGTCTCTCCTGGCATGTGGAAATATAATAGTAACATAAACTTATTATTTCAAGTAATATCTCTCTGGGTTCTACTCTCAAATCTATATCTCTATCTCTGACTGCTCTCCTAAGCTCCAGGCCCACACTTCCAACTGCCTACTTCTGATGTCATACTCCTCCTCCAAGCCTAGTTCTTCTTTTTTTAACCATCCTTATTTTGTTAATGACACAACCACTTTCCCAGTAAACTAAACTCAAAATGAGGACAGTGCAGAGAGTCCTTGTATGCCCTTGACCCAGCTTCTCCTAATGTTAGCATCTTACAGAACCATGGTACATTGATCAAATCAATACTATTGAGACAAGCGTTTCTGGCTGTTGAGTGCCGGTCGGCGCCGATCCTCTGTGCGGGAATCTCTCCGCTTTGCCCTCGGCACCCCTGTGGCTGCGCACTCCTCCGCGGCTCCGAAGCTCCCCGCTCCGCCTCCCGCAGTCTCTGCCCGCGAAGGGGCTTCCTAGTGTGTGGAGACCTTTCCTCCTTCACAGCTCCCTCCCACTGGTGCAGGTCCCTCCCTATTCTTTTGTCTCTGTTGTTTCTTTATTCTTTTGCCCTACCCAGGTACGTGGGGTTTTTTTTTCCCTTTTGGGAGGTCTGAGGTCTAATGCCAGCGTTCAGTAGGTGTTCTGTAGGAGTTGTTACATGGGTAGATGTATTTCTGGTGTATCTGTGCGTAGGAAGGTGATCTTCGCGTCTTACTCTTCCGCCATCTTCCCGGAAAAACCCTTTATCCTTATTCTCCTGACATCAGAGGCACTGAGACCTACGGTGGAAGAGGTACCATTAAAGGTGGGAAAATGGGAGAGAGAGGGCACAGTTTCTCATTAAACACCTGTGACTGATATTAGTCCAGGTGAGAGTGAAGTCATTTACCTGTCGTGGGCAGAAGTGGCAGATTTTTTTCAAAGTAAAAATCATGCTGATGCAGAATCTATATCATGCCAACTCTGGTGAGAATTTCCGCGGCCATTGCTCTTCACTTAGGGCTCAGAACTCCACTTGAGTTCTGAGGTTCACTGTACTGATCATTGACCATGATGTTGGAAAGGATGTTAGCAAGGGATTTTCTAGTTCTCCAATTTCTTTTGTCACTTTAATTAATTAGTTTAAAGTTAATTAATTTTCTTAGTTCTATTGAGATGTAATTGATATATGCCTCCAATTTCATAGTTGAAGAAACCGACTTGTTCAATGTCACACTACTGAGGTGGCAATGGTGTGCATGTCTTCGTGGCTAACAGTTTGAACTGAAAGCAGCAGTAATAAAGGCAGATGACTATCCATTAGGTCTATGGCACTTCCAGAGGGTGAGGGAAGGCAGGAGAGGGGCCAGATTTGATCATCAATACTTAGGATAAGGTTGAGCGTGGCAGGGACTCACACGGACATCAGCAACACACAGGACTGTGTTCAATGTGTGCAGGTGGGCTGTAAAGCCGGATCCATGCTCTGAGCCAGAGGAGACGAGAGTTATCCCTTTGGGATCTCAACCACACCTTTTGTCTGTCTAATGCCCTTTATCTCCAAATAGTAAAGCCATATCTGGAGCCCTAACCCTGCCTGGCTCCACACTGCTGCAGCCTTCCTCTTCCAGCTGGTCCTAGGGAGTTTTTTTTGCTGCATTTCCTGGGGTGGTGACCTTAAGCCTCCCTGGTGGGTGGACTCTTATTCTGAGCTCACATTATGTGGGAGCAACAGTAGGACGATAGCATTTTAGAGCTGGAGGCCAGACCACGTGAATGTAGATATACAGGAAAGGAAGAGGCTATAGGTGTACAAGATGGGTCCCTCAGGGTACATTTGAGAAGAACCTAGTTTGCTTTCTGTTTGCTGAGCTGTGACAACAGAATTGTATAGAAAACCAAAGTATACCCGCGAATTAAACAAGATAGAAGCTTTACCAGAAAGGTAAAGTCTGGGCAGCTGGATCAGGAATGTGTCACTCTGTAGTGTCAGAGACCCCTCCTTCTATCTTTCTGCTTGACTGCGTGTGACCACAACTGCATGGTCCAACATGGCAACCTGGCCATCTAGCTTGCAGGAGAAAGGGATAAAGAAGAGGCAAAGCCTGCACTCATGAGGATGATTGAGTTAAAGGTGGTGAATGAAAACTACCACATGCTACAGCTGTCTGCTTCCCATTGACCATAATGTAGTCCATGCCCACACTTAACTGCAAGGGAGTCTGGGAAATAGTATTTACTCCAGGTAGCCAAAGCATCTACCTAAAGATTGGGAGTCCTTATAGCAATCTCTGCCACATATACATTATCTTACTTGATCCTTACAGTGACTCAGATGAGTGTCATTAGACCCCTTTTTACAAAGGGAAGTAAACATCAAAAGGCCACACAGGTGGAGGTATCAGCGCTAGACCCCAGGCTGTCTGATTACTAATACTGTGTCTGTCTCAATATGTTACGTCCCACCCATGTTTAGCAAGTGCTTCACACATAGTAAGTTCTCAGTAAATGACAGTTATTTCTATTTCTGCAACCATACATAGTATAAAATAGAGCTCTGCTATTTCTTTGGATTATTTTAGGCTGCCTTTTAGTTCCCAGGGTCCCAGTTTTCTGCACTGTGTACCCTGTCTTGTACTGCAGGATGATTTCAGCCCTGTGACAAGACCATTTCTCTCCCAGGGAAAAGAGTCTACTTAAATATTTGAATTGCTTGGATCTGCATTGCTTTCCAAAGTGAATCAAGCCAATGGTGTATGAAGGGCAATGGATACACCCAATTCTTAATAACTGGATGGGTTTTCTCATTTTGGTCTTGTTAGTCAATTCAGTGCAGTACACTTAAATCAGGAGAGAGGGGGCATTCAGTGAAATGGGTTTGTTCCCAGCCTCCAGCATCTCTCTTCTGCCCTGGAACATTGTTGGATGAGAGATTTTCTTTTTTTTTCTGCCTGAGGTAGCCAGTGTGCAGTGGCTTAATTTGTATAAGTTCCATTTCCATGGGGCCAAAGGTTATGAGATCATATGAGGAAAAGCGTTCATATAGGTGGTTGAATTATTTAATTAATAGACTGATTAACTAATGTGAATCTGGCCCTAGAGGTGGCTCACAATGACTGAGTGTTATGTGAACTGTGTTATCTCCTTATTTTTATTTTTTTAATCTCCTTATTTTGCTTTTAAAAATCACCTTGTCCTGTGCCTGAGAATGTACCATGGATGGCAAATTAAATATTAATTGTCTGCAATTCAAATGCATTGTCTTACACTTGTTAATCTTCCTATAGCCAGTTATATATTATCTGACTAAAAGAAAGGCCTTGGGGTCTATATATATTTAAAAAGTCACTTTATTACGGTCATAACATTTTTCTCACTAAGATTTTTCTCTCCTCTTTAGGTCTTACCAAAGAAAATATAACTCTGGAGTGTTTTGTACAAAAAAGTACACGAGCATATAAACAACGTTTATTTGTTGAATTGGATAATTTATCTCTACATCCCCAAACACTTTGCTAAGAAGTGTGTTATTTCCAAACCTTAGTTAGTAAAGCTCCTTCCAGAAGCCTTGGTCATTGCTCTACTCAGAGACAGTGGGAGATGTGAAAACAAGAGCCTGGTCTCTGAAAGGGGGTTGTAGGTGGTGGTTGGGACCCAGCCCTTGTCACTAGCCTGACTGCCTTTGAATCTCAGATTTTCTATTTGCCAGCCATGTCACCTTAGGCAATTTACTTAATTTCTCTGTTTTAAATTACTATCTGTAAATTGGGCTGACAGTAATAATACCTAATGTGCAGGCTTTTGAGGATTAAAAATAAACATTATTATATTTATACAGTGCCTGACACAATAAAAAAAAAAATCAATACTATTCACTAAACTACAGACTCTATGCAATTTCTCCAGTTTTTCCATTGATATCCCTTTTTCTGTACCAGGATCCATATTGCATTTCATCGACATGTCTCCATGGTCACCTGAGTTTCTCAGTCATTTCTTGACTTTCAGGACCTTGACTTTTTTTTTTTTTTTTTTTTTTTTTTTGTTTTTCTTGCGTTATGCGGGCCTCTCACTGTTGTGGCCTCTCCCATTTGCGGAGCACAGGCTCCGGACGCGCAGGCTCAGTGGGCATGGCTCACGGGCCCAGCCGCTCCGCGGCATGTGGGATCCTCCCGAAACGGGGCACGAGCCCGCGTCTCCTGCATCGGCAGGCGGACTCTCAAGCACTGCGCCACCAGGGAAGCCCAGGACCTTGACTTTTGAGGCATACTGGTCAGGTATTTTCTAGAATGTTCCCTCAATTTGGATTTGTCTGCTGTTTTCTCATGATTAGACTGAGGTTATGGGTTTCTGGGAAGAATACCATGTAGGTGATGTGTCCTCATCAAAACACATCAGAGGGAACATGACTTATTGCTAGTGATGTTAACTAATCACTTAGGGTGGTGTTTGCCAGATTTCTCCACTATAAAGTTACAATTTTTCTTTTATTCTGACCATATTCTATTAGTTGTAAGCTAGTCACTAAGTCCAGGCCACACTCAAGGGAAGGGGAATTAAATTCCACTTCCTAGAGGGGGGAGGATCAAAGAATTTGTGGACATATGTTAAAACTACCACAGTAAATAATACATATTTTGGGAGAGATTCTGATAGGCTATGCAAATATCTTGTTTTTCCTTAAAGTTTCATCCCCTAGTTTTTGGCAATCAGTGGATCCTGCTAGCAACAATTATTACTATGATGTTCTAATGGTAATTTTAAAATTTCCCTCATTCTTTCTATAAATAAATGTAAACTTTAAATTTTTATAAGCTTTTCTATACATAAAAATTGGAATTCTTCTGCAAGGAAGATTTGTCCCTTCTCCCCAGTTTATTTATTTATTTATTCAATCATTTATTTTTATCAGTATGGATTAATATACATTTATGTCCCTGTGGGTGGTTATAATCCAATGTAATTGTTATTTATTTTGTTACTCAAATTGTTCCAGCTTTGACCACTGGGAGCTCTTTCAAGTTGGCTCCTGTCTCTTTCTGACCAGCCTATGGGGTCATTTTGACCCCCTTCTTTTCCCTTTATCTTTCTGGCAAGCTAATCATGAACCTATGGTAGTACTTCCTTCAAAATATCTAACATTTATCTTTTTTTTTTTTTTTTTAAGCCTTCTCTCAGCCAACATCCTGCTTCAGGTCCTTATCGTCTTATTCCAGGCCCACTGCAGTGGTGACCCACTCATTACCCCAACGTGTCTCTCCTTCCTCCAACTTACCCTGTGCATTGCTCTTAAATTACTCTTCTGGGAATTAAACACTGCTCTGATTACAGTATTCCCTGGTTCAAGAGCCTTCAATGGCTCCCATCACTTAAAAACTCCTTGACCTGACATTCAATAGTTGTAACAACGTTTTGCCAATCTGGCTGCTTCTCCAATTGCTCATCCAATTGCTTCTCCAATTGCTCATCTTTCTAAATCCTTTGTTCTCTTTGCTCCAGCTGTCAGCCCTATATGCAGATGCCTTCCAATTTCTGTCTCTAGTCCTAACTAGTGTATCATTTTAAGCCATTAACAAAACTATATTGGTTTCTATAACTTACAAAAGTAATACATGTTCAATGGGGAAAATTAAAACAATACAGAAGCAGTTAAGACAGAAAATGAGCCTCTACTCTCCTCTGCCCTCCCCCTTCCTCAGGTTGTTTAAGAATGAAGTGACCTTTCCAGATTGTTCAGTATCTCTCCTATCTCCCTATTAAGTTGCTATATCATAGCAAACAGATTTAGAGACATGCTTCTTGCCTTAAGGGTTTATAATGCAAATCAGAAAAGGTTAAATTCAGAAAAATACAGATCTTTATGTTTGTATTGCACTTATGCTTTCAAAGCTTTTCCCTAAATATTATCTCATTTAGTCTCTGACAATCCTAAGAGATAGAAAACAGCATCTTTATATTGTTATTATTATTAATATTTTTTAAGAGCAGTTTCAGGTTCACAGCAAAATTGAGGGGAAGGTACAGAGATTTCCCATACACCCCCTGCTCCCACATATGCAGTCTCCCCCTTTATCAACATCCCCACTAGCATGATACAGGCTTACCACTTTTATTGTGCTTCGCAGATATTGCATTTTTTACAAATTGAAGGTTTGTGGCAACCTTGCATCAAGCTAGTCTATTGGCACCATTTTTCCAACAGCATTTGTTCACTTCATGTCTCTGTATCACATTTTGGTAATTCTCACAGTACTTCAAACATTTTCACTATTATTATATTTATTATGGTGATCTGTGATTAGTGATCTTTAACGTTATTAATGTAATTGTTTTGGGGCACCACAAACTATACCCATATAAGATCATGAACTTAATAAATGTAGTATGTACTCTGACTGCTCCACCAACTGGCTATTCTCATCTCTGTCCCTTTCCTCAGGCCTCCCTATTCCCTGAGTTACAATAATATTGAAATTAGGCCAATTAATAACCCTACAATGACCTCTAAGTGTTCAAGTGGAAGGAAAAATCGGATGTCTCTCACTTCAACTGAAAAACTGGAAAAGATTAAGCTTAGTGAGGAAGGTTGTCAAAAGCCAAGATAGGCTGAAAACTAGGCCTCTTGCCCCAATCAGTTAGGCAAGTTGTGAATGCAAAGAAAAAGTTCTTGAAGGAAATTAAAAGTGCTACTCCAGTGAACACAAGAATGACAGGAAAGTGAAACAGCCTTATTGATGATATGAAGAAAGCTTTAGTGGTGTGGATAGAAGATTAAACCAACCACAACATTCCCTTAAGCCAAAGCCTAGTCCAGAGCAAGGCCCTAACTCTTTTCAATTCTGTGAAGGCTGAGAGAGGTGAAGAAGATGCAGAAGAAATGTTTGAAGCTGGCAGAGGCTGGTTCATGAGGTTTAAAGGAAGAAGCCGTCTCCAGAACATAAAAGTGCAAGGTGAAGCAGCAAGTGCTGATGTAGAAGCTGCAGTAAATCATCCAGAAGATCTAGCTAAGGTAATTAATGAAGGTGGCTACACTAAACAACAGATTTTCAATGTAAATGTAACAGTCATATTGGAAGAAGATGCCATCTAGGACTTCCATAGCTAAAGAGGAGAAGTCAATGCTTGGCTTCAAAACTTCATAGGACAGGCTGACTCTCCTGTTAGGGGCTAATGCAGCTGGTGACTTTAAGTTGAAGCCAGTGCTCATTTACCATTCTGAAAATCCAAGGGCCCTTAAGAATTATGCTAAATCTACTCTGCCTGTGCTCTATAAATGGAACAACAAAACCTGGATGACAGCACATCTGTTTACAACATGGTTTACTGAATATTTTCAGCCCACTGTTGAGACCTACTACTTAGGAAAAAAGGTTCCTTTCAGAATATTACTGCTCAGAAATTCCCTGGTGGTCCAGTGGTTAGGGCTCTGTGCTCTCACTGCCAACAGCCCGGGTTCAGTCCTTGGTGAGGGAACTAAAATCCCACAAGCCGCACTGTGTGGCAAAAAAAAAAAAAAAAAAAAAAAAAAAAAAGAAAAGTACTGCTCATTGACATTGTACCTGGTCACCCAAGAGCTCTCTGATGGAGATGTATTACAATGAAATTAATGTTGTTTTCATGCCTGCTAACACAAAATCCATTCTGCAGTCCATGGATCAAGGAGTAATTTTTTTTTTTTTTTCGGTACGCGGGCCTCTCACTGTTGTGGCCTCTCCCGTTGCAGAGCACAGGCTCCGGACGTGCAGGCTCAGCGGCCACGGCTCATGGGCCCAGCTGCTCCGCGGCATGTGGGATCTTCCCGGACTGGGGCACGAACCCGCGTCCCCTGCATCAGCAGGCGGGCTCTCAACCACTGCACCACCAGGGAAGCCCTCAAGGAGTAATTTTGACTTTCAAGTCTTATTATTTAAGAAATACATTTTGTAAGGCTATAGTTGCCATAGAGAGTGATTCCTCTGATGAATCTGGACAAAGTCAGTTGAAATCTTCTAGAAAGGATTAACCATTCTAGATGCCATTAAGAACATTTGATTCATGGGAAGAAGTAAAAATATCAATATTAACAGGAGTTTGGAAGAAGCTGATTCTAAACCTCATGGATGACTTTGAGGGGTTCAAGACTTCAGTGGAGAAAGTAACTGCAGATGTGGAGGAAATAAAAAGAGAACTAGAATTAGAATTGGGACTTGAAGATATGACAGAATTGCTGCAATCTCATGATAAAGCTTTAATGGATGAGGAGGTGCTTCTTATGGATGAGCAAAGAAAGTGGTTTCTTGAGATGAAATCTACTCCGGGTGAAGACGCTGTGAAGATTGTTGACATGATAATAAAGAACTTAGAATGTTACAAAAACTTAGTTGATAAAGCAGTGGCAGGACTTGAGAAGATTAACTCCAATCTTGAAGGAAGTTCTACTGTGGGTAAAATATTATCAAACAGCATTGCATGCTTTGGAGAAATTTTTCATGAAAGGAAGAGTCCATCAATGCAGCAAATTCTTTGTTGTCTTATTTTAAGAAACTTCCACAGTCACCCCAACCTTCAGTAGCCACCACCCGGATCAGTCAGTAGCCACCAACATCAAAGCAAATCCTCCACCAGCAAAAATCTTACGACTTGCTGAAGGCTCAGATGGTGGTTAGCATTTTTTAGCAATAAAGTATTCTTAATTAAAGTATGCACATCGTTTTTTTTTAGACATAATGTTATTGCACACTTAACAGACTACAGTGTAGTGTAAACATAACTTTTATATGCATTGGAAATCAAAAAAAAACTGTGTAACTCACTTTACTGCAACCTTTGCTTTATTGCAGTGGTCTGGAACCAAACCCACAATATCTCTGAGGTATGTCTGTACATTTGTTACAATTGATGAACCTCTATTGATATATCATAATCACCCAAAATCCATAGTTTACATTATGTTTCACTCTTAGTGTTGTACATTCTTTGGGTTTGAACAAATGTAAAATGACAGGTACCCATCACTATGGTATCACACATAATATTTTCACTGCCCTAAAAATCCAGTGTCTATTATTTATCCCAATTTGATAGAAAAAAAGGCTGATACCATGTAACGCTGAGCAGCTTCCCTTAAGTCTCCTAGCAAGGGCTTCATCCCAAGTTTCCTGACCCCTTTCCTACTTTACCACATAAAAAGGCCATACTGAAAACCACATCACAATGAGCGGCAACACTAATGGGAGGAAGGCCTGAAGCCAAAGAGAACCACTCAGAAGGCTGACACATCAGTGATCATGTCTTTATCTTGGGGGATCAGAGAGTAATTTTGTCCCCATGCTTCTCTTTTATGGTGAAGGTGAGACTGCACATATCTAAACAGGAGATAAGAGACAGGAATGTATCTGATCAATGTGGATGGCTTTCTCTTCCCAAAGAAATGCCCAGCCTCCCAAATCCTGAGGGTTCTGCAGAACTTGAGAAGGAAGTGAAAAGAAATGAGTCAAGTATGGCCAGTGAAAGCTGGAGGTGCCCAGCAGGGACAAGATTGGCCAGACAAGTGGCATATAGGTATCTGGCAGCACTTCCACAGCCAATTTATCTCACCAATTTGTTGGTACGCATACCTGACTGGAGAATGTGGGAATTATGAGGCAAAAGCTAATCTCCTGGGTAGGCATGATACAGTAGAAAGAAAATGAATTTTCACCATTTGTTTCCTAAGATGGGGGGAAAATGATTAGAGAAAAAATAACGTTGGTTTGTTATAACAAATTCAAATACATAGAAGAATGTGAAAGTTCTCCTGTTAAGTCAGAACTGTTACCAGTTTGTTGTATATTTTTAGACTTTTAAAATGTATAATTGTATTTATAAATTTAAACATAGATGAATCAGATCATCCATATTCCAAATGTATGTGAAAATGTTAACTTTTATGTTATATGCATTTTACCAAAATAAAAATATATACCTTGAACATCTTTTCATGCTGATCCATGTTAGATCTTACCTCCTCTTTTACAAGGCTGGCCTGCATGTATGCTGTGGGGTAGATGTACCATGATTTATTTAATCAGTCCCCACTGATGGAGATTTATGTTGTTTGCTTTCTTTTCTTTTTCCCCCTCACTATTATAATGTTGCAGCTATTATAACTACTATAATGTTATAATATTATATATATTTATTTATAACTATTATAGTAACTTGGAGGGGGGGAGTCTTTATACACTTGTCTATTTCTTCAGTTTAATACATTCCTAGAAGTAGAACTGCTGAGGGGGTCAGTGGGCATGCACACATTTTGTTGCCAGTTTTCTTTCCAGAGAGGCTGTGATAATGTACATTCTCACCAAAGGGTTATAGGGGATACTCAGGTTTTGAAGTCCGAAGACCTGGATTATATGGTTGTAAGGCCAGCTGGCTGTATGAGCTTTGGCAAGTTACCTTTCTTAATATCCCTTTACTTTCCAGACCAGTGTTAGAATTAAATGAAATAATGTATGTATTGGGTTGGTTCATTTGGGTTTTTCATAAGTAAGATGTTACGGAAAAACCCAAACGAACTTTTTGGCCAGCCCTATATAAAACACTTTTCAGAATGCCTGACACCTATAGCAAATGGTAGCTCTTTTTTGTTTTATGTTGTTCTCTCCTCATTTACTTGGTTTCCATCTAGTCTAAAGTATTCATCAGTCCCAGTTTCCCTGGCCACCAAAGGGAGCTTGGGATACTAACTAACTTGAGATTTTCTAATCAGCAGCAAGAGGTATTGCCCCCTTACTGAGTCTGAATTTCCCAGGAAAGCTTTGAAGCCAATTTCCAGAGCTCTATCTTTAGTGACTAAATCACAAAGAGACAAGCTCTCCGCCTCTCAATGACCTTTCCTAGGATCTTAATCAGGCCATGCTTTACTTCCCAGGACGCTGCCGATCAGGCCATTTCAACAGCTGCCCTTCAGCTCTCCAAAACAGGACACTGCATTAAGCCCTGGAGGCTACAAAGAGTGCATGGAAAACAGATAGGAGACAGACCTTAAGACACCTGTACCCCGGGACACTGGGGAGTCCAGCTTAATTTCCCATCCCTATGTCCTTCCACAGTCTGGCCCAAAAGCAGGAGGGTTGGAACTGGATTATGGCTTCTTGGGGCTTTAAGTTCCAAAAGTATGGGTTTAGGGTTGAAATTAACCAGGTCCCAGTGACAGAAGGTGCTCAGTGACAACTCTCCAAACTGCCAAAAGGGGGCAGTGTAGTGTTATGGTTAAGAGCATGGGCTTTGACTCCACACACCTGGGCTTGAAACAGGGCTTTGCCACGAATTAACTGTGTGACTTTGGGTCTCACTTGCCTTCTCTGAAGATTAAAGGTATACCTTCTTCATACTGTTGAAAGGATGAAATTAAATGTCTGTCTGGTAGCAGACACACAATCTGTAAAAAAAAAAAAAAAGCAGGACACCAATCTGTAGGGTGTATATGATTGAATATGATAGTCAGATATGACATGGCGTTACCAAATAAAAGAGAGGAGAAGATTGACTCCATTTATTTATTCATTCATTTGTTCATTCAGCCTTTCATTCAACAGATATCTAGTGAATGTTTACTATATGTTAAGGAAACTTGTGAGGCACAGGAGACATAAAGGGAAATAAAAATAGACATGATCTCTGCCTTCATGAAACTTGGTCTTCCTAAGGACCCATGTGAACAGAATAATCATACAAACATATGTAAAATTATAAGTGTAAAAAGTGAAATAAGGAGAAGGCCATTGACCAAGTCTAGAGGTCAAAAGAAGCCCTCTGTGATGAAATTATAGCTGAGCTAAGATCTGAAGGATGTGTAAGAGTAACCAAAAAAAAGGTAGAAGGTGCAGGAAAGGCATTTCAGGCAGAAGGAACAACATGAGCAAAGGTTCTAAATCAGAAGGGAGTCTAGGACATCAGAGAAATGGAGGAAAAGCCAGTGAGGTTGGGTGCGGTCATGGGGTATGAGATCAGCTGGAGAGGAAGGCAGGAGCCAGACCACACAAGGCCTTGTAGGCCATGTTAAAGATTTGAGTCTTCATAGTAAGAACAAGGGGGAAGCTGTTAAGATGTAACATGCTGTATTGGACATCCTTGCTACCTGGCAATGCTTTCCTCTGATATTTCCTTTCATGGGGATGAAAAGGATAGGACTTAACACAATTCCTGCTGCAGCCATCCAGGAGAAAGGAGCAAAGAAGGACTCTGCAGCAGGTCTCTTCCCAAGACAGAATGAGTCCCTCTAGATCCTCACTGCCCAAGGAAGAACTAGACAGGAAGAATGTGAATGGGTCAACCAGGGAGGGCTGTGAGACTCATCAGAAATTCTATACTGGGTAAATGGGCTGTCACTACAAAGCTAATGTTTTCTGGCTGCTGCGTAGCCAGCCTCCAATTCTGCTTCCTTGCACTATCAGATGCTCCTTTGCATTGGACATAATGACTAAGGGACTAATAGCTATTAGGCTGGGTGGTGGCAGTGCAGCACTCCTGGGGGCAGGGGCAGGGTCCTGGGGTGGGTTCAGGTTGGCAGGAAGCAGCTCTCAAGCTCTGTGTGCCTTTCTGGTTAGCTGGCTCACAGTACCCGTGGGGCTTGCACTGTTTGCTTGGGGCATATACACACTTAGAAGTACAAAGTCTTTCCAGTCTCTCCTGTGTGAGGACAGACACTGGGAGTGAAGATACTGGGCAGCACAGGAATGCTAGAAGTCCCAGAAGGTGGTGGTTGTATTCTAGCCCTCAGAAGTTTTTGAACTTGGTTGGAAAGAGAAAGGGCCTAAGAGTGCTGGAGCTGCCCATCCAAACCCTCCTCCTGCCTCTCCAGGCCCTCAGTTGGGCTAAACAGGAAACCAGGCTTGGGTGCCTGCCAGGGCCCAGGCTGGGGCAGGAAGTTCAGGAAACAAGTGAGAAAGACCCTCCTCAGCATAGAAGAAGGCTGCTCAGAAATCCCTGGGAAGGTAAAATCAACCCAGCTCCTGCTAAACAATCTCCCAGGGGAGGAAGAGACTAGAACTGCCTCTACTCTCCAGCATGGCCAAGTGTGGCCCTCACAGGACTCACAGAGCTCAGACCTAGGAGCTTCATAAGGAAAGACAGTGCTGCCTCAGTGAGAACACACTCCAAGTAAGGACCCTCTCCTCAGAACCCAGGTCCACTCTGAAGCGGGTTGGGTACATGTGGTCTAAAGACATCCTAGGGCCATCTTGGGTTGATAAGGAAGGTAATGATGGAATAGGGTAAGGGCAGTGGTAGAAAAAGTGTACCTAAAAAAGAAAGGGCTGGGCTTCCCTGGTGGCGCAGTGGTTGAGAGTCTGCCTGCCAATGCAGGGGACACGGGTTCGTACCCCGGTCCGGGAAGATCCCACATGCCGCGGAGCGGCTGGGCCCGTGAGCAATGGCCACTGAGCCTGCCTGTCCAGAGCCTGTGCTCCGCAACGGGAGAGGCCACAACAGTGAGAGGCCCGCGTACCGCAAAAAAAAAAAAAAGAAGAAGAAAGGGCTAGGAATATCTGTAATATCTCTGGGGACAAAGGCAGAGAATTGACAGGGGTTCTCTGTTGTCCAAATGTGAAGGAAACTCCTGATGAAGTAATGGACTGAGTCACAGACAGAGAACAGACTTGTGGTTGCCAAAGGGGAGGAGGGGTGGGGGAAGGATGGATTAGGAGTTTGGGATTAGCAGATGCAAACTATTTTATATAGAATGGATAAACAACAAGGTCCTACTATATAGCACAGGGAACTATATTCAATATCGTGCAGTAAACCATAATGGAAAAGAATTTGAAAAAGTATACATATACATATATATATATATATATATATATATATATATATCTGAACCACTGCTGTACAGCAGAAATTAAAACATTATAAATTAACTATACTTGAATAAAAATAAATTTAGAAAAAAAGAAAGAATGGACTGAGGCGATAGCCATCAATGGCTGCTAAAAGCATTATGTGAAAGGCTGATGGAGGGATCAGGCTAACTACACAACTGATCAATCTGAACAACACAAAAAGTAGGACAACCATGTGTCCTGTGCCTCCTGACATGATGCAATAGGAAATACAAAGCACCACCTTGGAAGGATCCTTCACAAAAATGTTGAATCAAAATCTGATCAGGGGCTTCCCTGGTGGCGCAGTGGTTGAGAGTCCACCTGCCGATGCAGGGGACACGGGTTCGTGCCCCGGTCCAGGAAGATCCCACATGCTGCAGAGCGGCTGGGCCTGTGAGCCATGGCCGCTGGGCCTGCGTGTCCGGAGCCTGTGCTCCGCAACGGGAGAGGCCACAACAGTGAGAGGCCCGCGTACCGCAAAAAAAAAAAGAAATCTGATCAGACCTTGAGATTTAATTACCACTTTGCAGAAATACAGGAGATAGAGGACTATAGATGAAATAATTATTCAGAGTAATCCAGTGGGTGGGTACGGGTGAAATAAGATTAGCCCTAGGTTGATAGTTATTTAAGTTGAGTGGTTCATTTTACTTTTTTCTCTACTTTATATGTGTTTGAAATTTTCCATGACAAAATGTTTTAAAATTTTGAAGAAGGTCTGCAGACAGGAAACTGCCTCCTTCTCTAGCCCACAGACCTGTGGGAAGAGTAGTTGCAACGTGGACTTTTTCAAATGTTTCTTGAGCCCTGAGAGTTGGCTTTTGAGAGAGGAAACAGCAGCAGGACATCCTCCACTAGCCTCAGTAGTGGGGTTCTCCAGGAAGGTCTACTCCACCAACAGGACTCTGCAATAGCCATGGCTGGGATGGGCAGGGCCTCCTCCAGCCCAGGCCCACTCAATGGAACCCCCTCTGGGAATCAATGGGAGCACAGAGCACTTCAGGGCCCTGTCAAGGAGGCTAAGGACTCTTCTCATTTGGTGATAAGTAGAATAAACCATCTTCTCACCCTCTCCTGTAAGAGCTCCTTGGGAAGCACATGCAAAAAATGGAAATCACCAACCCCTTAATCACCATCAACTTTTAGATCAGAAATGATACAGTAATTTGCAGTTCATTTTCATGTACGTGATCTTCTTAATTTATAAAATAAATAAATAAAATAAACAGTCTGAAAGATTAGGAGCCTGGCCAAAGGTCATTAACAAAAGGGCTAGAGCTAGAATGTACCCAGCTGACTTCCTACCAAGGCTGTGCATAGCTCTTGCCCTGGGGCCCATGTCCTTCACTAGCTCTCCCTGATCTCTGCACCCCCCTCAAGGATACTCAGACCAATTCCCCTCATGAGAGTTCCCTAAGACTACCTGGCTGCTGTAGCTCAGCCCCTGGCGAACGAAGGATCTGAAACATGAAGTTCCATCAGGAAGTTGATAAGGAGGCTGATAGATGAGCAAACCCTGGGGGCTGACTGGTTCCATTTGGTGCCAATGTTTTCTACCATCCCCCAATTTGGTCTCCCTCCTTGACTCCATGTAATTTTCCCTCCTCTTCCCCAAACTACTTACTAGCCACCACCGCCTCCCTACATCATTATCCCCACTTGGCCTTTCTCTAAGCTTATGATCTCCTCTGAGCCAGGGCTGGAAGCAGCAGGCCCGCTGAGAGCAAAGAGGACTTTCTGGAAGCTGAAACCCTCAGGGAACCCCTCTGGGATTTGCAGGAGGCCCAGTGGAGGTCCCTCTCACCAGCTGCTGCAATTTACATGCCAATGTGACTGCTGGCTTTCCCACCAGAAGTAGGCCTGCTCCTGGACAGAACAGCTTGTAGCATTTGGTTTTTGTGGTAAGGAGAACGTGAACCCCATGCCTGCCACCCAAAGAACAGGACATCCAGGGTGGCACTCTTGCCTCCCTCTAAGCTCCAGATATATATATTTTTTCATCTCCAGGAGGATGTGTGCAAGTCATCCATTGGTGGAAGATCCAGGTAGGAGTTCTTCATTAGCAGAGCTAAGTTTTTTGCTCACTAAATATTACACATCACAACTCTATTAACAGCTTTTCCAGCCTCACAACAAAGTGGGCAGCACAATCATCAGCTGTGCTACCAACAGGAGAGCGGCTGGATTGGCTCTCCCATGTTCTCCTGTGTCTTTCTCTCCTGAAAGCTGACCTCATGGTACAAAGGGAGAGGATGGAGAAAGGCCAGTTTGTAAGGGACTCAGACTGCAAACTCAGCTGGGAGCCCCTACCCCACTTCTGGGAGCAAGGAGCAAGTCCCTCCTTGTCAGAGCACTCAAGCCCTTTCTCACCCTGTGGTCTGAGCTCAAACATCACTTTCTCATAGGAGCCTTGCCTGACATCCCCAATCTAAGATGGGAGGCTTTATTATTCTCTCTCATGTCTTTTCTGTCACTTTTCATAGTTTGTCATTGTAATTTTGTTTGTGCGCTTTATTTGTTTAGTATCTTTCTTTCCCACTGGATTGCCAGTTCATAAAGGCAGGGACCATGTTTGCTTTATTTATCATATTATTCCTTGTGTCTGGTATAATGTCTTGCATATATCAGATGCTCAAAGATATTTTTTGAGTAATAAATGAGTGCCCCAATCCATGTATCCCTCTGACTCTCCCACAATTCCCCACATGTACCTTCTGCTCTGCTAACGAACTCCCGCCTAGTCATCCCCCTCTGGGTCTCTCCTGCTCCCCTCTTTTGAATCACCTCCTCCCCTCTCTTTTTCTCATTTTTGAAGGATGCAGCTGTAGTCTTCTGTAGTTCTGTTTCATGAGAGCAAGTTTCTTCTTTGTCAGACTGTGAGCTTTGGGAGCAGAAGCTATCTGCCAAGGAGTTAAAAAGAGGAGTTGAGGTGATGAGACTTACAACACAACACATCAAAATGGACATTCCAAATCAGGATATCATATGTATCCAAGTTATATGCCACAGGTTATAGAGGCTTTTGGGCTTGGTTGAGAACTCACTAGAATAGTCAGAGAAGGCTTCCTGGGGAAGGGGAGTTTATATGGACCTTTGAAGAATGGGTAGGAGTGGAATAGGCAGAGAAGAAGAGGGGAGAGAATATTTAAGAGGAGGCCTCAAGATGCCAATAGGTGAGAAGAGGTGAAGGGCCCGGCTGGACCTACCAGGAAGAAAGTTGGCATGAATGGTAGAACGTATGGCCACCTGGAAGGGCAAAAACCTAGTGTAGATGCCTCAAAAGCCAGTGGAGAAATTTAAGTTGATGCAGAAGAACTGAAATTAAGTCCCAGATTGTGAGGGAAATATCATGGGCTTGGGAATCAGGATACCTGGGTTTTAGTCTAGGCCATGCCAACCTCCAGCTGGGAAATGGCCAAGCCTATTTATCTTTGTGGAATTCTGCTTGCATATCTGTAAAATAGGCAAAAATTATTTTCTCAATCTATTGCACAAGGTGGAGTTCAGGTGCTTTGGAAACATCTTTGCATCTACCTTAGAAAGAAATTTAAGATAAGGATAAGACAACTGCATCCATAAACTTCACACAGAGACAATGTATTAAGGCCACAGGACAGGTAGAATGGAGAGTTCACACCTTAGTGAAGGAAAAGAAAGGATGCATGAAGAATGGGGCATTTTTGTGATTGGCCTTGAAAAATAGGAAAGATTAGCAAACACATACTAACAGAAAACTACATACATAGGAAAGATTAGCAAACACATACTAACAGAGCAAAGTGTTGCTCATACTAAGTTCCACAATGAATTTTTTTTCGGTACGCGGGCCTCTCACTGTTGTGGCCTCTCCCGTTGTAGAGCACAGGCTCCGGATGCACAGGCTCAGCGGCCATAGCTCACAGGCCCAGCCGCTCCACGGCATAGTGGGATCTTCCCAGACCGGGGCACGAACCCACGTCCCCTGCATCGGCAGGCGGACTCTCAACCACTGCGCCACCAGGGAAACCCCCACAATGAATTTTTTTTCGGTACGCGGGCCTCTCACTGTTGTGGCCTCTCCCGTTGTAGAGCACAGGCTCCGGATGCACAGGCTCAGCGGCCATAGCTCACAGGCCCAGCCGCTCCACGGCATAGTGGGATCTTCCCAGACCGGGGCACGAACCCACGTCCCCTGCATCGGCAGGCGGACTCTCAACCACTGCGCCACCAGGGAAACCCCCACAATGAATTTTTTGGAGCATGTTTATATTGCACATACTTAACAGAGCCATGTTTATTGCTAGAATGTTGTTCCTAGCTCCTGCTTTACAAAGACTGTGGCATTTTGCAAAGAGCAATGTGTCTTCTAGGTGCCTGGCCTTTGGCCCAGTTTAGGAACTGCTACCACAGGAAACAAGAGGCAATGGAGTCCAAAGATAGAAGCATGTCCACACTCCCACCTAACTGCCCTGGTTCCTCCCTGTGAAGCCACAGATAATATGAAGTCTAACCATCTTTCCTTTCTTAGCTCCAGTTCTTTAGGCATTTGAAAACCTTAAAATGTTTTTTCTAAGACTGCTGTTGTTGGGTTTTTTTTGCTGTTGTTTTTATTTTGTTTTGTTTTGTTTTTGCAGGCTGAACAGCCTCAGTTCTTCCAACTATTCTCACAGGACATGGTTTTGACTCTTTCATCATTCTAGTCCTTCCATCTTTTGAATAATGACATCAGCACAAAATGCAGGACTTTAGATGGCACTGACCAGTGCAGAGTAGGACTATCACCTCCTAGGACCTGAACTCCAAATTTCTATTAACGTAGCCTAATAGCACATTAGCTTGTCTGATGTCTGTGTCACATAGTAGACTTTCATTAAGCATCTGTCCACATAAGCACTAGCTCTCTTTGAAGGTCTGCCGTAGTCTACCCACTCACACAGCCTTAGCCTGATTCCTATTTAAATTCCACATTGCTGAATTCAGCCAGCTACACCTCTGAGAATAAGAGTCACATTACACACATGTGGTAGAGTTTCCACTAAATATGAAACCATCACCTCACTAGCCCCAGTGGACTCTTACCTGTATTAGCAGCCAGCCTAGACCAAGATGTCACTCCAGGTTCTTGCTTTGATTCTACATTGCTAAGGCAAAGGGCTATCCTATTTCATATGTGTCCTGAGTTCAATATAACAATACGTACAGCTACTAAATATGATCATGAAACCTCGACTGATGATAATGGATGTACAATATCAATATTTTGGATAGTGGCAGCCCCACCGTAATCTGTACTGGTCAGATCACATAGAGAGGGCTGTGTCTACTTCCAGGGGTGAGAAACTCAAAAGTACCCACTAGAGCAGCCAGGATGACTAGGCATTTGGAAACCAGACTCCAGGAAAATGGTGGAAGGAAAAAGCAAAGCGTTTAGCCTGGGAAAAAGAGTGCTAAGGCTGTATAGCCCACGGTAGGGCCTTTTCCTTGCCAGGAACTGCTGGCTTAAGGATCTCCTCTTGTAGCCTACTCCTTCTTCTTGCTCCTTTAGCCAAGGGCTTATAGTTTCATCTTAAGCATGGCCAACACCTTATGAGATATTTATGAGATCTCTTTATGAATCTACCTCTTTTCCCCTCTTATCTGCTCAGCAGAGTCAAGGTTCTTCCCTCTTACATGGCCTGTTTCCAAAGGATTATTTACTTTATATCAAGTCAGTACTTCAAAAACCCACGCTGAAAATCAGGGGAGGAAAGTTCAGTTTTCTCCATTCATTTCCTAAAGAACCATATCCTAAGACTCCAAACCTCAGTGAAGCAGATTGCTAAGCTGGCTAACATCTCCAAGAGACTTCTTTTCCTGTGTTCTTTGCCTAGGATAACTATGATGATTCAGGGCTGCAAGGATGGTAAGCAGAAGCCTAGAACTGATGTTTCCCCCACTGAAGACTATGGCAGACATGGAAACTCAACCATGTCATTGTTTCTCATTGAACCAGGACTCAGCCTCAGGATCTACCTTAACACATGCTCCAGGCAGCCATTACTGATCAATGGGCATTGGCATAAGGGGTGAATAGAACTGAGGCATGAAGCAGCCACACCAGGATTAAAAGTAAAATACAAAATGGGTAAAGTGTACAGTATATGACTTACATCTCAATGAAGCTGTCAAAAAAAAAAAAGAAAAGTTAATGGTGAAAATGCTGATTTCACCAAAGCAGTGTTTAGTAGAGGGACTTGAGAAGTAAACCCCCCCTCAGCATTGTCTTGAGAAAAACGAAGCACCTGACCTCGTTTCGTCAGAAGCAAAAATATTTGCTTCTGCACCTGCCAAAGTTCACTAAGAACTTCCTACTGATGGCAACAAGTTCAGACCCTGACACAAAGCAGCAACATCCCATTAGAAACTATCATAGGGCAAAATGGCGTGGGTTATAAAATAGGCTCAAAAGAGTTGGGAAGAATAGAAATCTAGACCTGATCAGAAGAGAGATTAATTTCTAAGTCAGGGTTTCCCAAAGAGTATTCCATGAAACACAATGGTTCTGTAAGACATTAATAGATGTAACATGAAAAAAGGTTCCATAGTTCTGTAAGTTTGAGAAACACTGGATTAAACAAAGCTGGAAAGATTCCCTTATTGCAGGGCTTCTCAGAGTCTTTAAAATGCTAGTAAACATTGTGATAGGATGGAGTTATAGGGTTTCCCAAAGGAATTTGTCTATAGGTACTTCCCCCCCCCCCATAAAGTATCTCAAAGGACCAATATTCCTAAGAATATACTATAGGAAATGCTGGTCTGAGCCATGCTTGACTGAGAGCTTCATTAATTCCTTTATAAGGATAAAATTGGGAATTAATATGGGAACTATAAATCATTTATAGCTTGTACATAATCATGTTTAAGTTAACTACATAATAAAATATATATGGTTCTCACTCCATAGTTTGGGTGCAGTTAATTCACTAAAACTTAGTTAAAGTACCCCTTCATGTATTGTTATAAATAGATAGATGGGGTGGACTTTGGTTATGACAGCCAAGAGTCTGGTGATGAAAACAGGCAAAACCAGGACAAGAACCACAGTAGCTGGGCTCATTTCTGCCTGGGTGTGGCTTCTTGTCATACTTAATACTTCCCAGGGCTAGAATGGTCATTCAGAGAACATTCTTTATGGCCATTAGTCCCCTCTTACTTGTGTACACACTCACATACATCATCATCATCACAGAAACTTAAAATTCACCCTCAAGAAACACAACCATCTGATCCTCAGTTTGACATCTCTGAATAACAACAACAAATTCAAGTACATATTTGCTTGAACTGGCTCCTAAGAATGTAAAATCTAGAGGGATCTCCTACTAGCCCCCATCTACCCGTTCCCCAGCCCAGACCCTCTGGGCCTTCTTCCTAGACAACCTCCTCACTCCCTAGAGCCCAGGAGTTCACTCGGCTGCCCCACAGCGAGGCTGATGGGTCATGTGCCAATTTCTGAACTCCAGAGCAGAGCCAGATCCACAGCTGGCTCCAGTTCTGCCCCCTTCCTGACTTCCTTTCTCCGCCCAGACGGCCAGATTCCCACCAGAGTCTCCTAAGGAAACAATGACTTGCGAGCCTGCTGAGCCACGCCTCTTGTTTCCTTCAACCGGCACCTCTGGGTAGCTGCCCTGAGCCTGATTCTCCGCTTCCTGCCTCCTCTGGGGCTCCCTGCACCAGTTCTCCCAGGGTCTGCTGGAAAGCATGAAGCAGCTAAGCCAGGAAGCTGAGTCTCCCATGTCCCCTTTCCAGACACAAGGCTCCATCTGCCCTCACAAGGAGGGTGGAGGGTCCCTGAAGCTAATCAGGTTCAAGTGAGAAAGGCTCTGTTTTCCATCTCTGTTCACTCTGAGCTACAGTCAGTCAAGGGCAGCAGGCAGTTGGGGGTTGGAAATGACTCAGCTTGACTCCCAGCAGACATGGAGTCAGGTAGCCTCCTGGTACCATGTGCCTCCATGCAGAGGCTATACTTGGGGCGTCTGAGAAGCCAAGTCACCCCTGAGCAATCTCAACCCAGAAGCCTGCTCCCTTGGCACACCTTGCCTGGAAGATAGCACCCTGGGTGCTGTTTCTACACCAAGTGCAGCTTTCCAGGCTGGTCTCAGAGAAGGGAGGTACATGTCCTTTTCCATTCTGACTCTTGCAAGTGAAGCAGTAACTCATATATCCATTCTAGAAGAAATCAGTGAAAGGGCCCAGCTCAACCAGTCAGCCAGAAAACCATAGGTTTGACCAGAATGATGGTAAAAGCAAGGCCAGAAACTGCAACAGAAACACTCTCTCAGCCAACAAAGGATTTTATTTTTCCTTTATCAAAGTGCTGCGGAGCGGGGGGGCGGTGGGGGGGGGGACAACCTACCGCGGCTCCTCACTGCCACCAATTCACTTGCATTCATCAAAGCAGGTTACAGAGGAAAAGTATTCACTGGCAGATGAGCACACTTAGCATCCTTTTGAGGCTGTGGGGCTAGTTTCACTCTGCTCTTTGGTTTTTCAATAACCTCAAGATTGCGGCTTCAGAAGCAGAGCAAAGGAAAACAGCAGCCTTCTCCCATATAAGCAGTCCCTGAAGCCAAGAGGTATACAGACCCCCTCAAATTTCCTGGGGTGGTGATGGTACCTCTTGCCATCCAGATATACATGCCAGAAACCTGGGAGTCATTCTGGACTCCCTACCTCTCCACCCCACCTCCAAACAGGTACCACATCCTGCCTATTCCACTTTATTAGTCTCTGTACATGTGTCCCCTCTCTCTTTCTGCTTTAGTGTAGGCCTTTGTCATCTCTTGCCTAAATTATTATTATACCCACCTTCATATTAGTTTTCCAACCTCCAATCTCACCTTTTCCAATCTCTCAACCACTCCTGGAATGATAGTCCTAAACTCAAATTTGATCATGTTATTTCCTTAACTACAATGCTTTATTCATTCAAATGCACCCTTTCGATTCTGCCTCTATGACCTTTGCCTGGAATCTTGTCCTCACCTCCTCTTATTGGTCTGCCAAGTTTCTAGTCCTCTTCTAAGAGCCAGTTCAGCAAAGTCTCCTCTGTGAAGCCTTCCCTGACTACTTGATGAAAGGCCTTACTGTTTTTCTTTGGTGCTGCTGGACCTGGTTCTTACTTCTTACAGTGCTCATCACCCTGTCTTGACTGTGTATATCCGTCCCTGGAGCAAGAGGCTGTGGTATCGAGCTCAGCACAACAGCAGAAAGTAGGTTCTTAGTGTTTGTTGACTGAGGAGATGAGCAATAAGGGAGGAGCTGGAGGCCTGAGCAAACCTGATCCTCACTTTGCAATACAGGAAGAGGGAGAATGATGTGCCTCTTCCTAGAACCTGAGAAATGCTACTGGGTCATGAGTTACATGGACCATTAGGAGAATCCACCCTTAAACTGAAGAGTCATTTTACTACAAGGAGATGACTTAAGGCTCCCAGACCACAGAATACATGTAGGTCAATTTTCCATAGTGGCTTCTTGCTAGCTTTACAATGTTCCCTCTGCCACTTTCAGGAGCTGCTATGATCCACTCACTAAATTAATGTCCTGACCATCTCCATCCCTGAGTGCAAGGAGTCAGGAGGAGTCTGAAATTCCTTTCGAAGCTTACGTGGTCAAAGAGTCAGAACCTCAGCTTTCCTCATTTTCTCCCAAGCAAGGTGTCACTCTTTTTCCTAACATGTATCAAAAACCTTCCTGTAGCCATTTGAGCCCATCTTTCTCCTGGCCACCCCCTGGAGAGATCTCACTTATCTTTATCTGTAAAGTACCTGGAACTGAGCATATGCTCGTGAACTATACAACTGAGTTGACAGATAACCTGGGTTTCAGTGAGGCCAGACTAGTATTTCTCTCAAGAGCACAGAGACCCTGTCCGGTGCCATATGCTTTTTTCCCCCCACCCCACCAAATCTCTTCCTCTCCATTACAGCCAAAGAGAAGACATAGACTGTGAGGCCCAGCAGACAGACAGTAGGGCCAGAGAGCCTATCCCTGCTGCTCATACAAACAATAGCCCAAATTCAACACAATTGCTCAACAGAGAGCCTTGGACAGCTGGGAGCTTCCCTAGATCAGTAAGGTGTGTGGCTTGGCCATAGAACTGACATACAAGGTGCGCCTATCCCTGTCTTTGCAAAAATCTGTGCTCAGAAACACTCAGGATTGTAGGAGATAGACACAGGAGGAGTGGAACCCAGGGACTAGGTCTCCCAGAGGAGCTCTCATTCCTTTCATAAGGAGACAGAAAGAGACCTTGGGGAGCTCTCAGGGATAGGCCCAGGCCTGGTTCAGCTGCTGTGATGCAGCCAGGCCAATTAAATAATTGGTGTGATGAGGAAAGTAGGGAGGCAACTCCCTTCAGGCAAACTCCACCCCAGACAGGAGGCTCCATGCAGCTGTGGCAACAGCAGCAGCAACAACAGAGCAGGGATCTCTTCCTCTTCCTCCCACTAGCTGAGAACTATGCTTAAATTAGCACCTTGGAAACACCCAGATGTGCTGGCTGCGCCTTCTCTCCTAGCTTCTGCCACTCCCCTAGGCCTCCTTTTCAAGTGCGAGTTTCTCTTTCAAGTAAATTTTAAAAAAGATGTCTTCCACCTAGAGTTCATCTCTCCAAGTAAGGAATGGCCTCTGGATTCTTCCAGCCACTATGGGTGGGAGAGCATTATTTGATGATCGAGCCCATGTGACAGGCCACTATCGGTACAGCTTGGTCCAGAAAGAGGCAATGATACCAACACAAGCATTACCTTGTTTCCCTTAGGGCTTAAGGAGACAGCCCCGCCTCTGCCCTCAGAGGGACTCACACTGAGGGGGTGAGCAAGAACAATAACTTCTGCTGAACTGTGAGCTCCAGGAGGCAGGGCTATGTCTGTCCCTATGTTGCTAACCACTGTGTCCCCAATACCTAGTACAGTACCTGGAACAGAGCTGATGCTCAATAAATATTTGGTGAATGAGTTTGCTGAATCAATGATATCAGGTCACTATGATATTCTTTGGAAGAGTGAGGAGCTATTGTTTAAAGAAATAGTTTGTCTTCATTTCATAACTGGGAAACTGAGTCCAGAGAAGAGAGATTTCCTAGAGGTCTTAATAAATAATGGCAAAAGACGAAATAGGTCACAGCTGAGTCTGAGACCCTGGTTTTTTGTTTTTTGTTTTTACGGTATGCGGGCCTCTCACTGTTGTGGCCTCTCCTGTTGCAGAGCACAGGCTCCAGACGCGCAGGCTCAGCAGCCATGGCTCACGGGCCCAGCCGCTCCACAGCACGTGGGATCTTCCCGGACCGAGGCACGAACCCGTGTCCTCTGCATTGGCAGGCGGACTCCCAACCACTGCGCCACCAGGGAAGCCCCAAGACCCTGGTTTTTAAGGTCTACCCAAACACCCCTAAAGGGCCACTTTGCCCTTCTCTTCTGCAGTATGCCACCTTGATTCCTTATGCCCCGAAATGAAGATTCTTGGGGAAACTCCACACAAGATTCTGCTGGTCTCAATAATACAAAGAGCATTTAAGGAGCTCTGGGGATCCTCTAGACTTTGACCTGGGAACAGTGGTGGAGAGGCAGAGATCTGCAGGGCAATGGCTATGACCCCCAAATGGCGGATGACTGTATTGCTACTTCCATAAGGCTCTCATTCAACCTCAACAAAGTATCCTCTTGCAGAGAAGGGCTCCTTTAGCCTTCAAGAAAAGGGTCTGAAGGCGGTCACAGCTTTTCTGATAAGTGCCTCCTTGCCGTAAGCGCTTCTACTTCAGAGCCACACAGATCAGAAGCAGCCCAGGAGTCTTCTGAGGACACTACTCACTCAAACCATCGTTGAAAACTTCAGGCAAAAACAGAGGCATCAGGGACAACTGAGAGAACCTGGCGACCCCTTCCTTCTCCCCTCTCCACGGATAGCTATTGCCTCTCTCCTTAGGAACCCCAGATGGGAGGCAAGAACCAACTCATTGCTTTCTTCTCATTCACCTGGGCCTTCTCCTCCTTCATCTGCCCTCCCTTTTGATTCTTGATTAGATACGTACAACTGGAAGGGCAATCTAGTTTGACAAGCCAGGCTGGCTGGAAAGATAATTCAGAAAGGAGTGTTCTCTTAGCCCAGCCCAAAGTTCTTCAAGTTCATGGGACAGACTTCTCAACCAGGATTTTCTGGCCCTCAAATGACCCAACGATGGCATCAGGTTGGAAAAAAGTCCAGCAGCATCTCTCACCTCAGTTTAATATTACATTTCTGTAGAGCTTCTCTGTTCGGGCTTCTAGAACTAAGTAGTCACAAAAGGGGAAAAAAGACACTTATCTCCTGCTAGGTGGCCTCTAATGATTCTCTCTACCATCCCCCAAAAGGTGTGGCTTAGAGTTGGTCATGGGTCCCTGCCAAGGTCTGTCTTGGCTGCTGTAATGGAGAGACTACTTGCTCAGAAAGACACAAAGCACATCTGTCAGCCAGGGGCAGGGGTCCCAAGGGTAGAACCTGTTCCTCACCTCCGCTTAACACAGAGGGAAGAGGGTTAGGGAACCCCAGATCTTCAAGACCTGGAGAGCTCTGCTCAGCTCTAGCTGAGCTCATAGAAGAGGGCACCCACACCTTCAGGTTCCTGGCCTGCCTTGCCTCCTTCCAGCTCCCACCTGGGCTCCAAGGGGGAAAGGAGAAGGAAAAGCAAAGCGAAAAGAGCCGGGCACTCCCTCCTTTCTCCCTTTCGTTCTCCCAGTTGGAAAGACGCGGCCGCCAGGCCTCGGCGTCTCTCGCCCGGCGGATGTACAAGCCAGTCAGGTAGACGCCCTGGGACGGTGGCCAATGGGTCTGGTCTCCCCTAGGCCGGCCTCGTGCATCGCCCTCCCCCTTCCATCCCCTCCGCGCCGGCAGCGATGACATCATTCTTCCCTGACTCCGGGACCACGGACAGGAGGCAGGATCGGCGCCCAGCAAGGACTCCAAGCACGTAGGCCTAGGATGCTGGGGGCTCTTCCGAACCGGTGGGCACCAGGGGGCGACACGAGGGCCCC
>NW_006798684.1:504275-509131 GCF_000442215.2 Lipotes vexillifer | reverse complement strand
GGCGGCTCCAGTGCGGCCCCGCCCCCTCTCCTGCCGGTTCCCCAGCTCTCATGTGCGCTCCGGATTCTCCATCTCGCCACCGAGCTCTTTCCTTCCCGGCTCCAGCACCCCCAGCCTAGATTGACTGCACTCTCTTCCGGAGAAGAGCGGAATTCCCGGGTCCTGCATGGATCCCCTATGTCCACTCGTCCTCTGCCCAGGCCCTGCGTTCCCATCCATAGCCAGTGAACTGGAGGGGAGGCCCCTCCTCCTCTACAAACCTATTCCCGTCCCTCAGACAGCCTGCTTCTGGCCCCCTCCCCCGCTCTGAGCATCACAGGCCTCTAGGTCTAAACGCCTCCCTACCTCTCATCCCAGCCCCCCGGGCCTACCACCGGAGGTGCCCCAAGCCGGTTCCCTTCCTTTCCCCGCTATGGGCCTCCCTCCACTAACGGTGTGCACCATTGTGCCCCCGCTCGGTTCCATCCGACGGCGCTCCCCGTAACTCCCTTGGCCTGCCTCCGCTGGCAGTGCTCTCCGCCCTTACAGGCCCCTTTGCTGTCATCCCACGTATCCTCCCACGGTTTTCTAGTCCTGCAAGTCCCCCTCCCCCGGCGATGCGTTTTCACGGCTCTCTACTCCATCCGAGGCGCCCCCTCCGCACAGTCCCCACGGCTTGATTCCCTCCCTCCCCCTCAGGCAGCGTCCCCTCCCGGCCCTGGCCTGCCCGCCGCCCGCCCCCTCACCAGCGGCTGCATCTCCGAGTGCGCGGTGGGCACCTGGAACCGGTCGATCTCCTCCATCATGGTGCCGGTGGGCTAGGGGGCCGGAGGTCGGGCGCGGCCAGGGACGCCGACGGGACCGCGCGGGGCGGCGGCCCCAGGAGCCGGGTCGGTGGTGCAGACTAGGCCGCCCCGGACCAGTCGGGCAGATGAAGGGTGGGCACGAGGCGGGAGGTTTGCAAGTGGGCTGAGGCCGGCGTGGCTCCGTCAGCTTGCCTAGCGCTACAGCGACCGTGGCCCTGCAGAGCCGCAGGTCTTGCCTCGCCTCCACCTCCGCCGCCGCCTCCTGTCAGCAGCTCAGCCACTGCCGTGACTCTGCAACTCCACTTCCGGGTCCGGGACACCGCCTGACTCTGCATTATTCATGAGGAGGCGGTGTCTGGGCTCACTAGCCCCTCCCACGTGCGGGAGTTCCGAAAGGCGCGGCAGCCGGTCGTCTGGCCTTAGGGGGCGGGGCTTAGTGGAGCTGGTGGTTCCCCGCGCGCCCAGCCCCGCCTCCCCCTCGAGCAGGGAGGGGGCATCAGAGGCGCCTGCGCTTTGGCTGCAGGTTAGTTGCTGGGTAACCGCGTCAGGGAGGAGCCGATTCCCTTCTGCGAGGGCGCGGGGACCCACAACGTCGGGTGTCCCCAAAGAGCCCCTGAGACTGGGAATTGAAGTGAAAGAGAATCCGTTTTTCCTGTGCATGACTGAGGGGACGGACAAACTTGTCCTCAGGTGGGGGAGCGTTTTGTAGGCGCTGCAAGTGTTGAGGTGCTTCCTGCTTCTTCGAAGATGCCCCACAAACCACCGCCTCGTAGGCAGGTAACACACACCTCGACCTGCTCTATTCCGACGACCTTTGACCTTCGCTGCCAGTGACCACTGATCATACCTCTGCTATTGACCCTTCATCTTCCTTTCCCTGTTGACTTCTGTCCCCCTGTGATTCCTGGCCTGTGTTCCCAGTGACCTCTGACCCTGTCCTGCTCTCTCCCACTAATCCTAGCCTCCTCTCCCACACTGCCCCCGACCCACTGTTTCCTACCACTCTTTCACCTGTCCTCCTCTCATCATTCCATTCCCTCACTCCACAGACCCAGCCTGACAGGTCCATCCTCCTTAAACCCCCATCCCCACTCCTACCAATATGTTCCTCATCGTCCTCACAGTCTTGTCACAAATAAGTAATTTCTCCTGCCCTTTGCTGAGTTCCCAGTGCTGGGCTAGGTGGAGACACTGGCCTTTGGGAACTCACAGAGGAGTACAGGAGAACTGTACCGGAGACACAGAACAGATTGTGTGTGGGAGTATGGTTCAGATCTTCTGTGTTGGGAGGCTTGTGAGGAGAGAGAGTTCAGGCAAAGAAGACGAGGGCAGAGACCCCTTTCCCATCCCCTTTCACACACTCCTCACTCCAAACTGGCCCCTCCAAACTGTCCTCATTGCCACCTGGACAGGTGTCATCCCTTCTCACAGGAAACCCAAGAGTCGCCCCTCTTAACCCACCCAGCTTCACCCTGGAAGGAGAGGTAAGGCCCAGCTTCTCGAGGAGCTCTCTGTGGTGAAGCCACTCAGTCCTTCAAGAATCACTTTTTCCAAACCGTTTATGAATTATCATCTTGGGACTAATATGCAGTTTCTTGCTTTGTGAGGCAGGGCTTCTACTTACTTATTCTTAAATAAGCACTATCTCAGGCCTAGGTATTTTGAGGTTTGGAGACCAAATCTGTGTGCATGCTGTTTGTGACTTTACATATTTGGGTCTGGCCTCCTCCGTATTATTAGCCTTTGCTCCTTTGCTTCTTTCACCTGGCCTTCCATAGCAGGTGCACCCGTCGTTCTTAGATCTCTGCAACCATGGGGAAGCTGCTATTCCCGTATGGCCTTGCCCTAGTTTTATGTCAGGGTTGAACTGTGTTTTGAAGCTCATGTACTGGGCTTGGGGCTACTGACTTTTAATTTACATGCAGTTTGTTTTAAATTCAGCATTACTTTTGTGGCTGTCTGGAGGGGTGGGATAGGGAGGGTGGGAGGGAGGGAGACAAAGAGGGAAGAGATATGGGAACATATATATATGTATAACTGACTCACTCTGTTATAAAGCAGAAACTAACACACCATTGTAAAGCAATTATACCCCAATAAAGATGTTAAAATAAATAAATAAATTCAGCATTACTGAGGTCTGGTTTACATACAATGAAATGGACCATTTTAGTTGTACATGTTTTAAATTCAGCATTACTGAGGTCTGGTTTACATACAATGAAATGGACCATTTTAGTTGTACATGTTTAGTTGTACATGTTTTGACAAATTTATATACCACCACAATCAAGATATAGGATGCTTCCTCTACCCCCAAAAGTTTCCTTGCACCTCGTTCTAGTCCATTCTCCCCAACCTCCCAGCCCCAGGTAACCACTGATCTGCTTTCTGTCACTCCAGATTAGATTTTTCTAGCAGTTTGAACAAGCTTGGGAATCAGTTTCTCCAGCCCATTAGGGGAGACATTAGAGGCTAGGTAAACTGAGAACAGAGAGAGGTAACAGCAGACAGGAGACAGAAACCCAGGTCAACTGGCCTTGCGCACATCAGCACTGCCCCTTGGAGGGAAGGGTTGTTTTAGAACAGGGTATATATCTGTGTGTGGAGTGTGAGCACAAACTGGGTTGTGCTAGGTTGTATTCATCACCCTCTTGTCTCATTGAGGCCCAGTCTGTGTCAGTGATGAGCTGGGTGTAGGACTGCCTTGAGAGCCTTGAGAAGTCCCTGTAGTCTGGGAACTCAGTTGGGGAGACAGAACACAGGCATATAAAGATAAGGGAGGATGGGATCCCTGGGGCTGAGAGGGAGAGAGACACGCAGGTTGGAGCAGCATAAAAGCTTCAGGGAGTGGGCAGCTATGAGTTGGATGCCCACAGTGGAGAGGGAAGGTCAGGATTGGGTTTGTTAGGGAGCAGAGAAGAGTTTAAACTCCATTGTTTGTATCGCTGATCAAACCTTTTATTGGCTCCCTCTCACTCTCAGAATAAAGTTCCAAAAGTCCAAGTTGCTTAGTGTGGCCTACGAGGCCTTGCCAGGTCTAGCCTTTCCTACCTACCCTACTTCAGATCTCATCGTTGCTCTGTGACGATTCCACAGTCCCAGCACACCCTGAACTGCCCTCACTTCCTGGAAAGTGACATCCACACTGTCTTTCTCCTCTAGGCCTTTGAAATTGCTGTTTCCGCTGCCTGCCTGGTACAGTCTTTTCAGTCTGCTGCCACCTGCTCCATGCCACCCTGCCCCAAATCTCTCCTTCATCTCCTGTTCATACATCACATCTCAATTTGCCCATCATATTCTCCTATAAGGGATTAAGTTGCCTTTCCGGAGGCAGGATAAGGTGATATCCCCACTAGACTATAAACTCTGATGGCAAGGATGGTCTGTCTCATTCATTGTTGATTCCCCTGAACCTAGCACAATGCCTGGAATATATTAAATTCTGAAAATGAGTTGAATATGAATTCTGAATGCTTCCAATTGTTCTTTGGAAATTTTGATCTGAGTGAGTTTGAAGGATAGAAAGGGTTGAGCCTGGGATGAGGAGATTGGTGGGGAGTGATAACAAGGAAATGTCACTGTAGAAGCATACTTTTCTGGGTTTATGTTTATATCTGCTTTGATAGCAGGGCTATGAATGGTTCACATTTGAACTACATGTACCCATGCCTTAAGAGCTGGGTGTTGGAAATTAAGAGGACAAAAGTTCTGATGATATAAATATTCTCATTTGACAATTATTTATTGAGCATCTACTATATGCCAGGTACTGTGCTAGGTATTGGTGATATAGCAACAAAACAAACACAAATCCCTGCTCTCATGGAGCTTATCTTTTAGTTGGAGATAAATTGTCAATAAACAAATAAGTAAAATATATGGTATATAAGATGGTGATAGGTGTCAAAAAGAAAAATAAAGCAGGGAAATGGACTAGGAAGTTCAGGGAACCAGAAGATTATGATTTAAACATAGCGGTCAGGGGAGGCCTCACGGAGGTGACATTTGAGAAAGATCTGAAGGAAGTGAAGGAATTAGCTATGTGATATCTGGGGGGGAGGCATTCCT
>NW_006798684.1:503043-504265 GCF_000442215.2 Lipotes vexillifer | reverse complement strand
CATTCCTGACAGAGGACATAGCAAGTATAAAGTTCCTGAGATGGGAGCTTGCTTACACATGTTCTGGATCAGCAAGGAAGGGAGGAGGAAAATGGCAGGAAATAAGGTTAGAGACATGTATCCCTCTACTCCAGAGGGTTAATCAAATAATCATGGCACATTAGATTGATCATGATGAAGCTCCATGAATCATAATTTGTAATTAAAATTCATGAATGTCAGGCACCATAAACCATGACCAGCTCAAAACATCACTACTAATATCCCAATAAAAAAGTGTCCTTCCTGAAAATTTCAAGAATTCCAACTGGCTGCATGTGTATATGCAAGAGGAGATTTGCATCATTGCCAAACATTGCCTGGCAGGCAGACTTCTTAGTAGAGGACTGAATTAGAGTCTTCTGTGAACTCCAGTTAAAGGCTAATTTTAGTTTATGACTAACAAGTTTTAGTACTCCTTTATAACTCAGTTACCATAAAAAAAAAAAATCAAAGTCTGGCATTTTGCTTCAGTTGCCTGTAGGAGTCAAAGAAAAGACTTGCATTTTTGGATCATTTTGTGATCTCTTCAGAAGCCCTTCTGGGACAATACTTTTAGAAATATTGATCTTGATGAGGTGTGACTAGGGTAGGGGTAAGTGGGCAGGAGTCAGTGCAAGGCCAGAAGAGAGTCTTAGATGATCCAGAGATTTTGAGTCTGATGACTGGCCCTGGGATCCACAGAAGAAAGGACAGGAGGAGGTGAGCAGAATCTAAGGGAAGTTGATACTTTGTCCAAAGTAAGATCCCTGCTCTTGTGACCCTTCTCCTCCGTGTCATCCTCACTCCCTCACATCCTTCCTTCCTCAACCTCTTACCTTCTTTAAGCCCTAGATATGATCCTGTGCCCCTTTACTTCCTAAATCTTTCAAATCAGACCACTTTTTTCCTATTCACTGCCACCCTGCTAGCCCTGCCTACCATCATCTCTCACCTGGAAGGCTGTAAAAGCCTTGTAACCAGTATTCCCCTCGCCCACTCATGTCCCTTCCAATCCATTCTCTACACTGTACCAAGTGATCTTTTCAAGCTGTCAATCTGATTATGTCATCCCTCCCTCAGAACCCTTCAGTGACTTCCTACTTCTCTTAGGAGAGGGACCAAATTTTTAGATAACCCTTCAGGAGCCTGTATGGGCTGAGGCATGCTTGGGTCTCTAAGCCTTAACTTGTTAACGCTCTTC
>NW_006798684.1:482099-503022 GCF_000442215.2 Lipotes vexillifer | reverse complement strand
CGCTCTTCCAATTATTGCTGTACGTCTGTTCTATGTGTTGTCCCTTCTTTCTGGAACACTCTTCGTGCCCTCCCTCCCTCACACATGTACTCACTCTTAAGATTCCAGCCCCAGCGTCAGTGCCCACAACTGCCTTAATGCCCCCTGCCCTGTTAATGAAAAGAGAGTTAAGTTTCTCTATTTATAGTCTCATTGCCCTTGATCCTTTCTTCCACAGCATGCATCCCAGGGTGTAATTATTCACTTGTTTGTGTAATCATTGGATTATTGTATGTCTCTCCCATTAGACTGTGAACACCTTGAGAGCAGGGCCTGTGGATGTTTTTGTTCACATCTGTATTCTCAGCTCCTAACACAGCGGCCATCACGTTCGAAGCTCTCAGTGAACGATTGTTGAATGAATGATGGGATGTGGTTGAGGAAGTAGCATTGGGTGCAATGGAAGCATGTGGGACGAGGTCCTAACACTGATTCTGGGGGAATCAGGGAAGATTTCTAGGAGGAACAACATGACTTAAGGTTTGGACAAGAGTCCAACACGTAGGATAAGAAGGACTGACCCCAGAGAAGTTAGAAGACTACAAGGAAGAATAATGTCCTTCTGGGGAGGAGTATGTTTATAGGGAGTTTCTAGTGTTTATAGGTTACATGGTCAGTCATATTGCATCTGCTAATGAAGGTAAGAACTAGATACAACCATTAGATTTAATAATTAGGAAGTCATTGCGGGACCTTGGAAAGAACAATTTTAGAGATAAAAGCCAGACTAAATTGAGCTAAGAAGGTAGTAAAGACCATGTAGACAAGGATTTTTTTTTTGAGATGAAATTAAGACTTGAATATGTTAAATGCTGAGGGGAGGCATTTGCCTGGCATAGATAGAGGGAAGTTGAAGATGAAGGAGATAAATGAAGACTAGAGCCAAGTGTCTGAGGAGGTGGGAGTGGATCAGCTGTGGACAAGAGGTGAAACACTTTGTAACAGAAAAGGAGAAAGGAGGAAGGGATGGATGCAGATGATGAAAATTTAGAGGCTTAGTGACAGGAAGTTGAGAGAGTTTTCTCTGCTCTTCCCCTAGTAGTGTTACAGAATTCCTTCTGGAAGTGATAACTAGAAAACAGATCTTGCCAATGGCTGTTCCATTTTGTTATGACTACAGTCATGCTATTTTGAGAGTTATGGTCTGAGGTTTGTCATGCACAATTATCAGATTACAAAACAGCTGTGAGCATTTGAGGCCAGAACTTGGTCTCCCCCCCGTTTACCGTGGAGCCTAGCACATTGTTAGTACTCAGTATATGCCAGGTACTTGAATAATAATGGCAAAGGTGTCTTGTGCTTATCCCTGGGCTTTGCAACCTTCAAGCTGATGCTGAAGAGTACTTTGGTTCTCTGGCTCCAGCTGTGAACAAGCCATATGAAATTGTTTTCTGCCAGTTAGGAATTGTTATGGAGTGTTCAATCTTCCCAATCGCTGAGACAGAGTTGTATGGAAGAAACGTGCAAAGGACATGGCTGCTGATCAAACTTTGGTTTCGCTTCTTTGTATCTCACAACACTTTGTCCTGTTCATAGAGTCGCTGTATTCTGGTTTGTATGCTGTGTTTACGTCTTCCATTTATCTCACTTCCTAGATGTGAGAACCTTGGAGTGGGACTAACTCAACCTTTATTCTTCTTTAGTTGTCATTCTAGCATCTGGTACATAGTAGATGATTAACAAATGAATGAATTAGTTGATGAGTAAATAAGTGACTGATGGAAACGTATGTACTGTAATACTCTGAACCCTAACTCTTCCTTCTGGACCTGCAGAAGAAGCAGCTCATGCCTCCTTTGTTCTAGCCAAAGCACCAAATTCTGTTAACATCCCTACTCCTGATGTTAAGCTTATTTTCCTATTTCTATTCTTACCTCACCTCCATTTTCTCATTTACTTATATTTTCCATGTGTCATACATTCAGCCTCAAATCTTGCTTTGGAACAAATTGGAATATAAATGGATAAAACAAATCTGCTAATCCCTGGACAGACACTTGGTTTCAGGCCTCTGTCTCCTTGTTAATGATTTTGTTCCCTCTGTCTGGAATGCCTGAGCCCATCCTACCTCTCCTGCCTTTTATGAGCCTGGCAAACTAAGGCACATATATTTTAACTAAGCTCTGTAAGTTTCAAAGAATAGAGGCTCACTCAAGTTACCTCAAGTAAAAGGTGGAAAGGGTGAAGGGGAAGGTGTATACGTGGGGGGTTGTGGGTAGGTATTACAAATGCCCAGAATTAGAATTGGAAAACTATTGGTTCTGAAACAGATATGGGTACTAATTACTTTCTCTATATCTCTCATGGCCTCTCTAATTTTCTTAGCAACTATATTTCACTCCCTATTTTCATTCCCCAAGCAGCCAACTTTTCTATGGTTTCAGCTTCCTCATAACTTAATGTGTTTTCAGCTCATCATGGCCACTCTGGCCTCTTCTATCTCACAAGGATCTCCATCAATGTCTCTATCCACCCACGAGTTCTCTCTGTAGTCCCAATTCAAACCCTTGGAGAAGAAATCTGATATTCCCCAGCTTACCTGTCCATGCTAGGCTGTATCAGGGAGGGATAAGATCCTATGACTCTCCAAGCAGCCAAAGCTGTGAGCAGGGCAATTTCCCTTAGAAGGAGATATTGTCTTTCCTTGTCTCCTCCCATGCAAGGTATAACCTGCTTTATTCCAAAATAACTTCTACATTGCTTCTGATAAACTTTTCTCATACATTGTGCAGAAAGGGCCTCAGACTTTTTCCAATCCATTGCCTCCATTCAGGGCAGATATTTACATTACAAAAGGTTCTGTCCTTTACAAAAGTTTTTTGTTTTTGTTTTTTTTAATAGCACATTTCTGCAATGAATTTTTTTGTTTTGTTTTGTTTTTTGCGGTACGCGGGCCTCTCACTGTTGTGGCCTCTCCCGTTGCGGAGCACAGGCTCTGGACGCGCAGGCTCAGCGGCCATGGCTCACGGGCCCAGCCGCTCCGTGGCATGTGGGATCTTCCCGGGCCGGGGCACAAACCCGTGTCCCCTGCATCGGCAGGCGGACTCTCAACCACTGTGCCACCAGGGAAGCCCTTCTGCAATGAATTTTTAAATGTATCATACTTTATGTATAACTTTTAAAGACCTTGATGTAGGAGACATAGTCTGGCCATGACGGAGCAGTTCATGCTGGACTTGCCATCCCACTATGAACAACTGTAATCCTGGACACAATATATGAGGCAACTGATTAGGCATTCCCCCATTCCTAAGGGAAGGAAAACACCCAACATGAGTCACATGTTTCTCCTTGCTTTCTGCCTTGGGTCAATTTCTTAATCATGGCTCAGGGAGAGAGATCCAAAGGAGAGCACAGTGATACCAGTGAGATAACCCAGTGTTGGAATTAGCAGACAATGACTTTAAGGCAGTTGTTGTTGAAAATATATTTATGGACTAAAAGAAAATATGGATTTAAAGGATGGGGAGGGCTTCCCTGGTGGCACAGTGGTTAAGAATCTGCCTGCCAATGCAGGAGGCACGGGTTTGAGCCCTGGTCCGGGAAGATCCCACATGCCACGGAGCAACTAAGCCCATGCGCCACAACTAATGTGCCTGTGCTCTAGAGCCCGCAAGCCACAACTACTGAGCCCACGCGCCGCCACTACTGAAGACCGCCTGCCTAGAGCCCACACTCCACAACAAGAGAAGCCACCGCGATGAGAAGCCCACACACCACAACGAAGAGTAGCCTCCGCTCGCTACAACTAGAGAAAGCCTGTGCGCAGAAACCAAGACCCAACACAGCCAAAAATAAATAAATAAAATTAAAAAAAAAAAAAAAAAGCGTGGGGAATCTAAGCCCCAAAAATGGAAACAGTAGAAAAATAAATGAAAAATTTATTGGCTGGGCCTAATAGTGAAAGTGAAGATGGATCCATTGAAATTATCCAATCTGAAGAACAGAGAAAAACAAGATTAAAAAACAAAAAAGACACAGATATAGAGAACAAACATATGGACACCAAGGGGGAAAAGCGGGGGTCGGGGGGGTGATGAATTGGGAGATTGGTATTGACATGTATACACTAATATGTATAAAATAGATAACTAATAAGAACCTGTTGTAAAAATAAATAACTAAAAATTAAAAAGAAAAACAAAAAAGAGGAACTTCCCCGGTGGCGTAATGGTTAAGAATCTGCCTGCCAATGCAGGGGACATGTGTTTGATCCCTGCTCTGGGAAGACCCCACATGCCGCAGAGCAACTAAGCCCCACGTGCCACAACTACTGAAGCCCGAGCACTCTAAGGCCTGCATGCTGCAACTACTGAGCCCGCATGCTGCAACTACTGAAGCCCGCATACCTAGAGCCTGTACTCTGCAACAAGATAAGCCACCGCAATGAGAAGAGTAGCCCACGCACCACAACGAAGAGTAGCCCCGCTTGCTGCAACTGGAGAAAGCCCGCGCACAGCAACAAAGGCCCAATGCAACCAAAAAATTAAAAAATAATTAAAAAAACAAAAACAAACAAAAAAAGAGCCTTGGTGACCTGTGGTAATATGTCATATATGTATCTGTAACTTGTAAGTAGTTGGAATTCCAAAAGGAAAAAGAGGAGGGGGAAAAGTAGTTGAAGAAATAATGGTCAAAAATTTCTTAAATTTGGTGGAAAACATGTAGTATTATCAGAAGCTCAGTGAGCCCCAAGCAGTATAAATACAAAGAAAACCACACGTAGTCCCTCACAGTCAAAATAGTGAAAGCCAAGGATAAAAATAAAATCTTGAAAGTAGCCAGAGAAAAAAAATGACACAATGCATAGAATGGGATAATATGATTGTGGCTGATTTCCCATTGTACACAAGAGAAGTCAGAAGACAATGGAATGTCATAGTTTATGCACTGAAAGAAAACTACTGTCAAGCCAGAATTCTATATCCAACAAAAATATCCCTCAAAAAGAAGGGTTAAATAAATACATTTTCAGATAAACTAAAGCGGACAGAATTTGTCATCAGCAGACCTTCACTACAAGTAGTACAGAACAAAGTTCTTTAGGCTGAAGGAGAATGACACCTGATGGAAACTCTATCTATGGAAAGGACCAAAAAGCACTGGTAATAGTAAATATGTGACTAAAGATAAAATACTAGATTTTTTTTGCTTCTATTAATTTTCTTAAAAGACATATGACTGTTTAAAGCAAAAATAACACCATTGTAAGGTGAAGCTTGTAATATATATAGAAATAAAATATGTGACAACAACAGGGCAAAGACGAGTTTGTGGTGGTAAATAGAATTAAGTTGTGATAAGGTTATTACATTGTGAAATATGAAGTGGTATCTTATTTATTCTTATTAGACTATAACAGGTTTAGGATGCATATTATAAACCTTAGAGCAACCACTAGAAATTAATACAAAAAGGCACAGCTAAAAAGCCAATGGAGAAAATAAAATGAAATACTAAAAAACTCAATTAACACAAAAGAAGACAGAAGGTGAACAGAGGGAAAAGCAGATGAAAAATAGGAAACAAAGGGCAATATGGTAAAGACAACCACACCAACACTTTCAATTAAAAGGCAGAGTTTATCAAGCTAGGGGGGAAAAAAAGCAAGACCTAACTATATGCTGCTTATAAGAAATATAGTTTAAATGTAAAGACATAGAAAATTTGAAAATAAAAGAGTGGAAAAACACACCATGTAAATAGCAAGCATAAGAAAGCTGCATGGCTGTAGTATTATCAGAACTAAGTAGGTTTCAAGACCAGGAGTATTTCCAAAGACAAATAGGGACATTTCATAATGATAAAGTGTCGATTCAAGAGGTGATATAAAATCACAAAGAGTATGTACCTATTAATAGCACTTCAAGATACATAAATCAAAAACTGACAGAGCTAAAGGGAGACATAGAAAAATATACAATGACAGTTGGAGATTTAACACTCGTCTCTCAGTAATTGAAAGATGTAGATCTGTTAACCAACTTGGCCTAATTAATATAGAACCCAAGAACTGCACAATGTTCAAAAAAATAGACCATACACTGGGACGTACAATAAGTCTCAATACATTGCAAAAGATTAATATCTTACAGATTTTCATTCAATTCAAATTCAACATTCATCCATGTCAGAGAGAATCTCAGCAAACTAAGAATAGTTTGACCAAAATGGAATTAAATTAAAAATAAATAGCAGTAACCTTAAAATCCCCAAATATTTAGGTATTAAAGAATGCACTTCTAAATGTAAAAAAAAAGTACAAGGGAAAATAGAAAACATTTTTAATTGGATGGTAATGAAAATATAACATCACAAATTGGGGGGTCATGCTGAAGTTGTACTTAATGAAAATGTATGGTTTTAAATGCTGATTTCAGAAAAGATTTAAAATCAATGTTCTAAGTTTCTATCTTAAGAAAATAGAAAAAGATGAGCAAATTAAATCCAGAATAATAGAAGCAAAATCTATTCATCACTTCTATTTATTTTATTAATTTATTCATTTATCTTATTGTTTCATAGAAACAATGAGGAAAAACAATAGAGAAAATTAACAAAGTCAGAAGTTGGTTCTTTGAAAAGATTGATAAAATTGAGAAAACTTAGCAAGGCTCATCAAGAGAAAAAGAAAACACAACAGCCAATATCAGGAATGAAAAGTGAGATATCACTACAGATTGTACAGATATTAAAAAGGATAGTAAAGGAATATTATCAACAACTTTATGGCAATAAATTCAACAACTTGAATGGACAAATTTATTGAAAAACACAGTTTGCCTTAATTGACACAAAAAGAAATGGAAAATATAAAGACCATACTTACTTAAAGAAATTGAATTCATAATTTAAAACCTTCCTACAAAGAAACTCCAGGCCAAATGGTTTCACTGATGGATTCTATCAAATATGTAAGGAATAAATAACACGTCTTACACAAAGTCTTAGAGAAAATAGACGAGAAGGGAACGAGTCCCAACTTACTTGATGATTTTGGTGTAACTCATATCAAAATCAAAGCTATTTCAAGAAAAGAGAAGGATAGGCCAATATCCCTCATGAACATAAATGCAAAACAATCTGACAAAATATTAGCATATCTGTTCCAGCAATATATAAAAAGAATAATATACCTGACCAAGTGAGGTTTATCCCAGTAAGACAAAGTTAGCTCAACAGTAAATACCCAATCAATATATTTCTTCACATTAACAGAAAAAAAGGAGAAAAACCATATGACATATCATAATAGATTCAGAAAAGAAGTTGATGAAACTCAACATCCACCCACAGAAGATTAGAATAAGGGCCAAATGAGATGATGTACTCCAAAGTGTTTAGTAAGCTGAAAGGTGCTGTATGAAGGGAAGGTATTTTTTTTTAATATTTATTTATTTATTTTTGGCTACATTGGGTCTTAGTTGCGGCATGCGGGATCTTTCATTGCAGCGTGCAGGCTCTTCCTTGTGGCTCACGGGCTTCTCTCTAGTTGTGGTCTGTGGGTTTTCTCTTCTCTAGTTGTGGTGCGCAGGCTCCAGGACACGTAGTTTGCAGCACGCAGTCTCTCTAGTTGAGGTGCGTGAGCTCAGTAGTTGTGGTGCATGGGCTTAGCTGCCCCGCAGCATGTGGGATCTTAGTTCCCTGACAAGGAATCAAACCCGCATCCCCTGCCTTGTAAGGCAGATTCTCTACCACTGGAAAACCAGGGAAGTCCTAAGGGAAAGTATTTTTATTTCCATCCCTCTGTTGTGACACCCTGAGATTTATAGCTTCCTTTCTGATAAGGACTTCATGGGACCCGGACAACACTCTTTTCAGCTATTCAATAAATGCCCTCAGAATGAGATTCAATTGTCATGTACAGCAGACCATGATAGAATAGTAAAATAATAACACTGCCACTGTTACTTTAGCGCTTACTAAGCGCCGGGCTCTGAGTAAGGTTCTCATCTTGCGTTGTTTTATTTTACCCTCACAGCAAATCTGAGGAGGGCACTAATATTTTTCTCTACCTTACAAATGAGAGAATGAGGATTAGGGACTAAATACCTTGCTCAAGGTCACACATATAGTTTGTGGCAGAGTCAGGAATCCAGCCAAGGCTAACTCTAGAGCTTCAGATTTTAAACCCTACCCTGACTTGCCTTCTGTAGCCTTATCTGGGAAGAGTCCCATAGCATTGGCTTCTTCCCTCTTGGGCTTCCAGGAAGGCATGAGCTTGGTCTCATGTTCCTTTGTCAGCATTCTGAGCACTGTGCTAACACTGCATTAATAGGAAAAAAACAAAACAAAACCTTCTTTAACTGTATTAATTTTTTTAATTCTTAATTAGCATTTTAAATTATAAAAGTAATGCACATTCACTTTTAAACTAGAGAAAGCCCACGTGCAGCAACAAAGACCCAACGCAGCCAAAAAAATAAAAAAATAAAAATAATGAACATTCACTTTTAAAATATTAAAACCATGAGAATGAGTATAAGGTGAACAGTATTGGTTCCCTTCCCCACAATTCCCCAGTCACATTCCCTGAACCCAACTACTGTCAACAGAATCTATATATTCTTCCAGAAATTTTGTATGTACATCCAAATACACATACACACACATTCTTAAAGTAAGCAGATGGGTCATCTGTTTATGTAACTTGCTTTTTTATTTAACAATAAAAAAGCTTGGAGAGCTTTCCATAATAATACATAAAAATTTACCTCATTCTTTTAAAAATATGCATAATATCCCATTGAATGGCTGTACCATAATTTATTTAACTAGACCCCTATCAATGAATATTTAGGTTTTTTCCCATTGTAAAAATATCACAAAGATGGTTCCGCGAGCAATTTTGTACATACATCTTATGCATATGTATTAGTATTTCTATAGGAAAAATGCAAGAAAGCAGAGTTGCTGAGTTGAGGGGTATCTGCATTTGAAATTTTGGCAGGTATTGCCAAATAACCCTATAAAAATTGTGTCTGTTGGCATACCCACAACAGTGTATGATAGTGCCTGTTACCCTTCATCTAGTGTTTCAAAATTTTGAGATCTCTTTCAACTATACTTATTGAGCACCTTCTGTGTGCTTCAGACACTGTACTAGGCTCAAGGATTTGAAAGGCAGTCGATGTAGCTGGAGGAAGATTTCTTGGTGAATTACTGTTCCTTTGGGACTTCGAGCTTTTACCCTTTTAGAAACGGAAACTGCAAGCTGGTGAGGTATTTAGTTTCAATTTAGCTTAATGGAATCCTGTTAGTGAGTTTTAAAATAAGGACCAAGACAACTGAAATGGTAAACAGAGTCTCCTGGGCCCCAGGAAGGAGGATGCAGCGTCTGTGGGTTTGCACGCTTCGAAGAGCTGTTCTTTCCAGGAACAAACAAGTTTCAGCACTGAACTCTTGGGTGGACATGTGAGCTGTTGAAGCCTTTTAGTCATCCCTATAGGGCAAGTGCTTCCTAGTAAGCAAAGGGCCACACAGATCCCCTGTGGCTGATGGCAGAGCAGGGTCTATAAATGGGAATAATAATGCTACAAACTATCATTTATTGGGCACAGACTCTGGCCAGGCACCACACTATGCATTTTATGTGTGTTGACTCATTTAATCCTCATAACAGGCCTATGATTGTCTTCAGACGGTATTTTTATGATGCCCATTTAAAAGATAAGGATACTGGCTTCCCTGGTGGCACAGTGGTTAAGAATCCGCCTGCCAATGCAGGGGACACGGGTTCGAGCCCTGGTCCAGGAAGATCCCACATGCTGCGGAGCAACTAAGCCTGTGCGCCACAATTACTGAGCCTGTGCTCTACAGCCTGTGATCCACAACTACTGAGCCCTCATGCTGCAACTACTGAAGCCCGCACACCTAGCGCCTGCGTACCGCAACAAAGAGTAGCCCCCTGCTCACCACAGCTAGAAAAAGCCTGCGCGCAGCAAGGAAGACCCAATGCAGCCATAAATAAATAAATAAATATATAAATTTTTTTAAAAAGATAAGGATACTCCCTTGCTGGAGTCTCCCAGCTGCCTCTGATGTGCACCGCAGTATTATGTTTCTTTTCATAATACTAGCCCCTTTTGTAAACCAAAACCCAGAGACAACAGAGTGTCTATTTGAAGTTACATTTCATCCTTCATCTCACAACAGCCAATGCTTATGGTGGTGACGGGAGGCGGGGCAGAGCCTTGCTCAGAGTGAAGACAGGAAGAATAGAGGGAGGTAGGAGAAAGGTCAGGATTAGATAATGGACTAGGAGGCTAGATGGGTAGGGTTTGGTTAGGCAGAGATAGTGGGAGCAGGGAGAGAGAAGGGGAAGATGGCATTCTTGGCAAGAGGAAAGGTAAAAGCAAAGGTGGGAAAGCAGAGGACAAGCTCAGGAAATGTGAGTAGCCTTGCTGGGCTGCATCTCTGAGTGGTGGGAGAGCAGGCTGGAATGGAGATGTGGAGCCGGATGACAGAGTTCTGAGGGCCAGAGGAGGGACTTCGGGCTTTCTTCTTCTGCGGTTTGACAGCTTCGGGGAAGAAGCATCAAAAGCTTTTCAGGAATTCAGCCTTGTCTGTCTCAGACTTCTCCTTCTGGAAGACCAAGGGCCCAAAGTGGCAACCTGACATTCAATCTCCTTTGCCATGGTTGGGAAGTCAGGGCTGTAGCTGATTTCATTGGCCTGTTTTTCATTTATTGTAGTGTGGCTTTTATAGTATGTTAATTGAAATATTTCCAACTGCCAAAAACAATTACACTCAAATTGCCTTGTCAGTTCTTTTATTGCCAGATAAATGTTTTACAGGCATATTTACGGGGGGCAATGGTAACTGGATCTCGTTTCCTACTTAAGGCTGGCAGCTTGGGCTGGGGTTGGCCCTCCAGTACTCTGCTGTGGGCCAGAAAGCTGTTGGATGTTACGACGCTTCCATCTCGTTACCTTAGGGATCAGAGGCTCTTCAAAGGAAAGCAGCTTTCTGGCTCATGTGGCTTAGCCTCAGAGAAGGGTTCTCATCTCTGGAAACCTTGGCAACCTGGCAGAAATCTGAATCCTGCTGCCTGCCCTACCAGCAACAATCCCTGCCCAAGCTGAGACATGCCCTTCTCTCCCCCTGGAATCCTTTTCCCCTCCGCCATCAAAGCCTCTCCCACAGACCCTGCCACGGAAGAGTTGTGAGGCCCTTTCCATCTAACTCGCTCACTTTGCATTTGGGAAACCAAGGCCCAGAGACCTCCCCAAGATCACACAGGTGGTCAGCAAGAGCTGGGAGCCGAGGTCTCTGCCCAGTGTGCCATGCTGCCACCAACATGTGCTCTTTGGCTTCTCTGCTAGCTTGACCCCTCCTTCAGGGCTCTAGACCTGCTTCTTCCAAGAGCCCCTCCCTCACATCCCCAGCCTCCACTGATCTCCCTCTTGCTCCGTCACCTGAAACAACTGTTTGTTCAGTGCATATACTGCAGGGTTTTGGTTTGTTTGTTTGGGGGAACATTTTACTATCTCTGTTATTGTTCTGCTCTTGCCATTGTACATGCTTCTTTCTTCATCTGAAAAGCCTTTCTGTAAAACATTTTCTCCACTTGGATGACCCATACTTTTCTTTTGATACTGAGCTAAGAAATAGCCACCTTGGGGAATCTTTTTTGCGCAACCACCCTGGTTAGGTGCCTCCGTGCATTCCTATAGCACCCTGGTCACACGTCTCTACTGCTGGCACAGAGCAGACTTTCAAAAGAACATATGCTAAGTGAGTAAGCGAGTGAGTAAGTAAGGAGCACTGATCACACTTATCGGACCTTCACGGACCCTGAGCAAACGTGGATAGGGACCTCATCTCTCGTCATTTTGTCCCACTGCTTAGGTTAGTCCCCGACCATAAGTAGATGGTCAAGAAATGTTTATCAAGTTGAATCAAGCATGCTGTTCTTGAGAACATAAAATTTTAGCATGTTAGAATTGGAAGGTCATCATATCCAATCTTATGCATTTTATTGATGAGGAAACAGGCTAAGGAAAAATATTTTTCCCAGGGTCATGATTACTAATGGGTTTGATGGCATTCATGCATTGTATTCAGTAAGTATTTTGAACACCTACTATATTCTGAGACAGCAGCGTACAAAACAAAGTACCCAAACCTTCATCATAAACAAATGTTTATGCATATAATCTGCCTTCAAAATCCTCTTAATGCCTAGTACAGAGCTGAGCACTTAGTATATAGTTTTAAAAAATGTTTGTTGAACTAGTTGCAAATAAGAAATGCCAGGCGCTAAGTCACCTGGTTGCTCTTCATGGCTCAGTCCCACTGATGCTGGAATCAGGTTGCCTCAGATATAAGACTTCCTTGGCTGGGCACCTGTTACCAAGTCTCACTGTTTGTGAGACTTGGGGAAGTTCAATGTCCCTTGTCTTTGAGGTCCCTGGGCAGAAGTCCCCCTGTAATACTGTTTTTGACATTCCCATGGAGATTCACTTATGACTTACCTTCTGTTTCTGTTCTTTTTTCAGAGCGTCAACGTGGGCAGAGGAGCCAGGAAGAGAGTAAGTGCTGAAACCACACAGTTTCTCAGCAAGAAGCTAATAGCATTTCTTCTGTTGAAATATTAGCTATATGTTTTTAAAGAAAAGCAAAAAGAACATTAAAATCACCCTTAAGCCTATCACCCCAGGAAACCTCTTAGTTAACGTATGATGCTATATCCTCCCAGATATTTCTATGCATATGTAAAAATTACATGTATTTTTTTTTATAACTTTATTTATTTATTTACGGCTGCGTTGGGTCTTTGTTGCTGCGCGCGGGCTTTCTCTAGTTGCAGCGAGCGGGGGCTACTCTTCATTACAGTGTGCAGGCTTCAGTAGTTGTGGCACGTGGGCTCAGTAGTTGTGGCTCAGGGGCTCTAGAGCGCAGGCTCAGTAGTTGTGGCGCACGGGCTTAGCTGCTCCGTGGCATGTGGGATATTCCCAGACCAGGGCTCGAACCCATGTCCCCTGCATTGGCCGGCGGATTCTATTTTTTAAAGAAATAAATTTATTTATTTAGTTTTGGCTGCGTTAGGTCTTCACTGCAGTGCGTGGGCTTCTCATTACGCTGGCTTCTCTTGTTGCAGAGCACGGGCTCTAGGTGCGCGGGCTTCAGTAGTTGTGGCTCGCAAGCTCTAGAGCGTAGGCTCAGTAGCTGTGGCACACGGGCTTAGTTGCTCTGTGGCATGTGGGATCTTCCCGGACCAGGGCTCGAACCCATGTCCTGTGCATTAGCAGGTGGATCCTGAACCACTGCGCCACCAGGGAAGTCCCTTTATTTTTAAATAGAATCAAACTGTATGTTATTTTACAATCTGTTTTTTACATAATATATTTAGAGTACTTTCCATTGCCAATAAATATACTTTCATAGCATCATTTAAAATTACTGCATATGTAATATTGTAAATAACTGGACTCAGGAACTTTCATTAGGAGAAATTTGAGAGAACTTAAGTCTCGAATGTAACTGGAATCTTCACCTTGGAGTGGAGTTGAAAATGCTATATAGCCCAAGTGGCTGTTTACTGCTTTTCATTAGCAGTTGCTCACATGTCTCGGGGTGGGGGGCAAGGAAGAATTGGCTATCATCAAAAGTGGGTAAAAAAGCTGGCTTAAGGATATGTGTTCACCTTGAAAATGTTCTATTTAACAATTGGGTCATGTGCATCTGGTGTAGGAACTTTTTTCTACCATAAGTGACACCAATAAATGTTTGTTATTTTAAAAAATAAAAAATAAAAAATAATAAAATTACTGCATAATATTTTTACCATGTGTTCATTAAGGCCATTCCATAATTTTGTTCAACCATGCCCCACCGTTGGATATTTAAATATTTCCTCTTTTCTACAATTATGATCAATCCTCCAACAAACATTCATGCATTTAAATCTTTAGGCATATCTTCGGTTATTTCTTAACATAAATTCCTATACATAGAAATTTGGGTCAAAAAGTATAAATACTTGTTAGGCTTTTGATAAATATTTCCAAATTGCTCTTTAGAAAGGTTGTACTAATTTATGGATGTCCATTTTCCCACAGCCTCACCAACGCTGGATATTGGTTTTGTTTGTTTGTTTTGGATTTAGTTTTCACCAGATTTTGTTTTGTTTTGCTTTGTTTGTTTGTTGTATCCAAAATGTATTGATTGGGATGGTTTCCCATTCATCTTGATTCAGGGTGCTTTTAGCGCTGCTTCCGTCTGAAGGCGCATCCTTCTGTAAGCTTTGCTTTTCCTCCTGCAGGCTGGCAGAGGACAGTAGAGCAGCCAACACACAAAACTACTGTGTGTGCATGTTGGCTAAAGACGGTGGGTGCTTTTATAGCATCCTGGGCATTTCACATCCATGAAGTAGGAATTTGGGCTCTGCACCAGGTGCTCCTTTTTGTGTTTCCTCTTCTCTTCTAGAGAGGGATGAAGGAGATCCTCTGCATGTTCTCGTGGGGAGGTGGTCACCGCCCTTCACCGGTTTTATAGTGAAAAAATTGCATTGTTTTATTTTGCATATCTTTGATTGCCAGTGAGGGTGAATATTTTTTATTATGTCATGGGCCACTTTGGCAAGGTATTTAACTGTCTGTCGGGGTAGGGGAAAACTTCTAGTTCTAGATTTTTTTGCTCCAAGGTTTTGATGGGACTATGAGGCTTAAAGTTACCAAGTACTGGGAGTATTGCTGTAAGAGTAATCTTAAGGTGGCAAACTGGAAGGTAAGATGTGAATTAGAGTTGAAGTAGCTTAAAGAACAGCTGGGTGTCATTTCACAGTTGGTCCTGGCTATTAGCGTCCAGGCTGTATGGGAAGCAGTGAGGAGGAACCAGCTCTTCTGGTCCCACTACTGGGGCCAAAGACCCACCGCAATGTTCCAGCTAAGTCCAGAACCCCAGGGCTGAGGTGGCCATGATCTTCCAGGCAATGAGAACTCTGGCCTGAGCAGTTCCTTCGGGCTCTTCCGTGAGTGGTCTGTTGCATGTTTCGTGTTCTATATATTGGGACAGAGCTTGGCTTCTGGGAGGATTTGTGAATGAAAGGGCTTTCTGCAGCACTGCTTGCTTGTCTAAGCAGGTCAGGCACTCTTGATTCTCACATGAGGTTTTTGTCCAGGATGAAGATTCAGGGACCGAAGTAGGGGAAGGGACAGATGAATGGGCCCAGTCCAAAGCCACAGTTAGACCCCCTGACCAGCTGGATTTGACTGATGCAGTAAGTAAGCAACATCCTACCCTCGCTCCTTCCACCTCCTCCAGCCTCAGAGATGTATTGTGCCCAGAACCTAGGTTGTGAGATGTCTGCTGACATCCAGGGGAATCATCAGAGGGGGTGGGGGGCCCTCTACATTTGACCCTGTTGGCATTTCTCTCCCTTAGGAGCTAAAGGAGGAGTTCACCCGGATTCTGACAGCCAACAACCCACACGCACCCCAGAACATCGTCAGGTACAGCTTCAAAGTAAGTCATCCTCTCTGGGGCAGGGGCCTCTAGGTGCTTCTTGCCTTGGTGACTTGCTGTGTTGCAAAAGCCTCTCAGCTCTCATAGAGACCACCTTTAAAATGAGGTCTTTGGCTGGAACCCTGAGATTTTACATGGAGTTTTCCAGAGATTTTTGAAGTTTCTTTATGAATCTCCCTTCATTCTCACTAAAGTGCCCTGCAGAGCCACTCTTTTCAGGAATCCTGAAGTGAATAATTTGGTAGGAAAAGTACTTTCCCAGTGTATACAGTGTGTTTGTCACTAACATCAACTATTGGGTCTCCAGAAGCCAGTGTGCCAGTGTCAGGTCCTATATTCGAATTTTATATGGGATATCTCATTTAATCCTCAGGTTTCTTTGATATAGGAACTATTTTTATCTTTATTTTATAGAAACCAAAGATAAATTAGATAAAACAAATTACAAAAGTCACACAGCCAGGATTCAAAGCAAAATTTGAACTAGTTTGATTGACTCTAAAGCAACATTACACTGCTTCTTTAAAAAAAAGTATACATATATATACACATACACATATATATACATACAGACACACACATACAGAGTTTTGAATATATAATAGAAATCTAGAAACCCATGGTACTAATTTTAAGAGTCAAAAGAGCAATGAAAATACAATGGAAATTAAACCTCCCTCTCCTGTCCCTTTCCTTGGGGACAACTGCTATTAGCAGTTTCTTTCTCTTCTTTAAAAACAATTTTATTGAGATATAATTTACATATTGAGATAAAATCACCCATTTATATTTTTAAAAGATGGTATTTAGTTTTTAATTATTAGTGTTCAAGAATTTTATGATATTTGCTGAATTAGCAGATATTCTCTAGTATTAGAAAAATATATTAAAAGATCATTGTGTCTTATCCAGTCAATCATCCATTTTAAAGTGTATAATTCAATGGCTTTTAGTATATTCACAGGTTATGCAACTATCGCCACAATCAATTTTAGAACATTTTCGTTTCCCCCAAAAGAAACCCCATACCTCTTAGCTGTCACTCCCCAGTCCTCCATTCCTTCCAGCATTAGGCAACCACTAATCCATTTTCCAGCTCTACAGATTTGCCTGTTCTGCCAGATTCTCTTTCATAAAAAGAGAATCAAACAATATGTCACCTTTTGTGACTGGCTTCCTTCATTTAGCATATACTGTTTTCAAGGTTCATCCATGTTGTAATATGTATCAGTACTTCATTTCTTTTTATTGCCAAACAACATTCAATTTTATGACTCTACCATATTTTATTTATCCATTCATCAGTTGATGGACATTTACATTGTTTCTGCGCCTTGGCTATTATGAACAATGCTTCTATGAACATTCATGTACAAGTATTTTTGGCCATGCTGCATGGCTTGTGGTATCTTAGTTCCCTGACCAGGGATTGAACCCAGGCCCTGGCAGTGAAAGCACTGAGTCGTAACTACTAGACCACCAGGGAATTCCCTTGTGAGCTCTTTCTTTAACATACTGCTTCTTATTCAAGACTGAGTAGTCAGCCCCCTCCACAAAGAGGTTAGGACAAATCCAGCATATTTCTTGAGAGGTTCCACTCCTGAGTTGTGCTAATGGCATCCCTTAGGCAGCCTGTAAAGGGGCGGGGGATGGGATGGGCAGAGAGAAGTTGCCTCGCTCCCCTGAGCTTATGCTGGATTTGTGATACACTCTATGGGCTCCTGTTCACCTGACCTCTGAAAGAGAGTCTCTTTAGGACTCAGTGTGCCAGCCATGGAAGGCATGCTACAGGCAGAGGATTGGTGTCAATGCACCTCTCTTGCCCCCTGGGAAGCTCAGTTATTAGAAGAGATTCCGGTGAGTCAACTGTCAGCTGGGTAGCCATAGGCTCCCAGGCAGGCTCACCCCATGAAAGCTTCTAACAGCCTCCCAGGCCTGCCTGGCATCCTCCCACAGAGCTGGCCTCCATCTCATTGGTCCTTCACTGAGATCCAAGAGCTTTAGGTCTCCAAAGCTATTACTTTCCCTTTAAGTGCTGGCCTGAAGAGGCAGATGGTTTGGATCTAGGCATGCCTCTCCTCCTCGCACAGAAACAATGGGATCTGAATTCCATCCCTAAACTGAAGAGGAAGGTCCTAGTCACCACTGGGGACAGGATGACAGTGAAATCTCAAATGATACCTATATGGATAATTTATTCCCGTGGGACCCTCCATCGTCATCATAATAATAGCTACTATTTTTATTGAGCACTTATTATGTGTCAGACTCTGTGTTAATAGATTGCTTTCATTATTTTCAATACTCAACTATCCTGCAAATTAATTATTATCCTCATTTTGCAGATGAAGAAATTAAGGCTTAGAGTGGTTAAGCCCAAGATCATGCAGATAATAGGGAGTAGAATCAAAATTTGAATCCAATTCTGCCCACATCCATAGATCATGCCCTTAACCACTGCACTGTCCCGTCTTCCCATCCATCTGAGTTACTGAGAGAAGAACAGCTTTGTGGTGACTTTTTGAGGCAGAATATCCCAGTCTGTGTGCAGAAATAGTGATTCTTGCAGTCCTCCAGGGATAGCTGTGTCTGGTACCAACTCATGGGTTGGTTTCCTCTCTGGTGAGTTTACCCCAGTGTGCCATACAAATGTAATAATTTTCTCTATGACTTGCAAAGGGTTGGAAAGAACGTTTTTGAAAAAGGAAGTGACCCCTGGTCTCAAAGTCAACTTTAGGACTAGGATGCTGATCAAAGAGGGGGCAGCCTAGGGCTTCCCTGATGGCGCGCAGCGGTTGAGGGTCCGCCTGCCGATGCAGAGGACACGGATTCGTACCCCGGTCCAGGAAGATCCCACATGCCGCGGAGCGGCTGGGCCCGTGAGCCATGGCCGCTGAGCCTGTGCGTCCGGAGCCTGTGCTCCGCAATGGGAGAGGCCACAACAGTGAGAGGCCCGCGTACCTCAAAAAAAAAAAAAAAAAAAAGAGGGGGCAGCCTAGAGGAACAAAACTATAGGCTCTGTGAAAGCAGGGATCATATCTGCTTTTGCTAAGCTTTGTATCTCTGGAACCTAGAATATACTTGACACACTGTGCCTATTCAAAAATTATTTGTTGAAGAAGGAATGAACCCAGTTGCCTGGGCAAGTGCCTTGTATGACTTGACAAGTGCCTAACCCAAATCTTTTCTAGATTTCTGTGATCCTCTTGTATGGAACAGGGGGACTAGGGACTTGGTGTCTCTGAGGATCTATCCAGCCCTGGCATCCATTAAATAGAGTGGAGAAAAAGCCAGGCCAGGTGTGTTTGATGACTGTTTGTGACCTCTCTGAGGTCTGGTTAGACAGGTGAGACAGGATCCCTTGGCATGGATGTAGGAGCCAGTGACAGGTAAATCCAGAGCTGCTCAGAGTTGGAAGAATGTATTTTAAAATATGTCTTTGACAGCTACATATAAACTAATAATGAAATTAAAACATTCTCTAACACCATATATAAAAGGAAACTCAAAATGGATTAAAGACCTAAATGTAAGACTGGAAACCATAAAACTCCCAGAGGAAAACATAGGCAGAACCCTCTTTGACATAAATTGTAGCAATATTTTATTTTTGGATCCGTTTCTTAAAGCAAAGGAAATAAAAGCAAAAATAAACAAATGGGATCTAATTAAACTTAAAAGCTTTTGCACAGCAAAGGAAACCATCGAGAAAATGAAAAGACAACCCACTGAATGGGAGAAAATATTTGCAAATAATATGACCAATAAGGGGGTTAATATCCAAAATATATAAACAGCTCATACAACTCAACATTAAAAAAACAAACAACCCTGTTAAAAAATGGGCAGAAGACCTGACTAGACATTTTTCCAAAGAGGACATGCAGATGGCCAACAGGCACATGAAAAGATGCTCAACATCACTAATTATCAGGGAAATGCAAATCAAAACCACAATGAGATATCACCTCACACCTGTCAGAATGGCTATCATCAAAAGACCACAAATAACAAATGTTGGTGAGGATGTGGAGAAAAGGGGACCCTCGTACACTGTTGGTGGGAATGTAAATTGGTGCAGACACTGTGGAAAACAATATAGAGGTTTCTCAAAAAACGAAAATAGAACTACCATATGACCCAGCAATTCCACTCCTGAGTATATATCTAAAAAAACCAGAAACACTAATTCAAAAAGATATATGCACCCCAATGTTCATAGCAGCACTGTTTACAATTGCCAAGATATGAAAGCAAGCTATGTGTCCATCAACAGATGAATGGATAAAGATGTGGTATATATATACAATGGAAAACTACTCAGCCATAAAAATGAAATTTTGCCATTTGCAACAACATGGATGGACTTGGAGGGTATTATCCTAAGTGAAATAAGTCAAACAGAGAAAGACAAATACTGTATGATACCACTTAATGTGAAATCTAAAAAACACAACAAACTAATGAATATAACAAAAAAGAAGCAGATTCCCAAATATAGAAAACAAACTGGTCGTTACCAGTGGGAAGGGGGAAGGGGAGAGGGGAAATATAAGGGTAGGGGATTAAGAGGTACAAATTATTAGGTATAAAATAAGCTACAAGGATATATTGTACAACACTGAATATAACCAATATTTTATAACAACTATAATTGGAGTATAACCTTTAAAAATTGTGAATCACTGTATTGTACACCTGTAACTTATATAATATTGTACATCAACTATACTTCAATAAAATTTTAAAAGAATAATGGAAATAAAAACAAAAATAAACAAATAGGGGCTTCCCTGGTGGCGCAGTGGTTAAGAATCCTCCTGCCAATGCAGGGGACACGGGTTTTAGCCCTGGTCCGGGAAGATCCCACATGCCGCGGAGCAACTAAGCCCATGCACCACAACTGCTGAGCCTGCACTCTAAAGCCTGTGAGCCACAGCTACTGAGCCCGTGTACCGCAACTACTGAAGCCCACATGCCTAGAGCCCATGCTCTGCGACAAGAGAAGCCACTGCAATGAGAAGCCTGTACACCACAATGAAGAGTAGCTTCCCCCTCGCCACAACCAGAGACAAGCCCACGTGCAGCAACAAAGACCCAACACAACCAAAAATAAAATAAATAAAATAAAATGAATTAATTAAAAAATAAAAATAAACAAATGGGACCTAGTGAAACTTAAAAACCTTTGCACAACAAAGGAAACTATAAACAAGACAAAAAGACAATCCTCAGGGCTTCCCTGGTGGCGAAGTGGTTGAGAGTCCGCCTGCTGACACAGGGGACATGGGTTCGTGCCCTGGTCCAGGAAGATCCCACGTGCCGTGGATCGGCTGGGCCCATGAGCCATGGCCGCTGAGCCTGCACGTCCGGAGCCTGTGCTCCGCAACGGGAGAGGCCACAACAGTGAGAGGGC
>NW_006798684.1:471629-482089 GCF_000442215.2 Lipotes vexillifer | reverse complement strand
AAAAAGACACATGCACCCCAATGTCCACTGCAGCACTATTTACAATAGCCAGGTCATGGAAGCAACCTAAATGCCCATCTACAGATGAATGGATAAAGATGTGGTACATATATATAATGGAATATTACTCAGCCATAAAAAGGAACGAAATTGGGTCATTTGTAGAGACGTGGATGGACCTAGAGACTGTCATACAAAGTGAAGTAAGTCAGAAAGAGAAAAACAAATATCATATATTAAGGCATATATGTGGAATCTAGAAAACTGGTGCAGAAGAACCAGTTTGCAAGGCAGAAATAGAGACACAGATGTAGAGAACACGCATATGGACACCAAGGGGGGAAAGTGGGGGTGGTGGTGGTGGGATGAATTGGGAGATTGGGATTGACATATATACACTAATATATATAAAACAGATAACAATAAGAGCCTGCTGTATAAAAAAAAATTTTTTTTAAGAAAAGAAAAGCAAAAAAGTCTTCATGAGAACTTAAAAAAAACTTTATTTCATTTGCTTTCTCTTCTTTAAACTGGCAATGCAATGAAAACTTCAGGTTAACTGAGGATTTAGTAAGTTATAATTCTGTTAATAGATGGACTATCTTAGGCCTTTAGAACAAAGGCAGATTGTATTCTGATTCCAGCCATTTCAGGGACCTCTGGTCTGACTCAGCCCCTTTCTTCTTAGGAAGGCACATATAAGCTAATCGGCTTTGTGGACCAACTGGCAGTTCACTTCAGCCAAGTCGGAAACCTGATCCCCAAAGACTCGGATGAAGGACGGCGACAGCACTACCTCGAAGAGTTAGCAGCAGGTAAGCCTCTGGGCCAGCCTGAGGCTGCAGCCTAGAGCGTGGTCCCCTTTCTCTGGTCACTCTAGGGAGGAGATGGCTAAGCCAGAACTTTGCAGAGCCTCTTCTTACATAAAGTCTAAGAGCTGGCTGTCCTGGGTAGGTCTGGGAGCTCACCCATGAGGCTCAGGCCAAGGAGAACCCTGGGGAAGGCGAGCTCTGAAAGGCAGAAACCAAGAAGGCCTTACCCTTCCAGGGGATGGGGGAGTGGGCTGGACTTAGAGCTCAACACCAATATCCTACCAAGGTTCCCAGGAGTCCACCAAGGTGGTGACTTCAGAAACAGAAATCCTTGAAGAAGAAGAAGAGCCCAAGGAAGCTGAAGCTGGGAGTCAAACAGATGTGCCTGCCGCTGAGGTTCAGTATAATGTTTCTCTCCATCCCACCCCTTTCCCACTCCAGCTATGGCTGGAGGCTTCAGGGGTGGCTCGCCGGGGCTGGGGGCTGAACGTGAGAAGTCAAGAGACCTCAGGTGCCAACACCTCTGGCATAATCACTCTCTCCCACTTCCATCCTATCCCAGGACACGACTTCTCCCCACTCCCCATCCTGCACCACCACCTTCTCACAGCTGAGTCCTGGTCCTGTGGTCTTTCTTTCCAGGCACCTGAGAAAATGGCCGAAGAAGAATCGATGACTCCTAAGCAGCCCAAGGAACGAAAGCTCATCAACAAGTTCAACTTCAGTGAGAGGGCCTCACAGACCTTCAACAACCCCCTCCGGGTAGAGCAAGTCCCCCTCCCCCGAGCCCCTTCCCCTCGCAGCTCCACACTGTGCGTAGCGGGGAGGGAGCAGGCCTGACCCAGCAGCAGCAGCCCTCAGCCTGGCAGGTGACAGGGTGGATGGAAGAGTTTCACTCTTCCGGGGGAGCTGGGAGCATGTGTTCAGGTCCCAGTAAGTCATCCAGGCAGGAGTTCAGGGGGAGTAACAAGGAGGCTGGATTGCTCTACTGAGAGCCTTAAACTTGAATTGGGCCTTGAAGTGAAGGTCAGGATTTGGGGAAGGAAGGGGAGGCCAGAATGTGCCACGGAGTCAAGATTAGGAGCCAGTCTGACTGAAGTTGATGGTCTCCATGATAGACTAGCTGGTAGTTCCCTGGCTCATGAGTGTGGAGGACCCTGAGTACCAGGCTGAAAGAATCTCTCAGGGTTTCAGGTGAGAGACTCACGTATGTTGAGGCAGTGTTCTCCACAAATCAACCTGAAAGGAGGGCAGAAATCTACAGGGTGGGGTTTCGGTGGCTCCTAACCACCTTCTGTAGTCCCTAACCTGACGTTCAGTAATTTGGGTGATACACAATGGGGAGGGGGTGCATTCCCCTGGTGGAGTCACAGACCCAACTATTAGGGGGAAACCTTCTCAAGGTGAGGAATATTAGCCCAATGGCCTGCCAGGGGTTGACCTCTGGTCCAGCATTGGAGGCTGGCCAAGGGCTGAGTTCTTGCAGATCTGTTCATCCCCCTCTTGGAGTTCTTCCTGGTTGAAACTGGCACAGTCAGGCTTCATTGCCCCTACTTTCTAGCTTAGGCTTCTTCTGAAGGAGCCCTGGATGGAAATTTTAGGCTTTCACCATGTCATTTTGTCCTTTGCCCAGGCCATTCTTTAATTCCCCAGTGCTGTGTCCCACCCCTTCCTCAGCTCCAACAAAAATGCTTCTCCTGTGGATATACCATTGGGTTAAGTGAGAAGGAGTTGAGGGCTTTCTGTGGGTCACCTGTTGTCACTGTTCTCTAGGACCGAGAATGCCAGATGGAGACTCCTCCCAGGACAAACTTTGCAGCCACAGCCAATCAGGTGAGACCCTGGGCCAATCTAAAAGCCATCACTCCCTCCCCCTCTGTATCCTTGTCTATCTCCCTTGGCAACAAGGGAGACTGACGTGGTCAAAGATCCCTCTGGAAATCTGCCCTCCTCATCCACCCACCTCCCTGCTCCTTGTCTAGTCTCTGAACTCCAGGCACATGAGACAGTAGGTCTCCACCCAGAGAGCTCTATATCAGCCCAGGGCAAGACTGTCCAAGGGGGAAACAGGTATGGCTTCTGGAAGTTCCTGCAAACTGGGAAAAACATTCATTCCCCCGGATTCTCTACAGCCTGTGGCACCTCACGGCTGACTCTGAAGTGTTAGCACTCTGACCCTGCCCATCCAGCAGCCTTCAGTGTTCCTGCAGACGCTCCTTCCGCCTCAAGTCCCACTGGATAGCCATGCTGATTTGGGCAGGATATGGTGCCAGGTGACCTGAGCTCAGCGCCCAACTCTGCTGCTCACACTGCAAGATCCTAGGCAAATCATGTCACCCTTAATGCCTTAGTCTCTTTCTCTGCCAAATCAGGATGACAAGCAGCCTCACAGGGTTGTTGGAGGGCTCTGAATGAACACTGAAGTACAGGGAAGTGTGGAGAACTGGCCCATGGGTGAATTATTAAATGCAAGGTGTGCCTATCTGGCCTCCAGGGAACAGTGGCTGCTCAGATCTGGGGAGCACACAGTGCGGCCTGGGGCATTTGCCCAGCCCCAGATCCATGCTGCTTCCTCTGCTACTATCCTTGGGCTTCTCTTACTGTCAGAGGCAGTTAGTAGGGGTTCTCTTACTTTTGGTTATCTTTTTATGCTGATAAGTTTTGCTCAGGGCTGTAGACAACCAACCTGAGCCAATATGTTTATCCCATCCCTACAGGGGGAGTCATTTTTTAAATTTCCTAGTTCAGAGTCTCATAAATCACTAAGAAAACTGAGCTAGCTGATCTTTGCCCATTTGTTCTGCCCTAGTGGAGGTGGTAGGCTGGAACGATACTGATCTCCAGCTGACAACTGAGCCCCTGGGTTGCACGATGGAAAGCCCAGCCCCGGGGTGCTCTGAGAGCCCCTTCATTCCTGTCCTAGAGCTGACAGTTATCAGGGAAGACAGACACTGAATACCTAATTAAGGTGGGCCAAGTAGAGGATACTATGAAGACCTGTGACGGGCTGAAGATCGACTCCTCAAGCCCTAAAGGCTGAAGAGGAGCTGGCTGGGTGGAGGTTTTGCCCTAAGATGATCCTTCTCATCTCTCCCTTGCCTAGTGGGAGATCTATGATGCCTACATAGAAGAGCTTGAGAAGCAGGAAAAGACTAAAGAGAAGGAGAAGACAAAGACCCCAGTGGCTAAAAAAATGGGGAAGATGGCGATGAGGAAGATAACATCTATGGAGTCCCAGGTTTGGTGAGGGCTCCCATGGCTCAGTCACAGAGAATGACTGAGTGGTACCTTGGCTCCTGGGTAGACAGAAGCCTGGCTGTCTGTGAGACTTCACAGACACTTAAGGCAGGATGCTAATGATACTTATGAACAGTTCTTTCCTTGTGGGAAGGTGTGAGGAGAGCTATAACTGCCTCTGGCATTCCACAGATCACCCCCAATTTTATATAGGTCTGGAGGCTAGCAGGAATTCAGGATTGTTGGGCTAGGGGGCAACAGAAGACGTGAATGTTATTAAAAGCCTGATGTGCACCCTGGAAGAGCTTGGGAGTCTTCCCAAGGCAGAGTGGCATGTGAGGATAAGGCACCACCTCCCTGGCCAAAAGTTCATGGGGTTTGGGAGGGTGATTTTCTCTTGGACCTTCAGTCTTTGGGTTTACTTGCACTCAATTCTTCAGGTCCAGGAGCCAAGTCAGAGCTGATCACAGCTGATCATAGAGTCCAAGCCAATGGGTATTGCAACCCTGCGTTGGATTTGCCATGAAGAGCTATGCAAGAGTCATAATAGAGGTCATGGTTGGGAGCTCACTGTGGGTGTAGCCAGCATAGGTTTGGAGATCATCATGGAAGTTAACAGTGATAGGTCACTGCAGGGAGGGTCACCACAGGGACATGTTGAGGCGCCACATTTGTCCCTTCAATAGAGAGAGAGCTGGGTCAGGAGCCAGAGTCCCATTATGGAGATCAGGATGAGTTTGACGTGCAATGGGGAGGGAAGGACAATGTCCACAAGAAGCCAGGGTCAAGTTCAGCACCTCGGAGAGCTCCCAGACAGCTCTCAGGGAAATGGTTCTGCTCCACTCCAAAATAGAAGCCAGATCATACTCTTCCTTTGTCTGAAGTATGCCCACTTCCACTCAATTCCATGCCCATGAAAAGTCACATTTTAGGGGAGGTTTGAGGGTTCCCGGCCCTGGCTTAATAGGAACTGCCCAATTCAGTTTCATTTAATCACAGAGCAAGCACTTGGTGATCATGACGATGCTGAGTACTGGAACCCTGAGGTGAAAGATAAGTCCCTGCCCTGCAGGTTGCCCTGTCCAGACCCTTAACTTTCCTTGCACCGTTCCCTAGATGTTAGGGGCTTCAGAGGGGCTGTTGGACTGGGTCCAGTTTCGCTTGAAGGTCCATCAGGGGTTTGGCTATGGGCTCTGGGACCTTGGTTAAAGAAACCTTAACTGCAGTCACCAGGACCCACAGACCAGAAGAAAGATCCATGTGACTGAGACTGAAAACTGTCCTTGGGTCTCAGCCCTACCAGAGTTGGTGTCTAGGGAGGCAGGACCACACTGGGTTCTTCCAGCTTGGCTAACATGAAAGGCTGTGATGCAGGCAGATTCCAGCCCTCTGATCCAAGAAATACAGTGGAACAGGACACTGGGGGTATAACATAGCCAGTTAATACTTTAGTATTCTATTCAACCTCCCCCACAGGGGAATTGATCTCTAACTGGGAATCCCAAGTACTGGGCCAGGCTATCTGTAGAGCAGATCGGGGTTAGCAGTTGCCTTCCCCTTTGCTGAGGCCCAGCACATGAACAGAGTGATACCCCTTTCTCAGAGACCCAGATCTGATGAGGTTGGTATAAAACCCAAGTGTGTGGGAGGAGAGAAAGCAGAATAACTTCATGATACTCTGTCAGAAGGTCTGCAGTGGTAGATCTCAGGTTTCTGTCTCACTAATGATTTGGGTAAATGTACAGAAATGAATGTAAGTTTGTCTTATCTGAGAGATTAAGACAGCAAAGGGGGAAGGGGCTCAGAGGCCACAGGTTCAGTCAGAACCAACAAAGAGCTGTGTCTGCTCAAGTAGCGTAGTTTCCGGAACAATACTCTCTCCTCAGAGCGCATGTGGATCCCTGAGCCTCCCAGGACCAGGAAAGGGTGGTCAAGCTGGGTAGGAACTGGCTTTCTGTGTGGGGCTGAGAGCACAGGCCCTAGAGTCCACAGATTTGAGTGTACATCCTGGCTTTGCCATGGAGCTGGATTTTTCTAAAACCTGTTCCCTCATCTGTAGGCAGCCTAATGACACCTGATCTGCAAGACTGTCGTGAGAACCCAAGATAATATATGCACAGCCCCTAAAATAGTACTTGCTTGATACTGGTTGACAGGTGGTGGCTGTTAATATGCCATGCATGGCTGATGAAACTGGGAGGGTTCGCCTGAAGGAGTGCTGACTCGAGGAATGAGGCGCTGTCCTCCTACAACAGAGGACCTAGCATCTGGCACACAAGTCTCTATGGCTGGAAGAGAGTTAGGACCATGGGTATAAGACCCAGGGAAGTAGGTTTCAGCTAACAGGCTGTCTTACCATACAACATACTGCCTGACTTGGGGAGAGATGTTTGCCAGGAAGCTGCTGAGGGGGAAGGATTCCTGCTTTGGGTCAGGGAATAGGGAGTAGTGGCTGGGACCAGGTGAACTCTGAGAGTTGTGATTATAAGACTCCAGTGAATGTCCTTGGTCAGTTTTCTGAAATAAGCTTGGAGTCAGTTTGAAAACTGATGAGAGAGTCTCAAAGGCAGTCCCCCATGTGTGACTTTGTAAGTAATCCCCCACCACACTGGGCCGCATGTTTCCTCTGACACCACCATCACCATCACCACCGGGCACTGGGTTACTAACACCATGGTGCTTATTACATTTAATCCTACAACGACCCCATGACGCAGGTGGCATTATCCATCCCCACTGTATCAGAGTACTCTAAAACACAGAGATGTAATTTACCTAAAGTTGCCACTCTGCTCCTAATCTGTGGGATGGGATGGGGATGCAGGTCCGTGTAGTCCCAGAACCCATTCTCTTAACCACTGCCTGACACTGTCAGTCCTGGGCAATCTCATCTTTGAGAGCCATGGGCCTGGCCCTCTGGAGCCCCTCTGGAGGGCTGTCCACTCCGCTGGTTCATTCCTGCCACCTGCCCTAAACTCTTCAGGCCCTTCTTGCCAGCCCCAAACTCTTTGCTCCTCTTTTAACCTGTTAAATGGTTTACGTTATGGAATTTCACATAATGATGATCTTGTTTTTTTGTTCAGAATGAGTCATTTTCCCCTGACATGAAACTTCATGCTTTCTCCTTGGCCTGGGCCGTGGGCAGGGCCCTGGGTTAGGAGTCAGTTCTGCCTTGTACTCCCTGTGTAAAATCAGGTCTCTTTCCTCTCCCTGGGCCTCGGTGTCCTCCTCAACTCTTGACTAAATAAGTTGGACCAGAAGATCCCTGAGAACTTTAACAGGAGCCCCTGTTGCTCAGGCTGGTGAAACTTCTGTCCCTACCAAAGAAGTCTCCTAACTACCCTGTCTGCTGTCCCCTCCAATACCCCTCCTGGGCTCTCTTCAATGCCCTGTCTTGTGCTCAGAGATACGCCTTCCCCAGAATAAGCTCAGGATGAAAGAGCAGGAGGCAGGCTCTGCTCAGGGGCCAAGTATGGCAGTGCAGACTCCTTGTGCCACTTGTGAGCTGGGCGTTCCCAGAAGAGGATGTTGGGGAGAACTGGGCCTTGAGGCACAAAGAGATACCTTTACAGAGCTATCTGGGGTGGGTGGTGTCAAAGAGGCATCGCTGAACCAATTGTAAGTCAGGGCTGTGGCTCAGGGCACGACCTTCCAGATGCTGGCTTAGGACCTGTGGCTCCTGTATCTCCACAGAGTGATGACATCACCAAAGTGACCCAAGCTGCTAAGATCGTGGAGCGGATGGTCAACCAGAATACATATGATGATGTTGCTCAAGGTTAGATTTAAAGTGCTGGCAACTACTATTATTACCTGTATTAAAAATCCCTCATACAGGGGCTTCCCTGGTGGTGCAGTGGTTGAGAGTCCGCCTGCCGATGCAGGGGACACAGGTTCGTGCCCCGGTCTGGGAAGATCCCACATGCCGCGGAGCGGCTGGGCCCATGAGCCATGGCCGCTGAGCCTGCACGTCCGGAGCCTGTGCTCCACAGCGGGAGAGGCCACAGCAGTGAGAGCCCCGCGTACTGCAAAAAAAAAAAAAAAATCCCTCATACAAAATGAGTATTTGAGTGTCCCATGCTAGGTCCTACAGGTGCAAGGGGAGAAAAAATAATCCCTTCTCTGGATGTCACTAGGGAGATAAGACTTAACACAGGTCAAACAGGAACGATGGCATAAGAAAAAAATGGGTGAGGTGATGAGATCTGACAATGGTGCAGCAAAAAATCTGCACATTAGTGATTTAATAGCATCTTTCTAACAATCCTGGGAGGCGGCAGAGCAGAGATTTTTATCCCTTCTTCACACACGACAAAGCTAAGGCCAAGGCCACCTGACTAGTGAAAGGCAGAGAGGACCCAAACCTAGGTCTTAAGCCACCTAATTCTGTGCTCTGTTCTCTACTCTGTCCAGCTTAGGGACCATATAAGTGATAGAATGCAGACAGAAACTGCTCTGGGGATCCTCAAGAATGGAGGAGGGGAAGTGAGGAGTGGCAGCAGTCAAGGAAGGCTTCAGGGAGGGCTGAGCTGGATGCCAAGGGATAAGCAGAGTTTGAGTGGGAGATTAGCAGAGGGCAGGTGTGCTGGGCAGGAGACAGCATGAGCAGTGACTCAGCGGTGAAAATGAATTGGAAAGGACTCTGGGAACAAGGGGCAGCAGACTCAGTGACCCCGACAGGGGCTCTGTTGGAAAGTGGTGAGAGTTCAGGCTGGAGAAGTGGTGGGGGCCACTTAAGGAAGGGCCTCGAATGTCAGGCAGGGAATCTGAGCTTTCTCTGCAGAGAGTTCAAAGATACTGTCCAGGCAGGGACACAGTCCGAGGAGAGCAGGGCTGAAGGAGGGTACCACTGGGCAGAATACAGCGGCAGAGGCGAGGGTGAGGTTCCGGTGTGGGTAGAGTGGACCTCACTGCACCTTACCCAGAAGACATCATCAGGGTTGGAGAAAAATGTGCAGTTACAACAGTGAACAGCAAGCACCAGCCTTCCCTGGGAATGGCCTATGTACCAGGCGTTGTACTGTGCAATTTACATGTATTATTCTATTTCATCCTGACAGCCACACTGTCAGGTGAAAACCACTATTATCTCCATTTTATAGATGAGACATTCAGGCTGAAATGTCACCACTTGTTCGAAAACACAGCTAGTGTGAGGTGTGAGCGGCACAATCAGGACTCGAACACAGGCCCCCTGGATCCGTAGCCTAAGCACTTTAGCACGAGGCCACAGAGCCACTGAGCTGGAAGAGACATTTCAAATAAACACTCAATAGGTCTATGTGAGTGATTAATTAGTGACGAGGTGAAGAAAGAGATTGATTCAGAAAAGCTTAAATCCTGGGGGCCTGGGAAATTCTGGTGTCTTTGACAGAGCCAGGGAAACGGAATCCTTCCCATGGCATGAACAGCACATTCCCAAGTGGCTTGTATTTCCCTAAGAGGTTGTGCATTTATTTGGAGCAGCTGCCTCCCCAGAGCTGGCAGCTCCCCACTGCTGGCTGGTCTCCTCTGCTGACAGCCCAGGGCTCTTCTTGGTGACTTGATGCTCATTGCTCACCCATGGGACAGAGAAACCAGGGCTGCCAAGACCAGCAGCCTAAACAAGCCCCCTTGTTATCATTCAGGCTGGAAAACGACCTTGAGTGCTTTTCAAAGCTGTCAAAGTACACGGCAGCTGTGAATGAATTTGTCACTCACACAGCTTGGCTTCCTGAAACCCAGATTCTGCAATCAGCCCACCAAAGAGCTGCAAACATGATTAATATCCATGGAGAAATTGGCCTTGGTGAACCTTTTTCATCTATAAGAACACAGTCACAGAAAAATGCATTGAACCTTGATTTTTTTTAATTGCATATACACTTTTCCCTTTGGGAAGAAGTGAAAACAGAGAAGAGTTACCAATTAATCTCCTCTCTGAAAGGAAGTCTTTTCAAAGATAGTCTGAGCTCAGGGATCTCTGATGTGATCAAGGCTCATGCCTCTGACCACTCTAATTTTTTTTTTTTTTTTGTCTGAGCCATTTTTGAGGGCTGAATGTAGTCCCCAAACCTCGAAGTGTGGGGCGTTGTGAGAGAGGCTGGGGCCGTGCCTGGGCGTGTCCTTGACCACATTGGATAAGAGGATCATTTTCTAATGGGTTGGAAAGAAGACCGAGAACCATTTCCCTTCTGTTGATCTATTTTGTTGCCTTTTTTGGACAGTCATCAGGTGTCTGCTCTGTGGCTGGCCCTGTGCTAGGCACTGCAGGTCCAGAGATGAAAATAACGTGCTTCCTGCTCCGCAGAAGCCGTCTGCCGGGGGGAGACAGGCAAAAGGATAAAGAGAGGCAACGCTATGTGACACACGTTTTCAGCAGATGAGAGGCAGGGCTGGGACAGAGGAGGAGGTGAGCTCTGCTCAGCAGGA
>NW_006798684.1:466475-471576 GCF_000442215.2 Lipotes vexillifer | reverse complement strand
CAGCAGGAAAGTGAAGGCCTCACAGAGCAGGGGGAGACTGATCTGGATCTAGAGTGAGTGGGAGTTTTCAGGAGGAGCAGGACATTTTAGACACTGTTTGATACAGAGGGTAGGTGAACAGTTGGCTGGAAATGACATGGAAGTAGTGGCCAGGAGCCTCGGTTTGACCAGGGAGCCCCTGTGCAAGGGGAGCCATCGAGGGGTTTTCAGGACAGTAGGGGCGGTGGTTTATTCTGCAGAATGTGGACTGGAGGAGTGTCCGGAGGTAGAGAGACCAGCTAGGAGGTTGGCGTAAGAGTCTGGGTGATGGCATTTGGGGCCTGAACCTAGGAAGTGGCTATGGGTCTGGAGAGAAGTGAATGGACTAAAAAGATAATCAGAAGGAAAACATGAGAAATGATGGGTCAAGGTTTACCAAGATTTCTGCTTTAGACAAGTACAAGGATGGAGGGGGCTTCTACCTAAGTTAGAGGAAACAGGAGGTAGAGACAATTTAGGGCAGGAGATGAACTTGAGCTCAAAGGACCCATGAGGGAGCCAGGCAGCTTCATTCCAGCGGGGCTTGGCCGTGGATATGAAGATGGACAGACCTAGAATTATTATCCTCGAGGACATAGCCACTTTAATGTAATTTACCTCAAAAAACAACAATGACAGTAACAACAACATTGTAGAGAGCTTACTCTGTGCCAGGTATTTTTCTAAGTACTTTACATATATTAGCAATTAATCCTCACAACAGTCCTTTGAGATAGGTACTATTACTATTCCCACTCTGAAATACAAAGAGGTTAATTGTTTTGGCCGAGGAGGTCCAGACAGAAAGTGGCAGTCCCAGGGCTGACTCAGCCTGTGTGTGTTTAAGATTTTAAGTACTACGAGGATGCTGCTGACGAATACCGGGACCAGGAGGGTACGCTGCTGCCTCTCTGGAAGTTCCAAAATGACAAAGCCAAGCGCCTGGCCGTCACCGCCCTCTGCTGGTGAGTATAGACATTGCAGAAAACCTGGAATCCCTGAGCGCCTGCTGCGTGCCAAGCCCTGAGCAGGGCGCTTCTACCGGGCTTAATCCCTTTGAAGGTGACGTGTAGCATTATGGAAAAAAGTGAGACTGGGATTCTTATGGGATCGTCCCAGGTCTCTAAGCTCAACGGTAGATGTCTACAGTGTAGTTAAGGCACCACTGTACAGGGGAGAGCCATGTCCATTTCCTGGGCCAAGGGGTTCTTATTTCTTTTGCAGGAATCCAAAGTACAATGATCTGTTTGCGGTGGGACATGGCTCCTGTAAGTAATCTGGCTATTTGTTCATTTTCTCACTCAACCAGCAAACACGAAGTACCTACTCAGTGCAGAGCTCTTTGCCAGGTGTGAAAGATACAAAGATGACTAAGTCTAGCACCCTCAGGGTGCTCACAGTCTAATGGAGAGGACCCACCGTCATACTGGCAATTAGTGCTGGATGAAGGAATATGCCAAAATGAGCCTCGAAGGAGTTATTATGGTAAAGAAAGAGGGCGAGAGGACTTCTGGCAGAGGGAACAGCACATGCAAAGGTCTGGAGGCATGAGAGATATGGGAGGAAATGAAGCTGTAGAGGGGGCCAGGGTTAGCCCCCAAAGGGCTTGGTAAGCCATTCCAGGAAACTTGGACCTTCTCTGGAGGGGAAAACACTGAAGCAATTTGAGAAGGGCTGGGACACAACCGCTGCAGGGGGGATTTGCAGGCGTGAGACTGGAGGCTGGAGACCAGCTAGGAGACTGGGGAGGCATCCCAAGGAGAGACGGCAGGATCCGAACCACCAGCGTGGAGTGGAGATGGAGAAGTGGATTTGGGAAGGGTGAGAAGGTAGCCGGGACCAGACCCGGGGAGGGATTTGGTGGTGCGGCCTGAAGAAGGAGAGTTTCCTGAGCAGGCCCTGGAGCAGGCGGGGTGCGGAAGGGCGGCAAGCGCTTGACGTTCATCACCGGCCCCGAACCCTGGGAGACCACCGCCTTCCGGGGTGCTCCCGTCCCCGCCAGTTTCCATCACCCCACAGCAGGAGGCAGCACTGTGGAAACCGTGTGGCACTTTGCTTTCCCTTCGTGTTCCTTGGTCCCTGCGGAAGCCCCTGCCTCTGCTCTGGCCTGGGCGTTCCCGCTTCCTAACGGGAGAGGGCCCCATACTTCGCGTTAGCCGCAGCTCCCTAGGCGAACAACATGTTCTCTGGCTACGAGGATTAGCTTCTGCGGACAGGAAGACCTTCCCATTCTCCAAGCTGCTGCTGGCTGGCAGGCGTCCAAGCTCCTGGTCTCTGCCCCTCAGACCGCCTGTCCGCCCAGCCCATTCTTTGACCAGTGTCAGGGAGGGAGGGGAGGGCCGGGAGGAGTGGGTGTTTGTCATTCCTCTCAGGGAGAAGCCCTTGGAGCTGCGCCCAGTCTCATGGTCTGGGCCGCCTTTGAGGATGCCCTAAATGCCCGCTTTGTGTCCCCACTCCTGAGGATGGGCTACTGCCAAGAGGGAAGCGCCCACCCCCTCTGGCAGGGAACTAGCACATTCCTCCCCCTCTGCTGCAGCTACTGGGCCGGGAACAGGGCAGGGGGCTGAGCAGGCCCTCCCAGGAGTGGGTGTGGACCCCTCTCTGAGGCTGATCAGCCCAGGCTCTCTGCCCAGGACTGAGGTAGGGATGTGGGGTGCTCCCCAGCAGGTGGGAGGAGAAACTGCTTCAGCCCTAGCCCTATCCTCCTCTCGCCGAGGGCCAGGAGGGGCGTCAGCTGGTTGGGGTCATACAGAGGTTGTCCATGGGGGCAGCCTTAGCCAGGAGCGGTGAAGAGCAACCCACCCCACAGGAATCGATGGCCCCAAGCCCAACAGGCCCAGAGGCCTCCTTTGGGCAGGCACACACCCAGGAAGGGTCTCTTTGTCCTTTGTTGGCCACATCCACGTCCCTGGATGGCACTGCTATCAGCTGCAGACCTTCTGGCTGGAGGGTCACTTCCCAGTGGTGTGACCTGGGGCCAGAAGCTGCTCTCAGCTTTGGTGTTTTCACTGGTGACCTGGAAAGGCTGACACCTGCGGGCCCTTTGTCCCAGGGCCGTCATGAGACATGCGTGGAAGAAAAGCAGCAAATGTGCCCCATGAGCTGTAGGAACCACTCGCACATAAAGGACAACCATTGCTGACTTGTCTGGCATTCTGTCTCCTAGCTTTCCTGAAGGACCCTCCGGGGCCCTGAGCAGAGAGCGGGGGCTATAGGGACAGAGGGGTATCAGACAAGGCCCCTACCTCTTCTCTTAGAGAGCTGGGCCCAGCAGCGGCGGTGGCAGTGGTATTTGCTGTCACTGGTATGGGAGCTGTTGACCAGTTTTCCAACGGGCATCTATTCTCCAGAGCCTTGTACATGTCAGCATCAATCTGCGGAGGCCTGAGCAGAGCCAGGCTGGGCTGGAATGCAGAGGGGCCCCTGCATTCACTCCTGAGGTCACACCTGGGAGTCCCATGCTCTCAAGTGCCCAGGTGCCTCCCTGGAAGAAAGAGCGGCAAAGCTGAGGCAGGCAAAAGGCACCCTAGTTACTGGATGGGGTCATTGTGAGGGGCAGCTGGCTCACCAGCATCCATCACACTGTCTTCGGAAATTCCCAGCAGCCAACCTCCCATTATCACACTCGGCCTCCTGTGGCCAGACTCTAAAGTGAGAATTTGGGTTTGTTGTTGGGTTTGACCCTGATGAGCTCAGCCCAGGGCTCCTTTTGCCTGGAATTCCCAGATGTTGATTCTCTGACCCAGCCAAATAAGACTTGGGCAGGGGTAGGCATGCACCTTAGGAAGGGACTGGGGCCAAGGCTGGTCGTCTGGAGCCAGGCCAGGAGCAAGCAGGTGAGGAAAAGAGCCCGGGCAACTACCTGCAACCGCACAGAAGCGATCACACCCGCCTCCCCTCGTGGCTGCTGCGTACCAGATGGTGGACATGTCAGGCTGCATATAGGGCAGAGACTGGGGTGCCCTCTAGGGCCAGGCTCCATGTCTCAGCAGAATGAAGAAAGGCTGTCAGCAGGTGAAAGCAGATAGAGGAACACTGGAAGGCAAAGGAGGTAGTCTAGGAAGAGCTGGCCCACGGGGCAAAGCTGGGATGCAATTATATCAGCCTGCTGCACTGAAGGGGTGCTTTCCAGCCCATTAGGCCGTTCACAGCAGGGAAATGGGGACTCCTCATGATCTGCTGGGCAGGGATGGTGGAACACATCCTAGACACTGTGTGGTCCTGACTGGCTATCACACAGGAGACAGGGAGGAAGCCTCCCAGCAGGACACATCTTAGAAAGGCAGAAGAGCCAGCTGTCCCTCAGCCCAGCCTCTGAGGGACAGCACCCTCAAAAGGGGCCAGAGTCAGGCCTTGAGTCCCAGCGCTAAACCCATTCCCACTCTGCCCCACCACCTCCTGGCCGGTCCGTCAGCCTGCCCAGGCCAGGGATGCACTTGTAGGGATTTAAATCTTTCCTGATCATTTATTTGTCAGCTTCACTAATTAAGCAGTGTTAATTTCATTTACTGAAAATGGAAATTCATCCACCTCATTTCTCCCTGTTCATCCTCCACACACAAAATCCATCACTCCTCAGCTGCAGGCTGTGTAAAATTTACAGGACTAATTATGTTGTCAGGTCTCTTTGTAAATACAGTCCGTAAAGGCCACTGTGCTCACTGGGTTGTAGTGCAAGGGCATTCCCATTGTTAGTTTAATTACTGGTTAGTTATTTAGGTTCTCAAATGTTTGCCTCATTTTCCCTAAATCAAATTAAATGTCCCGCTTGATGTATTCTGTCTCCAAGGCTGTGCTCTTATTTCCCACACTGTTTAAATATGACTTCTAATCAGGTGAGAGCTCTTGGAAAAGCCCAGCTACCTGGAAGGCTGCATCCAGCCTGGCACCACGGTCTGTGGGCCACACTGGAGGTTTGGAACACTCTAGCACTGATGTACTTTCTTGGGGGCAGCCTTGGGCCAGTCCCCTGCCTTTGGAGACGAAAATCCTAACCCAAGGGGCATATCTGTTCCTGGAGTCCAAGGTGGCAGGGCTGGGGTGTGGGAAACTGAGGGAGGGTTTCATTATTGTCATCGGAAGA
>NW_006798684.1:464381-466371 GCF_000442215.2 Lipotes vexillifer | reverse complement strand
CGGAAGAGCTGGGGATCATTGCCTCTATCCCCCTGACTTCTAGAGGGATTGCTTCCAAACCACCACAGAAAAAGGTACCATCACAGGCCTGCAAGCCTGGTAACCGCCCAGCTGTGAGACCAAAGAAGGAGCCCAGAGAAAGTGACAGAGACACCTGCAACTTATTGGATAGGGAACCTTACAAGTCAGAAGAAAAAGGTCCTGGAGCAACACCCACACCGTGTATGGCAGACTGCACACAGGACATGGCCACAATCCTTGCCGCTGGGGGAGAAGGAGGCTACCATTTATAGGGGGAATTGGCATCAGGTTGGCTCATCAGTCACCAGGGAAACCAGCAGCTGGGGCAGGGAGCAAGCATGTAGGTAGTTACTGATTAAGTCCTATGATTAAGAGAATTAGATGGTCATGTGAGTAAGGTGTAGGTGAAGCAGGGACTGGTTGATCAGGGGATGCACAGAGAGCAAGAGAACAGCCATCCTGAGTGGCCTCTCCCTCTGATTCCTAAAAGTAGAGTTTGGGTCAGCCTTCTCTGAAAGCCTACTGTATTAGTTCCCTATTGCTGAAGTAACAAATTACCGTGAACATGATGGCTTAAAAGAACACAAATTTATTATCTTACAATTCTGGAGGGCAGACATCTAAACTGGGTTTTGCTGAGCAAAAATCTGGTGTCAGCAGGACTTCATTCCTTTTGGAGGCTCTAGGGGACCATCTACTTCCCTGCCTTTCCCAGTTTGGAGGCTGCCCATATTCCATGGCTTGTGGCCTCCTTCCAGCTAGCAATTGCATCATTGCGATATCTGCTTCTGTTGTCACACCTCCTTCTCTGACTCTCCTGCCTCTTTCCTTCCCTTATAAGGACCCCTGTGATTACACTGGGTCCACCCGGATAATCCAGGATAATCTCCCCATCTCAAGGTCTTTAATTTAATCACATCTACAAAATCCCTTTTGCTGTGCAAAGTAACATATTTATGGGCTCCGGAGATTAGGACATGGACATTTGGGGGGCATTATTCGGCCTACCACAGCCCCCTCCGAGTGCCTTTTTCATGCCTTAATAAGGGAGTCATTAAACAGCTGCTGCCTTAGAGTCAGTTCTGGGCTGGATTCGTTTGGGAGCCACAGGAAGAGAGGAGGAGGCCTGCTGACCGACACTGGCTTGGTATCCCTGTCTCTGCAGCTTGGCATCTACTTCCCTCTGACCACTGACCTGGCTTTAGCCAGATGCCCCAACATGCCCTCTGTCTGCCTTGCCCTCCCCAAATCCTGAGCAGAAGCTCAGGCTTCTCCTGACAGCCAGAACTCTCCAGAGTGATCTAGAGCTCTTCCTTGTAGGGCGGGGGTAGAGCTGGGGGGCGGAGGCCCACACTGGTGATTGCCAGTCCAAGAAGGCATCCATCCATGCTACTCCCTGGGCACTCCTCTGCTAGGGCCCTGGGAGAGGGAGCTGAGGGCAGTGAGAGCTTTGGTCTATGGTGGAGTTGAGCCACCCGTCCCCTGAGACCATGGCTGTCTGAGAACTGCCAGATCAGGCTCCATTAGGGAGTTGATTCTCCTCCCCCAGATCTCGTGGATCATTGAAGGTCAGAGTCAGGGAGGCCTTAGAGATTACCCAGCGGAGCAGGGTTAGCAGGAGGCAACTCTCTCACTGGAGAGAGTAAGCCTGCTGGGCCACGCCAGGGCATGCTCCCTCACTCCATCCTTTGGTGGCGGGCTAAGGAAAAGACCTGCTCACAGCCACCTGTAATAATGCGGTACAGGTAGAGGAGTTCCTGGGGGTAGGGTGGGCACTCACAGAGGGGAGACTGAACGGTAAGGCTTGCTGGAGAAGGGCAAAAGTGCAAAGTGGAGCTAAGGCCAGGCCAGCGGCCCTCTCCCCCTGTCTTGGAGTCACACACCACGTGGTTTCTCCCCCCCCCACCTCCCCTCCGCCCTCCCTCTGTCTTTCTCTGCCTTTCCCTTCCTCTATTCCCCTTTCCCTTTC
>NW_006798684.1:452784-464371 GCF_000442215.2 Lipotes vexillifer | reverse complement strand
CCCTTCCTCTATCCCTCTTTCCCTTTCACCCAGCCACACGTACTCTCTGAAATCCTATGGCCTAGAATACCCTGGAATTCCTTTACTGGCCCCAGACTTCAGGGCTCCTGCCTCTTTATGTAATGGAGTGTGGGGTCAGGGGCTCCCATCTGTGTCACTGGGCCCTCCGGTCCTGCTGTGGGGAGCCAGGTAGCCTGTGGGATTCAGGACAAAGTACCCCAGGGTCCAGGGCCCAAGGCTCTGTGAGCCTTGAGCCTGATGGGATTCTATCTCTCACTGGGAACTGAGGCGCTGCAGGTGACCTTGATGCCAATGTCTTACTGGGACTGCTGGTGACCTGGCTGGCGGCATCATACTGGGAAAGATGGCAGGCTGGGCGATGATGTCACTAGGACTGCTGGTAGCCTGAGCAACGATATCACATGGAAACCATTGGTGGTCTGAGTAGTGATATCATTTTAGGATAGGTTTGGCAGGCAAAGCCCTGAACTGGAATTCAGGAAACACATGGTCTAGCCATGATTTGAGGCTGTGATCTTTTTTGTTTTTTGGCTGCATTGGGTCTTCGTTGTGGTGTGTGGGCTTCTCATTGCGGTGGCCTCTCTTGTTGCAGAGCACAGCCTCTAGGTGCGTGGGCTTCAGTAGTTGCAGCATGTGGGCTCAGTAGTTCAGTAGTTGTGGCGCAAGGGCTCAGTTGCTCCCTGGCATGTGGGATCTTCCCGGGCCAGGGATCGAACCCGTGTCCCCTGCATTGGCAGGCGGATTCTTAACCACTGCACCACCAGGGAAGTCCCGAGAAACTGTGATCTTTATGTCGGGAGGGCTTGTTTGTTTGGTTGCAAATAGCAGAGACCCCTAGGGCCAGGTTAAGAACGGGAGCCTTACTGTCAGGATGCATGTGGCCTGGGAACGCAGGCAGGACCTCAGGCCTTAGTGTGGCTGGCTGCTCTCTGTGTCCCTGCCTCGTGAAATCCACACTTCTCTCTGCCAGAAGTTTCCTCTCGTCATGCCTGACTGCCCTGGCCCTTACTCATTCTCTAGTCCAAGATTCTGGAAGGATTGGCTGTGCCAGTCGCCCCACGACCCCAACAGGTCTGGTGCCCCCTTCTCCTCCTTTCTCCACCTCCATGTAAAGATCAGATTAGTGCCACTACCCTGAGCAGAGTCACTGCAGTGATAAACAGGCTATTGGGTGTGGCAAACGCCAAGCAATGGGTCTAACGCACTAAGGGACACCATTCTCCCCTCTGGCCTCAGTTTACCCAACTATAAAATTCAGGGGCCATAGTTCAGTGTCTAGTCCCAGTGGTTCTGTGAGTGGGTCAGAGATGTCCTCATTGCAGAGTTACTAAGCCGACCTAGGGTTTCCAACCCTCCTTTCCTGGTTCCACTGGTAATGAAGGCTCTGTGTGTGTGCAGGGGCACACGGTGCTGGAAGCATGTCTAGAGAAAGTGAGTCATCACTGCTGTCCCTCAAGGGGCCAGATACCGTGGCACAGTGAGAGCAAGTGTGAGGTCATGCCTGCCTTTGCCCCTTGGTGCCATAAGGAGAGCATCTGAGACCTCAGCCTGAGCATCACTCACCCAGCCACCCGGCCTTTCACTCACCCTCTGGCCCGCCCACTCCCACTCTGTCAGTCTTGCCCGGCATCAAGGCCAGATTGGACATCAAGGGCATCTATAGCTCACCTCTAGCCTGGCATTTAATACTTTGATTACCCAGCGAGGACTTGCCCATTCAGCCATGGGGTCTGGCTCCCTGTCACCACACTAGGGGCCTCTGAGGGCAAGCCCACGTCTCCAGTGGGGTGTGTCTGTCCCTGCCAGGCTCAGCCCAGTGGGAGGCCCAGATCAGGTGCTCAGGATTTGGGTCATGAATTAAAGGAACGGCAAGTGACTGTCAAACTGCCCGGTTCAAGCCCTTCGTGGTCTGGGTGGGAAAGACACTCCCCTCAGCCAACTGCAGATCTCTCCCTGAATTCAAGAGTCAGCCCTTGGGGCCCAGCCTGGAGCCCTACACGGTGAGGTACTGCCAGCTCCCATCCCCCACCTCAAGGCCAGTCTTTGAGATAGTGCCGGGCACAGGGTGACGCAACCTGGCTTTCCTCACTTTCCCCAGAGCAGGAGCATTTTCCTTCCTGAACCACTGCGTGCCCTCCCCGTGGCTCAGGCTGGACCCTTGTACCTTCCACTCCAGGGGCAGCCCCATCCTTGCACAGGAAGACTCCCATGTAGTTGATCAGGGGAGGGGTTCCTGACAGGAGTCCCAGAGCTGGTGACAGTTAGCCACGGCAAGGGAAGGTGGGCTCCCCCACAGACAGCTGCGCTGGTGGGCAGGCCGCCTGGCCTCAGCTTCCAGCTCTGCCCACCTAAGGCCAGCGTGGCTCCTGGCTGCTCCCTGCTCCCTAACCCTGGCTCCCAGGAAGCATCCGCTGAGGATACCTGGGACCTGGTCATAGCTGGGCTCATGCCCAGAGCCCAGGGAGCCCAGCCCAGACTGTCCCCGAGCCCAGCCCAGTCACCTGCTCCCTCAAGAACGGGGCAGCCTTAGACACAAGACAGAGATAATGACTCAGCAAAACTCACCAAGTTGGGGCTGCTTACCTATCCTTCCCACCCATGGGCTCCTCACCTCAGGACTGGCCACTCTGGGAGGAGGGCCCAGGCCTGCAGTGGCCAGGAGCAGAGGAGATAGCCCTGGGGGGCCGGCGGAGCTAAAAGGCTGCCTTAGCATAGGGCCCCCAAGACAGGGGGCTGCTCTAGACTTCCACCTCTCCAGCTCTGGCTCTTCTGAGCTTGGGAAGGGTCCTGGGCTGGTGGCGGGAGAGCGGGAATGGACGGCTGGGACTGTATTCCATTCAGTGACTGCGTTATCAGGATGGGCGCCAAGTGCGCAGAGAATGAAGGAGTGTGGGAGGCGTTCCCTTGCCATGGGGCGGGCCGGGAGGAGGACGTCTGCTGAGCAGTCCACTGTTGATCACCGAAGGCTGCGCCCAGGCCAGAGGGATAGCACGGTGGCCTATGGAAGCCTGACTGGCTGGCCTGGGACCTTTTGAATCTGGGAGCAGCACGCTCCCAGAGCTAGGGCTCAGGCTGCAGCTGGGAACTGTGGGACCAGAGGGTCTGGGAAGATGCCCACAGGTGGCTAGTGTGGGACTCCTACAGGCAATTCTGTGTTAGTCCAGACTGAACCCCGGTCCTTGGCTGGGGACGAGGGGTACGTGGCCATTATCCCAGCACCTAAGGGCAGGAGATGGGCTGGGCATCTGGACCCTCTCTGAGGATACTGCTCCTTCCCAAGCCCACCCACATTCTTCACTTAACAACTGTTTGAGCCTGCAGCCTCCCCTTTCCTGTAACCCAGGGAGACTAAGGAGAATGTCCGTCCCTCAGATATGCCCGGTCACCTTATCTGTTGGATCCTCTCGTGAACCCTGAGAAGGGGGTGGGTCAAGTCACATGATTCTGTCTCACGGACAGAGAAGATGAAGCCCCGAGAAGTCTCCCCCGCTCTCTGTCAGAGGCAGAACAGGGCAGGGCTTGTCCACCCTGTGAGGGAGGGGCCGGGGCTTCCCCAGCAGGGACTGTCCAGTCACCGCCGCCCTCTTCCCTGGGCCAGATGACTTCATGAAGCAGAGCCGGGGCATGCTGCTGTTCTACAGCATGAAGAACCCCAGCTTCCCCGAATACATCTTCAGCAGCGAGAGCAGCATCCTGTGTCTGGACGTGCACGTGGACCACCCCTACCTAGTGGTGGTGGGCCACTACGACGGCAACGTGGCCATTTACAACCTCAAGAAGCCCTACTCCCAGCCCTCCTTTCGCAGTTCAGCCAAGTCTGGCAAGCACACAGACCCCGTGTGGCAGGTCAGCCTTGGACCAGGGTGGGAGGAGTGGGTGGAACTGAGTAGCGTGTGGGCCTGGGAGCCACCGGGCGAGGAGCCTTGGGGAGGAGAGGGCCACAGGCAAGGGCACGGGGATGACAGCTACCAGCTTCGAGACCAAGGAGCTGGGTGTGAGAAGGGGCAGAGAAGGGCGTCAGGAGGCAGGAGGGTCTGTGGTAAGAGCTGGGGTCCGCTGCCTCAGAGCTCCCATCAAGCAGGGCCCGTCTGTCTGCTAAGGATCTCGGATCTCTTAGGCGTAGTGGTCAGTGACTCAGAGCCCGTGGTGGGAAGGGCCTGATGGGCCCCTGCTGAGGGTGTCAAGGGCTCCAAGCGTCTATGATCTTCCTCAGCTCCCCACAGGGGCTCTCTTCTGCCATCTGGGCTAGATTTGGGGAACTCCCAGATAGGGGTAGGCACTGCCCGTTCTCTGCCTTCTTGGTGGGGCTGTAAGGCCTGGTAGGTGACGTCTGTCCCTGAGGCTTCTGTGTAACACCCATCTTCTCCAGACAGGCATAGAGTGGGACCATTACCTAGTCACTGGGGCTAGATTTCACCCTGACTCTGCGTCTCCCATCTTATTGCGCTGGGAGTGGATTTCACAGTTTCATTCTCAGAGTCTCTTAGCTCTGGCTTTGCAGGCCCTTCCTCACTGTGTTCCAAAGGTCCCCCTCCTCCTGAGGCTGTGCACCCTCACCCCACGGGCAGGCCTGGGAGAATCTAAGCATAGATTTCTGCCTCAAGTTGCCCAAGGCCTCTGGGCTCCTCAGGCAGTGCTGGGATCTGTCTTCTCACCTTCCTCCCCCCTTTGCCCTGACAGGGTCTGCAGGCAGGCTCTGCACCCCTGCCTGTCTGGCCCTGAGCTTCCTGAGTCAGGTGGACACCCACCCCAGGCACTGGCTCTCAGCTCCCAGACAGGCCTGAGCAGAGGGAGGGCTATCCAGGCACAGGGGATATGGTGGCCTCTCAGCTTCATCCTTTACCCAGAGCTGAGGCACCCCCTCCGCCTGAACACCCTCCCCACAGTTCTCGACCAAAGCAGGAGGCAGACTTGCAGCCTCAGGAGTTCTCTCCCCTGAAAAGCCCACCTCCCCATTCATCGCGTCCAGGCCCACGGAAGATTCCAGACACAGGGAGGGTGTCTGCAGAGACTTTAAAGCCCAGGGCGAGGAGAAAAGACTCGCTTTGATCAAACTGAACCAGCACCAGCCCTGGCCCGGCTTTCCCAGCATGGGCAGACAGCCCAGGGCCAAGCACGGAGCATCTCCGGGTGGCCTGACTATCCTCCTCAAGCCCAGGAGAGGGCGAGGGGCCAAGGCCAGCTACCCTACTCCCACTCTGCTCTGTTCTCTGAATCAAATCGCAGGTTGGAGAGAGAAGTAGGGTGTGCAGGAGACACCGTTTCCCCTTCACTGGGCGGGTGCCAGGGACACTGGACGGGGTGGCCTTCTGTTCTCCCACCATCCTGTCAGGAAAACGGGGCTGCTGCCTTTGCAAAACCGAAGACTCAGAGTTCTTGGCTGGAATCAGGGCTTGCGACATGGGAAGGGCCTGCCTCTCACTCCTTTAATGACTTCCTCTTCTCTTCTTTGGCTCTCATTCCCCCCCTGCTTCCTCATTCATCCATTCACTCATCAACTCCTGCCTGTTCTCTCCTCTGGGAGCTGAGGATGCTCAGGGCTTGGTGTCTGGATACGGCAGCCACAGCTGAGCAGGATACGGAGTGTGCTAAGGAGGGCTCATGGGGGCGCTGAGGATTGTCCAGATTGTCTGGGATGGGGGCCAGGGGCCAGAGAGCCAGGGAGGTCTTCCTAAAGGAAGGAACACCTAAGCTGAATCGTGAAGAATGAGGAAGTGTTCGTTAGATGGAGAAGGGTACAAAGGGGTCACGCGTGCACCGGAAAGACATCAGGCAGAGGGGCCTGCTGGGCAACAACACACCGTGCGGAGCTCACTGTCAGGGACTCCTGAGCTCAGTCATGAGTGTGCTTCTCTAGCAAGTAGGAAGCTTGGACTTTGCATGTTAGTGGTCTCAAATGGAGTGTCAGTACAGAAGCCCGATGTATTAATAAGACGAGAGTGGGGCTGCTCTGGTAGGGTCAGGGTCCTGATTGCTTGAGGGTCCCCTGTTGTCACTCCCCGCGTCCCCTGAGCTACTTTCACAAGGCTCCTAAGAGTTTGTCCCAGCAGAGTTTGAAAATCCCTGCCCAACCATCAGAGGGTTTGGGGCAAAGAAGTCCCACAGTCAGGTAGTGTCTTGGAGACGTCCTCTGGCCACAGCATGAGAGATCTTGAAGCCTGAGCTACAACAGGGGCAGTGGAGATAAAAATGAGGAGGTAGGGTTGAGAGCTGTCGAGGCAGTAAAATCAAGAACAGGAAACGACTGACTGGATATGGGGAAAAGGAAAAATTGGTGACGGTGCCTGGGACTCCGGCTTGGGGGACCCAGTAGGAAATCCATGGATTTCTGGCCAGAAGTTAATATAAGAAGCCAGAAGAGGAGATGTCCTACCGGCAGTTGGCTGTATATCCTGGAGCCTGAAGAAGAGCCAGGCTGACGAGTGAGATGTCAGAGACATCAGAGTCTAAGTCCTTCTCAACGGGACTGTGTCTTGGGAGGAACGAGATAGGTTGTTTTAGATCTCAAATGCCAGGCTGGGGGCAGAAGGACTTTGTTCCGTTGGCAACGGGGAGCCATGGAAGGTTTTGGAGCCAGGGAGAGAACCGTCTGTCCGAAGGAGACTGGGTTCCTGTTCCATGGCACAGGCTACCTCCCAGGGGAGCCCATCTGGGTAGTGCAGCTCTGTTCAGGCCCCGCTGTGAAGCCTCAACCACAACACTCTGCAGGGGGTGTGTGTATATTCTGTGCTACACCGGGGAAGGGAAGGGGGCAGGAAGGATATGAGCAGACCCCTGGGGTCAAACATGCCTGCCCTAATCAGATAAGGCAAAAGAGAAGGACTCGGTGGATTGTCTCCTCCCTACCACCTGCTTCCTGGGCATTCATGCATTCTCTTAACCCCACTTCCACCTGCCCCCTCTTGGCCCTCTTTATTCCTACCCTCCCACCTGGACCCCAGGAGCACGTGTGTGACTTGCACACACACGCGCACACACACACGTACATGGCTCACTTGCATATACACACACACCACCCCCCAACTGGGCATCAGGCTGCTAAGTGGGGTGTGAAATACAATTTCCGTGCACGCTGGCGGCCGCTCATTAAACACTTCCCTTGGCAGCTCCCTCGCGCCTCTTACAGCCTGGCCTTTGACACCCCCTGTCCCCTCCCCCCTTTAAAGGGACTGCCTTTACACAGAAGAGGAAGCGGTCCCAGCATCAGGGCTGCTCTGACTTGTGCCTCGCAAGCTCTGTGGTGTTCTAGGCCCCCCAGTGAAAGCACAAAAGAGCAGCCTGCCCAGACAGACCCAGGCAGGACTGGGTCTGCCCTCCTGCAGCTTTGACCTGCCAGGCCTGGGGCGTGGCCCCGGAAGAGCAATCCCCTCCCCGCTACACACACCCCTCAAGGGCCAGGTGACAACTGTGGTTACAGGCAGCAGCCCTGGGTTCCTGTCCTCCCTCACTGGGCCCCTGCTTGTGACAGGGGGGAAGGGACAGTGGCCCCAGCACAGGAGGCCTGGAGGGAACTGGAGGATGGAAAGATCTGGGCACCCAGCCCTGCCCCAGCTCTCCCGGACATGGTTTGGCCAGGCCTCCACATCTGGCAACAGAAACTTGAGCCTCAAGCGTGTCATCTTCATAAGACAACAGCTCTGTCTCCCAAACACTTTTGCATATGTTTGCTTCCAGCCCAGAGAAGATGGGTGGGGCAGGATTATTAACCCCAATTTGCAGATGGAGAAATGCAGCTCACATCTGAGATCTGGGAGCAAGATTCTGGAAGCAGGGGCTAGTGGTGAAGTGAAGTTGGGAACAGAAGAGAGCCGTCTAGAGAAAGGCCAAGCCTGGATGGGGAGGGTGGTGGAGGGAGGCTGTTCCTCCCCACTGCCCAAGGAAGCAGGAAAAAGCCCCCCAAGAGCCTTGCCACCCTGATTCCTAGCATGATGGTAATACTGAGGATATTAGCTAATAATATTTATTCATATTTGCAATGTTCTGACCTAAGGGCTTCACATTCATTGTTTCATTTATTCCTTACAACAAGCCCATGCTATTATGGCTCCTGTTTTGTAAATGAGGAAGCTGGTTGATGGGCTCTGTCCTTCCCAGGCCCTGTAAGGAGGTCAAACCCAGAGCCACTGCCTTCTTACAACTGGGCTCCTAAAACTCAACCCAGGGAGGAACCGGCCACCTCCAGTGCTGAGCCCGGACACTGGGCAGTGCCCCGACTGGCCTGTTGCCTCAGGATGCTCAGGGAGAGAGGAATGAGTGGAAGGAGGGAGGGCGGGGAAATCAGAGGACTCTGGGATATGGGCTCCCAGAACTGGCTCCTGGATCTCAGATGGGTTCTTGAGGGGCCCTAACCCAACACCCTAGAGCTCACAGTTTGGGATGTTTCAGGTCAAGTGGCAGAAGGATGACATGGACCACAACCTTAACTTCTTCTCTGTATCATCTGATGGCAGGATCGTGTCTTGGACGCTCGTGAAGGTGCCTGTTTCCCAGAAAGGGTCATGCAGGGGTGGAGATAGGGAGTGGGGGGAGATGAATGACAGAGGGACACCCAACCTTGCCGGTCCAGCCCCACCCATGTGCTTCCCCCTCCCTGTGTGACTGCAGAGCGAGCTGGTTCACACAGATGTCATCAAGCTGAAGGTGGAGGACAGCACGACCAAGGGTCTCGAGGGCTTGCAGATACGCACAGTGGGTAAGAGCCCCAGCCCCTCACATCCATGCCTGGCCACGTCACTCCAGCCCATGAGGTGTCTGGTCCTCCCTCTTTCTGCCACACCATGCCTCCACTTGTGCCTGACCGGAGGTAATGAGAAAGCCTGGCCCAGTGCACCCAGCCCTTGGCCATTTGCAGACCCTCCCTGTTTATGCAGATCAGGTTCCTGTTTACCCAGATCCTCTCCCTGTTTACTCAGTTCCTCCCCTGTTTATGCAGACTATAACCCTGTTTGCACAGACCATATCCCTGTTTGCAGACCCTGTCCCTGTTTACCCTGACCCTGACCCTGTTTAACTCAATCCCTGCCTTGTTTATCCAGGCCCCATTCCTGTCTGCAGAAGCCCTGGCCCATTTGCAGAGTCCCAACTGCCCGGGACAAGCTGCAGGCCAGAGACCCGGTTTCTGCTTGCCTGGCTGGCCCCAGCCGTCCCTCACAAGCACCTGGGCTCAGGCCATCCTGGGTAGAGGAGGTGCTGGGAGCCTCCCTCCCAGAACTGGCTTAAAGCTGTTCCGTCTTCTCCCAAGGCTGTGGCACTGCCTTTGACTTCCACAAAGAGATCGACTACCTGTTCCTAGTGGGCACAGAGGAGGGGAAAATCTACAAGGTGAGGCAGCACTGCCCTCAACGCCAGCTCCTTACAGGGCCTCTTAGACCTGGGAGCTTATTGTTCTCAACAGACCCTATTCGCACAGATCTTAGGACTCATCAGTTCTGGAAGGCTTCTTGCGGGAAGAGAATGCATTTCTTGACCTGCTTGGGTGGCGGGAAGAGTGGCCGAGTGCAGGAAAGGGGATGGAGAATCTAGAGGGTGATTTTGGCCCAGCCCAGCATCCTTCCCTCTGGGTCCTGCTCCCTTCCTGGGAGTGGAGGAGGTAGAGCTGGGAGTGGAGGTTGCGGGGCTTGGAACATTCTGGGGAGACTTCCTGGAGGAGATCTGAACTTGAGCTGAGCTTCCAAGGCCAGGTAACAAGAAAACTTATCTCTGAATACCGGGTTCATCCCAGCCGGCAGCGGGATGGAACTTCAGGGCCAGTTTCTGCCAAGTCTCAGTGTTAGTAGGTGAACATCCTTCTGAACCTTCATCCACCCAGAAATAGCTCTGCCGCAAGCTTTTCTTAGGCTCAGAGACTCAGAATGTTAATTACAGGCCGCCTCCAGGAGCCCCTGAGGCCCAGGCAGAGCTGGTCTGAATGCAAAAGAGGTCCCCACCCCCACCCTCCTCCCAGTGGCCGTGCGGGAGAGAGGAAGAGGCTAGCTGGCCACTCAGTCTCCTGGAGGGAGGGTGTGAGGGGCCTGCTGGTCAGGGCAAGAAACCGAATGAGAAATCGTGAGATTGGGACTTGCTCCAGGCTCTGTACCTGCTCTCACCTGGGCAAGGTGGGATGTTTATCACTGCTGCAAGGCTTCTGTCCGTGCAGGTGGATCCAGCGCTCTGTCTGCCCGTCCGCAGGCCTTGGTCTGGACACAAGCGAGACACCACACCTCCCCCAGGGCCCCTTACACCCGCTCTGCCTGGGTTCAGGGAGGGAAGGCCTTTTCTGCCAGGCCTGAAATCCTCTGGGCAGACTTCCCTCACCCTCCAGGAAGACTCCCCTTAAGCCCCTCCTTTCTCTCTGGTTGCTTTGAGAGTGAGAAAATGCAGCCGAGAGCTTGGCCCCAGCTCAGCTGTGACAGTGATGTGGGGCGAGGACAGAAGAGGAATCTCAGGGCCTGACCCTCCAGGGCCCCCAGGGAAGTGGTGGCTGCTGACCTCTCTCACTCCTGAACCCCGCTTCCCCACCCTCACCCCAGTGCTCCAAATCCTACTCCAGCCAGTTCCTCAGCACCTATGACGCCCACAGCATGGCAGTGGATGCTGTGTCCTGGAACCCCTACCACCCCAAGGTCTTCATGTCCTGCAGCTCCGACTGGACCGTGAAGATCTGGGACCACACCATCAAGTGAGGGGCCTGCCCTCCCTCAGGCGCCACCCTGGGCTGGGGCCGGCGGGGCTCTGGCACCGTAAGCCCTCTGTGCCCTGAGCTTTCCACTCCTCCCCACTGCAGGACCCCGATGTTCATCTATGACCTAAATTCAGCCGTGGGCGATGTGGCCTGGGCCCCATACTCTTCCACTGTGTTTGCAGCAGTCACCACCAGCGGGAAGGTGAGTGCCCCCTTCCTGACCCAGCTGACCCCCTACTGAAGGTAGGATGAGCTGTCTCAAGGTCTCCCTCCTGGAGAGCCCACGGCATGCCCAGGTCAGGTGGGGGAAGGCAGAACATTAGGACTATGTATATTCTCAAGGGCCAGGCCCCCCAGGGCCCTGTCAAAAGAGGGATCATTCATCCCATGAGGCCTGGAGGAGAGAGTGGGGCTGTTCACCTTGAAGGAGAGAGCACTCTTGGGGTTAAGGTGCCATGAGGAGCAGCTATCCTCTCTGAGGGCCCTGGGGAGGGAGCTACAGGGTGGCAGGTGCCAACTTGATGTAAGGAAACACTTCTGAGCCAGAGCTGATCTGTGACGGAAATAGTGTCCAAAAGGCAACAAGGTCCCCATCCCTGGGAGTGTGCAAGCTGAGTCTGAGAAGGGGAGATGGAAGGGGGTCTATGCAACAATGAGAGTTGGTGAAAGCTCAGAAACAGTTTGTGAGAAGATTCTTATGCAGTACATTTTCCTTTTGGACTTTGATATAAACTGAGAAGCACCTACCAGAAAAGAATATAGTGATTAAGGCATCACCCTCAAGTCAGTCATCTATTTGCTGAACAAATGCGTAACCAAGGGTCAACTGTGGTTCCCAGTTCCAGGCCAGGGCCTGGTGATTCAGGTTCCTGCTGTCACAGAACTTATGTTCCAGTGAAGGGAAAG
>NW_006798684.1:447355-452673 GCF_000442215.2 Lipotes vexillifer | reverse complement strand
GAAAGAGACAAAAGGAACAACAACAAAACCCCCAATAGAGTTAAGTGCTAGGCAGAGATTAAAAGAGGATGATGTATGTACATCAATGTTTGTAGCAGCATTATTCATAACAGCCAAAAAGTAGAAACAACCCAAATGTCTGTCAACTGATGAATGGGTAAACAATAGGTGCTATATCCACAAGGAGTATTATTCAGTAATAACAAGGAATGAAGTATGGATGCATGCTATATCATGAATGAACCTTGAAACATGCTTAGTTTAAGAAGCCAGTCACAAAAGACCAAACATTGTATGATTCCATTTATATAGGTCTAGAATAGGCAAATCTATAGGGATAAAGTAGATGTGTGGTTACCTAGGGCTAGAGGAGTTGGGAGAAAATGGGGAATGACTGGTAATAGGTATAAGGGTTCTTTTGGGGGTGATGAAAATGTCCTAAAATTGGTTGTGGTGATGGTTACATAACTGTGAATATACTAAAAAAGAGGAATTGTATACTTTAAATGGGTAAATTTTATAGTATGTGAGTTATATCTTCACAACACTGTTATATCTTTAAAACGAGAGAGAGTGATGTAAAAGAAAAGGACTCGGTGGTCTCTGAGATAGAGTGGACAGGGAAATCTTTAAAGAGGTGACATTCAAGCTGAGAGCTGAGTCACAAGAAACAGCCAGCCAGGTGAAGATGCGGGGATGCATTCCAGACAGAGGAACAGCTAGTGCAAATGCCCTGAGGGGAGAATTACCTGGAAGGGTTTAAGAAACAGGCAGGTAGGGTGGCTGGGGTCTAGTAGGCAAAGGGGTGAGAGCCTGAGATGAGAGCAGACAGTGCAGAATATAAAGTAGGCACTCTCGACTTTATGTAGAGTGCCCAGGGAGACTACTGGAGGATTTTAGATTTTTTAAAGGTAAGTCTGGCTGCTGCATGAAGGATGGATGATAGAAAGGCAAGAGCTGAAGCAGGAAGACCAGTTAGGATGCTGCCACAGTCGTCTAGGCAAGAGTTGCTAATGGTTCGGACTTAGGATGCGGTAAAAATAAGATCAAACATTTATTGAGCACCGTTTTTTTTTTAAAACGGTTTTATTTTATTTTATATTTATTTGGTTGCACCCAGTCTTAGTTGCGGCAGGCGGGCTCCTTAGTTGCAGCTCGCCAGCTCCTTAGTTGTGGCATGTGAACTCTTCGTTGTGGCATGCATGTGGGATCTAGTTCCCTGACCAGGGATCAAACCTGGGCCCCCTGCATAGGGAGCGCGGAGTCTTATCCACTGCGCCACCAGGGAAGTCCCTGTTGAGCACCTTTATGACATGCACTGTCTGAACACCTGACATATATTAGTTGGTAGAAAACCTGGCTCTGCCACTTACTGGCAAGTTAGCCTTAAGAGCCTCTTTCTCTTCATTTATAAAATGGGGATAATAACAGAACCTACCTTATAGGGTGGCTGTGGATTATAATTCGATGATGCAACCATGTAACATGCTTGCCCAGAGTCTAGTACATAGTAAGTGCTCCATAAATGGCAGCTGCTCTTACTGTTAATTCTGCATAGACTTAAAATTTTTCCTAAACGTTTTATCCCCATTCCCTCAACCACAGGAAAAACAGAGACACAAATTGCCTCTCACACTGCCTAGGCTTCTGTCGACTCTCCCCAGAAAGTTCAGGGGCAGTTACTCTGAGGTAGGCGATAGGGGTCTCATTTCCCCGAGTGTGCTGACACCCACCTCTTCACAGACCCACGTGTTTGACTTGTCCATCAACAAGTACGAGGCCATATGCAACCAGCCTGTGGTGGCCCAAAAGAACAAGCTCACCCATGTGCAGTTCAACCCCATCCACCCCATCATCATTGTGGGCGATGACCGTGGGCACGTCACCTGCCTCAAGCTCTCACCCAATTTGTGCAAGATGCCGAAGGTACGGTTTTGGGGAGTTCAGGCTGCCGTGAGAGAAAGTCTCCAGGATGGCAGGGGGTTGAGAGAAAGGGGAGGAGCCAGGGGGTGGCCCCCAGGTTTCTGGCTTTGGGGGCCCAGGGTAAGGGTGGTGTCATTGCCCAAGTGAGAAGCACAGGAGAAGCAGGAGACAGATCAGTTCTGACATTGCTGAATCTGAGTTACCTGTGGGGCCCCCAGGTGGAGACATCAGGTAAGCAGGTGACTATGAGGACTCAAAGCCTGGGGGAAGCACACGGGCATCATTGGCTTGTTTGGTGTCATGCAGGTAGCGGCTTGAGGCTTAGTTTCTGCTTCACTGGCTGGGCTTGCACAGGGCTTCTGAACTGGGAGCTCCGGGTCCACACGGGAAATAGGAAATGAGCCATGAGGAGGGTAACTAGGTCAGCAGCTAGGCAGTCCTCCTTTTGAGCTCTGGTTCCTTTCTGGAATCGCTAATGATCCGGAGACCCTGCCCAGAGCCCAAGGGCCCTGAATACAGGCCACTGAGCCCAGAGCCATGACCTCAAAGTCTAGCTCTCAGAGTCCCAATTCAGACTTAAGAACCCAGGCCTTAGAATACAGAGCCCAAAGGTCCAACTTAAAAATCCAGCGTCCAAAAACCTAGAGTCCAGTCCTGTCCATTTGGGCGCTAGGAGAGAAAATGGAATTTGCTTCCTGCCAGGTTCTGTGCCAGCATCAGAGCTGGGCCGGAGCTGGGCCATGTTGCCCTGATGACTGTACCCCCTGGTTGCAGTTTGAGGCATTTACTTGCAGTTTGAGGCAAGGGCAGGGGCGTGTCTCTTTCAACTGCTGACACCTGCCCCCTGGTGCCCCTACCAAGGCAGGGACCACCGCACTAACCCTCTCGTGCCAGCCTGGCCTATTCCCCACCAGGGCCAGGGAGGCAAGGGCTGGGAGTTTGGCCGGGCCTGTAATTGTAGCCAGCTGGGGGAGGGGGTGGACTTGGCTATAAATACTCAGAAGGCTGCTGAGTGCCTGCAGCTGTGGCCCAGAGGCTGTGGTGGGCTGGGGGTGGGATGGGATGGGACGGGATGGGACGGGATGGGGGGCGGGGGGTTGGGTGTGGTCTAAAACTCTGCTAGGCCCAGCTAGCTGGCCTCAAGGAGGGGGAAGAAGGCAGTACAATTTGTGGAACAGATAAAATCTGCTCTTAATTTAGTGAGGAGAGAAACCCAGGCTTGAGCTAGGAGAGCTGGACAGCCCTGTGGGAGGGATGGTGGTGACCCTTTGGGGCTGGGGTATGACCATCACACCTTGAAGGCAGCAGATCTGGGTGGGGGCCTGCCCTGCCCACTTTGACCCAGGGATGCAAGGATCTCCCACAGTCCCAACTCCTCTCAGAGCAAGGCTCAGCATCTATATCTCTGAGGACCTGAGGACACGGGTACCTGGGAATCAGAGGACCTGAGCAGGTGATAGCTGGGGGCTAGTTCTTGGATGGATTGGCAGTTCCTGTGAAATCGCCACCCGACTCTATCAGCAGCCAAGTGATTCGGGCCAAAGGAAGTCCTCTGGGCATCCCTGCTGCCCCTCTCTGCAGGGTGCAGTCTCCCTGATCTTCCCAAGAGGGCTTGGCCACAGAGGCCCGACTTCCCAGCCCAAGGAGCTTCCCAGGATTGGTGTCAGAGCCCAGCTTGTCAAAGGTTAAGGCCTACTTTCCCCAACTACTGTATAGATAGAAACAGTTTGGGCAGAACTTGCCCAAAGTCATATAGGGAGTTAATGACAAAGCTGGAACTAAAAGCCAGATCTCCTGACTCCCAGGAGATGAGGTGAGGGCAAGAAGAGAACACAAGGTTAATTTGGGAGGGAGAGGGGGTGAGAGAGAAAAAGCCATCTTTGTACTCTGCCTCAGGAATGTAGAGGTGAGCCGGGGAGTGGCAAAGGCACTGGGCCGCACGGGGAGGGGGAGACAGATTTGGGAACAGGAGCAGGGGTCACACCAGGAGGAAATCTGAGTTCCACAGGGTGTCAGCAGCCAAGATGGGGCCAGGAAGGGGCCTGCTGGCCCTGCATTCTCCTCCCACCTCACAGCCCGGGCCAGATCCACGCTGGTCCCTCAGCAGGCAAGGCTGGGGCAGGTGCCAGTGAGCAGTGGGCACAGGTGGCTGAGGGGGTGAGGGCCCGGGCACAAAGGGAAGGCAGGAAATGGCAGCTGCCCCAGCCTAGCCCACACCCCATCGCCTGGACAGAAGGGAGGATGGCACTGGTACTGGTCTGCGAGGGATCTCTCAGGGCCTGAGTGACACATACCCCAGTGTCCCAGCTCTCTTTTTCTCAGGGCCCAGCTTACCAGCTAAAGGATTAGAGTGCCCTGTAGGCAGGGGTGAGGGGTCATAAATTCAGGACCCGCTCTTCTGAGGGACAGTCCCAGCCAAGGACATCTGGAATCACACAGGATATCCCATCAGCCCTCCTGGGTCTCCTGACACCTGCCCCCACCCTGGGTATGTCTGACACAGCGGGCCTGGCCCCAAACGGTACCCCACTCCCAACCTGACCTGAAAATGCTAGGTAACAGCACTAGGTGAGGGCACCTGTGGCTTTGTCCACACTCTTCCCCTCCACAAACACACACCTCTTAGCTCCGTGTTAGGACTCAGCCAGGGACCTTCCTGTGGGAAGGGTGCTCCCAACAGGTAGAGGCCCTGGGCTACAGCTCTTCCTGGCCTCCCCCACTCCTCCCAGCATAAGGATCCTATGTTGATCTGAGGTTCAGAAACATAGCTGGATGTCTCTTGCAGGCCTCAGCTGGGCCCCTGCCACCCAACCTGGGATGGGGAAGGATCCTCGGTGGGGGGGGGGGGGGGGGGGTTAAACCTGGGACGCAGCCTCTTGGATTGCTCTGAGGGACTGCCCCGAAGAGGCAAGGGGGGAACCAGGATGTATAGGAGTTTTTGCAAAAAAGACCAGGTAGTCGGAACATCAAAAGATTACTGTTAATGAAAGAAAACCAGACATCTCAAGTTAAGGAATTTAGCTCTTATCAATGTATGGGGAGATGCAAGAGTCTGGGCTCACTGAAACCACCCCTTTGATGTGCACCTCACCTATCTGGGGCCAGTGTCCTACGCTTTCTCATCCTGAATCCCCTCAGGGTGCACCTTCAGTGCAGGGGGCGGGGGGGGGGGGGGTTGGGGGCGGCAGGCAGGGGTCCGGAATCTAACTGGGCAGGAGAGAGGCGTGGCACAGCTGCCTAAGCTGGGCTCAGGAGGTGGTGCTAGGAAGTAGGGAGAGGTGGCCCATCCCTCACCATTCCTCCCCCACGTGTACTTCCCTTCTCACCAGGAAAAGAAGGGCCAGGAAGTGCAGAAGGGTCCAGCTGTGGAGATCGCAAAACTGGACAAACTGCTG
>NW_006798684.1:445091-447345 GCF_000442215.2 Lipotes vexillifer | reverse complement strand
TGCTGAACCTGGTGAGGGAAGTAAAACCCAAGACCTGAGGGCCTGGCCCAGGTCTTGAACCCCGTACTTGTAGCACCTGACCCCGGTACCCCAGCCCAGGCCTAGCACCCAGTATGTGTGTGACCACACCCCTGATCAGGTCCCAGCACCTGCCCTTAGCACCCTGCTCCAGCCCTGGTCCCAGCACCTCACCCCAGGACTTGGCCCTCAACCACCATTACCCGCTCCTACCCTGTGCAAATAAACTTGTGTCTGGAAGCCCACCTACAACCTTTCATTTTGCTACAGCAAGGCCCCCAGGAAGAGGAGAAAATCTCAGGGTAGAGCCATAGTTCCATTTATTATCCAGCAAACAGTAGGAGGACCAGAGAAGGGGCCCAGCCTGGACACCCTCCCATTATTGCCATGGATTGCTTCCCCAACCTCGAGGGCCTGGAGGCGCTTGGCCTAGGGGGCGGTGGACCCAGCCCCGACCGCTGGGATGGAGCAAAGTCCAGATGGCCCTGGCCCTAGCACCAACTCATGAATCCCCCACCCCAGGCCTGTCTACCGAGGGCCAGCAGAGCCCCTCTTGGAGCCAGGCCGACCAGACTCTGGGCTGCTGGGTCCAGCTCCAGACAGGCTGGACTCTTGAGTTCTGGACCCCAGGCTGGCTGGACCCTGGGATCCCAATTCCAGGTTCCAAGTGGGGTGGTCTTAAGTCCCAGACTCCGGCCTAGGCCAAGGGCCTTCAGGGCTGCAGCAGGTAGCTGCCTTCATGGCTGAGCTTCTGGGGTGGGGGCGCCTTCTCGGGACAGGGGCCAGGGCTGGAGTTGGGACTGGATTCGGAGAGGGAGTCGATGTTGGCAGAACGGGAGTGGCAGGCCCAGCAGAGAATGACCCAGAGCAGCAGCAGCAAGAAGCCTACGAGGCCGTTGCAGATGATGGCGATGAGGGCCCCCTGGGAGATGGCTGCCCCCATGACGGGCAGTACCCTCAGACAAGCACAGACTGAGAAGCTGCCTCAATGGCAAGGCCCATGCCGAGGCGGGACTCCGGTATAGCCAGCCTTCCAAGGAGGCTGTCCTGTCCACACACTCAATGATTCCCGGACAGTGAAGACGTCCGCCTGCAGTTCTCAGCCTGTGGGGGGTAGAGAGCAAAGGCAAAGGGTGGTGAGGAGGAAGGGGTGGGGTTAGGCCTAGGAGGAGAGGCGTAGGGAAGACAGCCCGCTCCCACACCTCTGGCCTCCCAGCAGGCCTCAGTATCCCACAGAGCCAACACCTGGCTCTGGGCACCTGGATGGGGGTGTGGCTACTGTGGGGAAAGCTGCACTAGGCAGCCTATAACTCATTCTCCTTTTGACCAGTGGGCATGGCCTGGCCTGGCCCTGCCCACTGAACATCCAGCCCTCAGAAGAACTGTGTGAGTGGGTGGGATTGAGGAAGCCCAAGGCCTTGAAGGATGGGCACTGTAACCAGCTTCGGTGTGGCCTGGGCACCTCCCCCGACTCAGGACTCCAGCCAGCCAGCCCAGGAGACCTCCAGAGGCACCAGCTCACACAGAGGGAACTTTGTGGAGGCCTGGCAGGCATGTGTGGGTCTGTGTTATCTAAGACTGTGTACCTAGGTGCACCTCTCTGTGAGACGGTCTCTCCAGGTCAGGTGCATGTGTCTGTGTGTCTGGCCCTTACTCTGTCCCTTGGTTCCCTTGCCTGGATCTGTGCCTCTGCCTCTGTATACCTGCCTCCGTGTGTACCTGTATGTCTCTCTGTAGCTCTCTTTATATCTGTCTCTCTCTGTGTCCCCATCTCTGAGTCTATAAGGGTCTCTCTTGTGTCTCGTTTCTCTCCCAGTCTATTTCTTTGTGTATCTCTGTATCAGTCTCTGTGTGTCTCTTTCTCCCTGTCTCTGTGTGTATGGGTCTCTTGTGTCTCCGTCTCTCTTTCCTCCCCGCTGTGTGTCCGTCTGTCCCCGTGGACGTGTCTCTATCCCCTCTCCGTGCGGTCTGTCTCTGTAGTTCTGTGCGTCTCTTGTGTGTGTCTGTCTTTGTGTGTGTCTCTCTTTCTCCCCGGCTGTGTCTCTGTCTCCGTGTGTGTCTATGTCTCTTCATCTCCGTCTCTGGTTTTCAACGCCCCCCATGCCCGTGGTGGGAGGGCCCCCTCTTACCTGAGTTGAGCCCGGTGCGCGCCCGCGGGAGGGTCCGGGGCAGCGGGATGCAGGGCGCCGACTGCTGCTCGGGAGCCTGCGGGCGGGGACGTCCCCTCCCCCCCACC
>NW_006798684.1:423113-444699 GCF_000442215.2 Lipotes vexillifer | reverse complement strand
GGAAAGAGCCCCGCCTTCTCGAAGGCCAGCGGCCGGCGGCCTGTCGGAGGAGGAGCCAGCCCTCGCCGCTGCCGCCATTTAATTGGCTGGCCGTGCCAGGCCCCCTTGCCATTGGTTGTGCGCCGGTGTGAAGACCGGCCCGCCCCTTGTGCAGGCGGGGACGGGGGCGGGAAGAGGGCTGAAGGGGCTACTCAGTGTGGATCACTCCACTGGGGGGGAGGGGGCGGGGCCCACCTACTTGCGGGGATTTCTTGCACTTTCAACACCCGGAAGATCTGCACACCCAACATCTGAGAAAGGCCAGAGCCGCCCTGCCCCTCTACCGGGAGACCACCCTTCCATATCTGCGAGAGGTCTCTGTCCCCATCATCTGGAGGGAGGCACTGGGATACAATATCTGGGAGGAGACCGAACCTCCTGGTCTTGGAAGTCCCCTATACTCCCGCACGTCCACTCCCACCTGGGTGTGGACTCTGCATCCCCACTTCAGAGGGTCTGTAGTTGGTTCCACATTCCCTGGCCCCAGGAGGTGTGAGCAGCTCTGCCAACATAAGTTGTTTTGGTACATTTATTGAGTTCCCACGCAGTACTGGTCAGGGGTTTGTACTTTACCCTGCTATGGGGGAGCCTAGGACAGAGAGGAATGGGGTATTCCGAGGGATGGCTCAGCCCTGGCTGGAATAGGACCAGGCATGACTCTTCATCCTAGAAGCTCCCGACTCCTCCATCCTAGAAGCTCTCCTAAGAGAAAGGTCACTTTGGGCAGGAGCTATCAGGTAGGGCTTCCTACCCTACTTCATATGCAAGTGATTCCTAAGTGTTCTGAATGGACCCTTCTCTCATTCCACTGGACATATTCTCCCATGGATAAGCGCAGCTCTAAAGCTATACCATGAAGTCTCTCAGTGCTCCCGAATCTGATGTTAACTTATCTCTGGAATTCTAGATGCAGATCCAAGTGCCAAGCAGAATCAGGGTGGTGTTGATTACTGGTTCTGCCACTTAACTAACTTTGTGATCTTGGAGCAAGTTACTCAACCTCTTTTAGCCTCAGCTTCTTCATCTGTAAAATGGTTTTAGTAACAGCTACCTCTCAGGATTGTAATTCACTATTTATACCAGACCAGCCACAGCTTAGCAAATACCAAGTGACACAACTCCAAGGACCACATGGGTAAGGAGCCCCTTCCCCCAGTGAGATCCCTATAAAACCAAGTGCTATCTTGAAAATGAGAAAGGGAAGGGTAAAATAACCTGAAAAACTGAGTCATCCAAACCTACTGAATTTCTTAGAGACTGACTAAAATAAATTTTTAGACCTGCCTGAGTTTACCAGAGTGGATTAATTTTAGTTTCCCCTGCCCCTGTTACTCAGCAGGGTGGGGGCATTGTGAACAAGATCAAATCAGTTCTAGGAAAGAGAGAAGACTAATAATATTGCACATCTGAGTGTAATATGAGTGAATTTATGACCCAGCTGCTGGAGTTCAGATTTTATCCTGAAGACATGGGGAGCCACTGAAGAAATTTTGAACAGAGGAGTAAATGTGATCATATCCAGAAATTAGAAGGATGATTTGGGCTGCTGGGTGGAAGGAAGGATTGAAGGCATTTGAGAGTAAAGGCAAGAAGTAATGAGAGGGCATTGAAATGAGGTAGGGGAATAGGAGTAGAGAGAACAGGAAAGCACTGAGAATATTGGAGAGCTACAACTGGCAGGACTTAGAGACCTAGACCTATAGGATATGGGGGGGTAAGAGGGAGGAAAAAGTCTGGGATAACTCCCAGCTTGGTGATAGGGATACCGTGATGCTATTTACTAAGATAGAGAACACAGGAGAAGGGGTAAGTTTCAACTGAGGGTTGGGGTTGGGGAGGTGATGAATTCTCTTTTGGATATGTTGAATTTGAGGTACGAATTGGACACCCAAGTTGAGATGTTCAATAGACAGTTGGATAAACAGGTCTGAGGTTCAGGAGAGAGGTCCAGGCTGAGGATAACATTGTGTGAGTTTCAGCAAAACAGTAGTAGTCAAACCAGAAAAGTGGAAGAACTCACCCAAGAAGAATAGGAACCGGTTTAAACAAAAAGATATATTTATAATCAGATACCTGAAACCTAAAGACAAGGATGCCTCAAGAACAACTGGAACTAATAGACACAAAAGCCATTAGATTCTCTCTCCACTTATCTCTCTTACTTTCTGCCTGTCTCCTTCATTTCCGTTCCCTGCCCTGCCCCAGCATTGTCATCCCCACCCCCAGTCTGGCTTCCAATGCTCTTCTGGTCCACGGGGTGATAAACAAGACTTCAGACAATCCCATAGCTTAAAATCTTAATGTCTAGGCATCCAACAAGACACTGGCTTCGTTTTCTTGGTTGCAGTTTGCAGATTTCTCAGGAAGTACTCTGATTGGCTCAGCTTAGTTAGATGCTTAACTCTGGACCAATCAACTGGGGCCAAGGGATCGATGAGGAGCAAATTGCCTAACACGACCCACATCATAACTGCATGGACACTGGGGTGAGTGGAGGAGGAGAAGAGAGATTCTGAAAAAGCAGAATGGCAGTTGTTCACTATAGTCCATCCTTTGCCCAACACAAACATAGTTTTTCCCTATATGTATGATTCCAAAAATGCCCTCACCTATATAATCCAACCATCTCACTGTACATATGCCAATAAATTCACTTCCTTTTCAGTGGAGGGCAGCTCAATGACACATCCAGCTACTGCTCCTGGAGGTTATATCATAGGACCAGTATTCTTCGTATATAGGTTCCCTAGGTTCCCTTCATGTTCTAGTCAGGTCTCTATAGGGTGTGAACATGGCTTCTAATAATCCCATTACCTTTGTTTGAACTGCCTTTGAACTACCTTTAAACCACTCCTCCCCACGCCCCCCCAAAACCTCCTGATATTTAGAGATGGAAGAAATAGAGAATAAAATGGAGTAAAAAGAAAGCATTGTATAGTGGTCACTATCCAGAACATTGTCTATAATATTTTGGCCATGAATAACAATGAAAATGATGGGACTAGGAAATCTCTTGGCAGCTGTGTGTTGACTCACTTCTTTGGCTGCAGAGTTCCTCCATCAGCCAATCTGGCTGCCCCAGGTTTTGCCCACAAAGACAAGATTTCTTACCCAGTGCTCTGAGAGCACCATTGTGGAGGATTTCTCTGTGGGGTACTCTACTATTCAGCACTACACTTTCTGGTGGTTGTCTTAGGGATTTTCCTGGAATTGAGCAATCACAGATCTCTGCATTTATGAGGATTGGGTATGGTTTTATTTTTCCTCCCAGATGATACAATTCTTTTACAACTATTCTTTTAAAATCAGCCATCTGTCAGTCTCATCTGTGGGGGGGTGGGGAGAACTCCTTTGGCTAATACTATATTTCATTGATCCTAAGGCACATTTTTTTCTAGTTTAAACAACTCTGAAATCAGAATATGTCTTACAATTAATGGCATGTCATAGTTTTTAAGCCTCTTTTTTTTAGTAATATTATTCATTTAGTAATTCAAATAACTTGCCTCTTATAATTGATGGAACATGTGATTTATTAAATACAGTAATTTTATCAGTCAGAGTTCTTTATCACAAATAATAGAATCCACTGGATAGTTGAAGCATAAAAGGAATTTGTTAAAAGATATTACTTAAGGGGCTTCCCTGGTGGCGCAGTGGTTGAGAGTCTGCCTGCCGATGCAGGGGACATGGGTTCGTGCCCCGGTCCGGCAAGATCCCACATGCCGCGGAGCGGCTGGGCCCGTGAGCCATGGCTGCTGAGCCTGCGCGTCTGGAGCCTGTGCTCCGCAACGGGAGAAGCCACAACAGTGAGAGGCCTGTGTACTGAAAAAAAAAAGATATTACTTAGCTCAGAATCGTTAGGAGGGCTAGGGAAATGGACTTGAGGATAAGTTTCTAGGAACAACACCCAAACCATACAACCTGATGAGGAAATCACAGTCATTACCACTCCAAATACTAAGCTCTACGGCACTTCTGTGTTAAGAACTCAGTTCTGCAACCACTAGGAAACCAATGCTGTTACTACTACCATTCCCAAAAGCTAGATACTTGCGCTATACGAAAATGAAGTCCTATGTCCAACCTGCCTCCTTTCTTCATCAGTCAGAATTCGTTAGGCAACACAGTAGTTACAAACAACCCCCAGATCTTACTGGCTTAAAATAGCAAAGATGTATTTCTTGCTCAGCTACAGTTCCAGCATGGGTGAAGCGGGGAAGAAGAGCCTTGCTCACTGCGGTCACTCAAGGATCTAAGCTTTTGGAAGCTCCACCATCTTACAGTGATGCCACCTTCTTGATATGAACCTTCAGAGTTGACTGTGGCACAAGAGAGTGAGGGAAAACGGGTACTGGCTTCTGCTCACATTGCATTGATCAAAACAAATCTCGTGGCCACAAGTGCAATCCTCCTGGTGCTTAGAAGGAGAGGAGAACCAGAAATATTGGTGAACTTTCATGATATTTACCTTGCTCATATCGCTCACTTCCAATCAAAATCTCACATGGCGGAAGTAGCATGCCTATAGACAAGCTGGAAGGGGTGCTGGGAATTTTAGTTCTGACTTCTGTACTGAGGAGGCTAGGTTTTAAAATGGGAATTTTCCCATGTAGAAAAACTATTTAAAAGTTGAACACATCCATGAATACAACAGACTTCCACTTCCATAATCAATACTAGAATTTTGTAGGACCGTGCTCTCTGAATTTTCAGGTTTGCCAAGAAGATGCAAGGTCTGTGCAAGCTCTTGGAGCAGTTTCCCTTTTGTAGCACTACATCTGGGGGCTCTTTCAATCTCTCTGACTATGGCTTCTGGCTTCATGGGACATTTTAGGCTGGAGTAACAGGACTGGAAACCTTTCTTCTTCAACCTGCCCTTGAATGATGCCTTTGCCTCCCTCACCTGCATTCCATTCAACTCATTTTACGATGAGAGGCACCGTCACATGCGCCTGGAAGGGTAAATCCAAAATGGTGGTCTGCAAGCAGTTAGAGGACAACAGAGTAAGTGTTAACTTATTTAACTTGGATAACGAAATGTGTTTCATTCTTGACCTCAGACTGCTAGGAGCTAGGTCATTATGTGCCTTGCTGAACTGTAGACGCTGAGTTATTGGCCGTTCACTGATGTTGATGCCCTGGTTAGGAAACTGAGAGGTCCCAGAAATCAGGGTGGAGGTACGTTGGAAGAGCCAGAGGAATTGAACAAGCCCTGCTTTTTGTCCCCACCCTGCCTTCTCTCTCTCCTTTTTTCTCTCCTGACAAGCTTATTATGCTTTCTCAGTCCACATAATAATAATAACAAACCCAGCTTCTGACAGTTCTCAATTTTATAGCTTAAATCCAGGTACCTAACAAAATGTTGGCTCATCCCTTTCAGTTCCAGTTCAGGCTTATTCTTCTCAGTTCCAGCTCCAAAATTTCTAGGGACTGGCTCTCATCACCCTGGCTTTGGTCAGATGCCATTCCCTGCACCAGTGACCTGTGGAGGGGGTGGGCGGTGGGGTCATAGGATGGTGACTCCCCTGATAACCATATGAGTTCCCACCAGAAGGGAAACAAAACGTAAAAGAGGATACCATACTAGCATTCATGGGTGCAGGGGAAAAGATAAATATTCAACGTAAATAAGGAAGAAGTTTTCAGAGAGAAGGAAAACTGGGAGGGAACATAGTTTTAAGGAAGCCAAGGAAGGACAGAGGTTCAAAAAGGAGGGAGATCCAAAATGTCAAAGAAGGTCCAGTAGTTTATAGAAAGGGACCATTGGATTTAAGAACAAGGAGGTTGTTGATGATCTTGGCAAGTAGTAGTTGCAGTGGACAGTAGAGGTGGGGGGTGTGGTGGACGCCAGATTTTAGTGGTTTCATGAGTAGGAAGTGGATGCAGTATAGATGACTGACTGGAAAGGTTAGGTGGAAGGAGAATAGATACAGGAGGTTGTAGAATTAGAGGAAGTTTTCTAAAAATTTCTTATGTGTTTCTTACACAGGCATGTTTAAATACTGGTGAGAAGGAACCAGGAGAAAGGATATAATTGATAGCTATTTTTATCATTACTCTCCATCTCCCCTGGGCTGTACAGATCCAGGCATGCAGGGAGCGGGATGGAAGCTAAGGCCCTGGCAGAAGGTGTGAACCACTTTCAACTTTTGCTAGGCCACACTGGAAAGTAGGGCAGAGAGAGGAGGTGCCTGGCCTCAGCATTGGGTGGGCCCCCAGGTTGGGGCCCAGGGAGCACCCAAGGCCCTGGGATCGTACCATGGTCTGTGCCCAGACAGAGAGGCCTTGTGTAGAGAACAAAGGGGCCCAGGGCTGCAGCCAGCAAGTGGGGGCAGGGTAGACACAAAGCAGTTACACTCTGGGACAGGCAAACTTGCCATGTGCTGTGGTTCCCATCTCAGAACCGTGCCTGTCGCTGCCCACTCCCCACTTACTCCTTCCTCCTCCTGCTTTCTCAGCTCCACTTCCCCGCCTCCCATCACTCCTCAGCCGCTGCCCCCAGCTTCTGCTCTCAGCATCCCTGAAGCTGGCTCACCAAGGTCACTTTCATCTCCTTGTCACAGCCAATGAATACTTTTCTGCCTTTATCTTTGTTGACTTCTTGGCAGCAGTGAGGCTGTTGAGCAGTGAGGCCCTTCTTGAAACCCTACCTTTCCTTGTCTTCCACGAAGCCACTCTCTCTGGGAATGTTTATTCCTCCTCCTAAAATGACAACTATTGTCTATGAAGCACCCAGAGCTGTGCATGCATCAGAGATATCCCTCACCTTCATACAGACCAGGTGCATGGGGCAGATGAGGGAACCGGGGCTCAAGGCAATCAGGGGGCTTTTCTAAGGCTCCACAGCAGCAGTGATAGCCTGGATTATAACCCGAATTTGCTGCATTGCCCCCAGCTCCGGCATGCTGCTTGGCTGCCTCACCTCCCTGGTCCCTCCTCAGCCTCCTTGGTGGGCTGTGCTCTCTGCACCCACTCCCCTCCCCTCCCCTCCCCTCCCCTGCTGCTGCTGTTGTTACAATATTAAGAGCTAAGATTTATGGAGTGTTTACAACATAGTAGGCACTGTGCTAAGTTCTTTATACACATCATCTCATAAAATCCTTACAACCCTATGAGGTAGGTGCTGTTTTCCCATTTTCCACTTAAGGAAACTGAGCCTTAGAGAGATTAATCACCTTGTCCCAGGTCAAAAGGAGCCCGGGTTTGTCTGACCCCAGAGTGCATTCTTGTAACAACTGGCCAGATGGTTTCGTGCCTTACACTTGACATGTCTACATCTGACCTCGGCTACCCCTTACGTGCTATGTAACCGCAGGCAATTGATTGAATGACTGAGCCATGGTTATTATCAACTTCCCCAGAGTCTGTACTCCTTCTGTGCTCACCAGTTCAATAAACAGTCCTACCATCTTCCAAATCAACTTGCAACAGGGGTTGCAAGTGACTCTTCCCTCTCCCTTCCCTCTCCACCCCACATTCATCAAGATGTGGGGTGGAGAGGGAAGGGAGAGGGAAGACTGTGCTCTTCAAAGCACAGTTCTCCAAACTGGTGGTTACCAGTGGGGAAAGGGAAGTGGGGAGGGACAACAGAGAGGTAGGGGAGTAAGAGGTACAAACTATTAGGTATAAAATAAGCTACAAGGATATACTGTACAACACATAGAATATAGCCAATATTTTATAAAAATTATAAATGGAGCACAACCTTTAAAAATTGGGAGAGGCCATAACAGTGAGAGGCCCGCGTACCACACACACACACAAAAAATTGTGAATCACTATATTGTATGCCTGTAACATATAATATTGTACAGCAACTATACTTCAATTTTTTTAAGATGAAAAAAAAGGCCAGAAAAAGCTCAGTAGTCACTGCCCCAGCCCTAGTCCTTCGACCTGCTCTCAGGCCTCACACGTCATTCACTCAAAGCGCCTCACTCAGGCCTGCTGCTGCTCTCATCACCATGGGTTCCACATTCTCTTCCTCCTTCCCCTCCTCTGCACGGCCCCCAGAGCAATCTTTCCCAAACACAAACCTGGCCAGGTCTCCCCAGCCCCCAGGGCCCCCCGACTCTCAGCAGAAGACCCTGAACCTCAGCCTGGCTTTCAAAGCCCAGCCTGCCCAGCCCCACCTCCTCTGCTACCCCAGCTCCCGCAGGAGGGGCCTCACATTCCTGCCCTTACCCCCCGGGGCCGTGTCCCCTCCCTCTCCACAGTCCTCCCCACAATTGGTATGTGTTCCTTCTGGTGACACTGAGCCCAGAGGTGGGTGTGCTCAGGTGTGCAAAACTGGTGATGTTTCTCTATTTTAGAAACTAAATAATTATATACACGAAATATATATTTATATATAAATTATATACATTTACATAAATATATAAGCCAAATATATAAGTATATTTTATAAACTAAATATATGGTTGCACAACAATGCGAATATACTTAATAGCACAGAACTATACACTAAAATGGTTAAAGTGGTAAAACCAAACCAAACCAAACTAAATGTAACTCCTCTCCAAGGTCCCAGCCCCTGGAGCAGTAGGAAGGTCATTTTGGGGGCCCCTCCTCACCCCATCCTCTCTAACTGAGCAGAGGTCCTGGGTATTTGATGCTGTGATTCACATGGTCTCTGCTGAGATTCCCAGGCTGGAGCTCAATGTCCAGGAGCCTCCCTTCCCAATCCCACCCTGACCCCTCTCCTAGGGCATCTTTAGGGAGTGTTTATGGGTCCCATCTGCCCATGCAAACGCAGACCCCCTCTTCATTTGGAGGGACTCTCTGGATGGCTTTGCCCCCTCTCCCCTCTCCTTAGCAAAATCCCCTCAAGAAACTTACACCCGGGCTTCCCTGGTGGCGCAGTGGTTGGGAGTCCGCCTGCTGATGCAGGGGACACGGGTTCGTGCCCCGGTCCGGGAAGATCCCACATGCTGCGAAGCGGCTAGGCCCGCGGGCCATGGCCGCTGAGCCTGCGCGTCCGGAGCCTGTGCTCCGCGACGGGAAAGGCCACAACAGTGAGAGGCCCGTGTACCGCAAAAAAAAAAAAAAAAAATGCAGCTTAGGCCTTCAGAAGGCAGAGTCAGGAAGATGTCTGTGGTTGGCTCAGCCTTGGGCCTGAGATCCTCACCCCACGAGACAGGGAGAAAAAAAGGCCCAGCCTTCTGCCTGAGACAGTAAATAGAAGACAAGCGGCAACTCAGCGAGCTAAGCCAGCACACCAACACCTGCCTCAGGCGGTCAGATCTCTAGGGGGCAGCAATCAAAAGGTATCTTTTCCTGCTTGTACAGACACACACTAACACACAGACACATAACCCATAATCAGAGACACACAGCATACAAGCAGAGACATGTATGCAGAAACAACAAGCTTAGCCACAGACACGGGCATGTACATGAAAACGCACATCCATATGGGACACATGTGTCTAACACTCACTACACACATATTACATATCCAGGAAAACACACTTAAAGAGGTTCACAGGTCTCCATAATACACACACACACACACACACACACACACACACACAGAGACATGCCCGCCCAAAGGTAAACCTACCAACAGACTCAACAGTTGTCAGTAAATGTGTTTTGGACCAATGACCGAGGAAAGAAGTCAGAGAAAAAGACCCAGATCAGTAGCGTGTGTTATGTGGAGGAGAAGCTGGCGGGAGAGAGCCAGGTAGAAATAGGGCAGGAAGAGATCCTGACACCAGGGAACGAGCGTGATGATTATTTATATGGTACCAACGACTCACCTAGCCCTCATTTACCCATCTGTTCATTTAATAGTTACTGAGCTGGGTTCTCTGCTGGGCTTGGTAGGCAGAGAGCCTGGTCCCCAGCCCTGTCCTTGCAGGCATGAGCTGTGAGGGAGAGAGGCCTATCTGTGAGCAGCTGTAACAGAGATGGCAAGTGCTGTGATGGGGGGATACACACTCTGGGCAGCAGTGGAAGGTAGGCAACGGCAGGGAAACTTGAATTGAATATTGAACAAGTAGGAGTTGGGGGGATGAAAGAGATGGGTGGGGAGGTCAACTTGGGCTAAAGGAACAGCATATAGGAATGTCTGATATTAGTTTTCTGTTGCTGTTTTAATAAATTTTCATACATTTAGTAGCTTCAAACAACACAGATTATTCCCTTACAGTCTGAAGGTCAGAGGTCTGAAATCAGTTTCACTGGGCTAACGTCAAGGTGTGGGCAGACTTGGTTCCTTTTGGAGGCTCTGAGAGGATAATCAGTTTCCTTTGCCCTTTCAGCTTCTAGTGGCTGCATGTGTTCTTTGGCTTGCGGACCCTTCCTACATCTTCCAGCCTCTGCTTCCATCATCCCATCACCTTCCCCTCTGACTCAGATGACTCCTGCCTCATTTCTATTAGGATGGCTGTGATTACATCCACAGCACCTGATAATCCAGGATAATCTTCCCATTTTAAGAGCCTTAACTTAATCACAGTTGTAAAATCCTTTTACCATGTAAATTAACATTCCCAGGTTTGGGGAATTAGGATGTGGCTTTATTTGGGGGCCATTATTCAGCCTACCACGGGGTGGGGGTGGGGTATATTATCTCACAATTTTCAAAACATCCTCTAATGTAAATCTTGTTATCCGCAGATTGAAGAGGAATCTGAGGCTCGAGATTAGGTGATTTACCTTAAACCAAAAGAGATAGATAGACTGATAGATAGATAGACGATAGTCTTTTAAAACTGAAACAAGTTACATGCTTATTATTTTTAAACGATTTATAAGCCATATAAAAGAATACAGAGAAAAATGCAAGAAGTCACTCAAAAATCTCCACCCAGAAATGGTCAGTATTAACATTTGTGTGCAAAAAGCATTGAGAGATTGAGAGAGACAGGTAGAAATAGAGCCAGACAGATAGAAAAATGAATGAGACATACTACAGAAGCTATTTTCTTAACCAAAGTACAAAGTGTACTGTCACTTGAATTTAATAGAGGGGAAAGAAACTAAAGTGAAAATGAAGGAATAGCTGAACTTCAGCTAATATTCTTTCACCTCAAAAAAATATTCATTCTTAAAAGACCCCTCTCAAGCATGGACATATATACACTACCAAATGTAGGGTGGATAGCTAGTGGGAAGCAGCCGCATAGCACAGGGAGATCAGCTCGGTGCTTTGTGACCACCCGGAGGGGTGGAATAGGGAGGGTGGGAGGGAGGGAGATGCAAGAGGGTAGAGATATGGGAACATATGTATATGTATAGCTGATTCACTTTGTTATAAAGCAGAAACTAACACACCATTGTAAAGCAATTATACTCCAGTACAGATTAAAAAAAAAAGACCCCTCTCAAGAAAAACGATTTCAGTTAAGAGATTGGAGTAGGATTTTTACAATTATGTTTCAGTTTTATACGCATATTAGTTGCTCTGAACTGTGAAAGAAAATGTGATTAGTACTTCTGCCCTCCTTCGCACTCCTTTTCTCCATTCCAGATTATATTGCCAGTGTTGTTTTTACTTTATCAGGATTTATAATATTTACATCCTGTTCTGCAACTAAAATTCCTAAGGTTGAATCTTAATCTAAATGGAATTAAGTCCTTTTACCATGAATTTCCCTTTCTCAGCCCCTTATTTTGATTCATCTCTTGGCTGATTGGATTTTGTCATTGAGTAGTTTTTTCCAGAAGGGCTCATGAGTTCTGTATCCCCAAATTCATGATTGAGATCAACCCCTTGGTTGGTTATGTTTTGGGGTGATACTTTTATACCCTCAGAACTTTGTAGATTTTGATTCATTATTTTCGTTTGATGAATGTTATCTTGGAGAAATCTGAGATCAGACTGAATTTTCCCCCTGAGATGACTTGCCTTTTCTGCCTAGATTCCTAAAGTATTCTTATTTTATCCTCTAAGTTTGGTTACTAAATCAGTGTGTCTTAATGTCAGTGCTATTCCGTATCAATTCTTCTGGCATATGGTGTGCACTTCCAATCTGAATATTCAGTTCTTCCTTCACTTCAGGGAAAGCTTTCCTGTGTTTCATACCTTAATAACTTTTTCTGTTCCATTTTTGGAAACTCAACTTTAGGGCTGCTAACAGTTATGCTTATGGTAGCTTGTCTTCGTCCTATCTGTTAACTTCACTCTAATTGCTTTAATATCTTTACCTTTTCCCATCACATTTACTCGATATCTCAAGCCTTTCCTACACATTACTTTGGTGTCCAGTCATATCCATTCTGTGTTTTGCTGTTCCTGGTTTATTTATTACATCTGTAATGGTATTGTTTTGGTCCTTTATTGTTTTCCCTTAGTTCCGTGATCTCCCTTTTCATCTCATTCTGTTGTTTTACCATCTTGTCTTTGAGTTCTTGTTCTATTGATTTCATGCTATTATTAAGGCCTTTTATAACAGGAAGAACTTGCCAGGAATCTGCTTTTATTCCTTTGGTTGTGTTTCCTTCTAGATGGGGCTCTATCTATTTTTGCATTCTGTCCTCCTTGTTCCTTTCCTTCCCTCCCTCCCTCCCTCCCTTCTTTCCTTCCTTCCCACCTACATTGTGGCTGTGGTCTCTGTGCCTAGAGGCCATGCCCTTTCCTTTCCTCTTACATCTGCCATGGCTCACATTTAGCAGACCTCTCCTTGCTCTGGAGTTGAGCCCCGTCCCATCTTGTCTGGACCAGTTTATCTTCCCCTGGGAGCTACAGTTTAAAAGTTGACTGTTGCTTTCACACCCACCCGCCCCATTTCTGCAGCCTGAGGATGGCTTGGCTGGGGCTGCCTGCTGACCTTGATGCGGGCCTGAGCGCTGCCTCTCCTCTGAGGCCCTGTTAGACATGCTGCTCCAGCTGGCGGGTGGGGCACATCCCATCCTGTGGGCTTTGGCTTGCCGCCCTAACCTCAGCCCAGCACCCTGGAAGATGCCGAGCCAAGGCAGCTCTTCCTGCCTCTCCCGAGGTCTCGTGGAGGAACATAGGGGCTTCAATTTACAAAGGGTTTTTTCCCCCAGATTTTTCCTAAGGCTACCTACTCACTCAACAGTCCACATCTCTCAGATTACAGTATATTAGTGAGAATTCTTGGTGTTCTGTTGACTTGCCTTTTCTCAATGCTACTTTTGGGCATGGGGTTAGGAGACACACCACTCACTCATTGCACCAGAATCTTCTGTTATTTTCCTTGGCTATCACATTTTAAGGTTTATAAGAGGAATTTCCAGGCTTCCCTGGTGGCGCAGTGGTTGGGAGTCCGCTGCCAATGCAGGCAACACAGGTTCGAATCCTGGTCCGGGAAGATCCCACATGCCGTGGAGAAACTAAGCCCGTGCACCACAACTACTGAGCCCGCGCACCACAACTACTGAAGCCCGCGTGCCTAAAGCCCGTGTTCCGCGGCGGGAGAAGCCACAGCAGTGAGGCGCCCGCGCGCCGCAACAAAGAGTGGCCCCTGCTCGCTGCAACAAGAGAAGGCCTGCGTGCAGCAACGAAGACCTAACACAGTCAAAAATAAATAAATGAAATAAATACATTATAAAAAAAAAAAAGAATTTCCTTGTTTGGTTGGACTTGAGCTCGTAACAGCATTTTTGTTTTGGTTTGTTTTGGCTTTTGTTCAGTTTGTTAGTGGGTGGGTAGGATGGAGTGGAGTGAGTCTGTGACTGTGGCGTCACTTTGCCGTCCTGTCTCCGAGATTCCCAGACTTGCTCTGTCCATACCTCCCCCCTCAGAGCCCTCCTCTGGGCAAGATCCTAGCAGCACCGCCCCCATCACTTTCAGGTCCCAGAGGTGAGACAGGGGCCCGCCGGACTAGGCTTCAGCACACAGTGGGTGCCCAGCCCATGGTAAAGCGGAATGAGCAGGGAGTGTTTCATGTGGGCAGCATCAGAGGGACCTCAAATGCCTCACGGGAGCTCATCGGGCAGGGAACAGCATGAACCAGGGCGTGGTGATAGGAGAGCTAGAAACAATGATCGGGGATCGGGGTAGGGTGGGGTGAGGGTGAGGTGTCCAGCTGAAGGAGTGCCAGCTGAAGGGAGCAGAAGGAGAGAAGCTGGAGAGGAGGGCAGGCAGGGCCTAGGCGTGCAGACTGGCCTGGGGGCTGCCCCTGTGTGTGACCAAAGCCCTTAGTGTCTGGACTCTCAGGGATACACTGGTGGGCAGGGGTGGGCACAGGTAGGGGAAGCCTGGTCCTACCTCTCCTCCGCATCTCAGCCCCTGCCAGGGAAACTTCTCTGACTGCGCCACTCCCATGGCCTCCCTGTCCTGGTGTCCCAAGAGGCTCCTGCTCTCTGCGCCACAGCCACAGGCAAGGCCTCCGCCCAGCCACACTGGGCACACACTGACACATCACCGACATGCCCGGGTTCACCCAGTCACACAAAAGCGTAACTGCACGGCCGTGCACCATCACACAAACTTGCCCGTGGTGGCGCAGTGACACACGCTATTGCCAGCACACTTTGCACACAGCCCCGCACTGTCTGGCTCCCTCTGGGGCCTTTGGCTCTGATTCTCGTGAGAACTTGCCCTGCCCCCTGGTGGCCACTCCCCAAGCCACGGACCTTCTGGAAGGGCCCAAACGGTCCACCCCCTCCAGGGCCTGGTTCCTGTGCAGAGAAGCTTCTAGCCTTAACAACCTCTCCCCTCAGACTGGTGCCGTCCGACAAGCCCTCTCGGACCCACTTGCTCCCAGGTAGTCCTCTCCTATCAGGCCAGCGCTGTTAGGCGAGGCCTTCTCAAACAGGCTGACCAACTCTCTGTTTCCTGGGGCTGAGGGGTATTCGGTGCTAAAACTGGGCAAGTCCCAGGCAAACTAGGACGAGTTGGTGAGCCTATTCAGGGACCTGTGTGCCTCCAGAGTAGCTTCTCCTGAGACTGGACCCTTCAGATGCTCTCTGGATCGGCCTATCCCCTCAGACTGGCCCTTCCAAACACGATCTCTTCAGCAGTGTGTCCCACACAAGTCTCCCCTCAGACTAACCCTGTCATGCAGGCCCTCTCAGACCCTTCCAGCCTCTCTCCTCAGACTGGCTCCATCCGACTCCTCTCCTCAGACCTCCTTCCCCTCCACCCTCCTCTGAGGAGAGGAGGGGTGTGAGGACTACACTCCAGGCCTTCTTGCCCCCAGGTCTTTAGCCTTACATCCGCAGGCAGGTGCTACCACCTGAAGGTCCTTTCTCTACCTGTCCACATCCAGTAGCTCTGGCCTGGGGGCACAGTGAACATGTGGGCCCCAAGACATAGAGACACACAGGTGCAGGAAACGGGGCTGGGTTTGAAGCCAAGCATTCCGTTCTCACCATGTGACAATGAACTTTCTCAGAGTCCCAGCCTAGGGAGTTAAGTGAGCTCGCCGGCTCTGGGCAGTTCTCAAAGCCAGAGGCTGCACGGAGGTATTCCTGCCTGCTGTCTCCCGACCACCTTCCCTCTCCCGGCTGGCTGCTGGGAGGCAGACATGGGACGCATGTGCTGACAGCTGCCTGCCCCGGAGACTGAAGGGCAGGCAGGCGGCCGAGAGGGGGCAGCAGAAGTCAGGACAGCCCCTGGCTCAGGCCAGAGAGGCACAGCAGTCACAGGCTGGGGTCTGGACCAGGGCAGGAACACACAGAGGGAGGCAAAGAGAGGGAAGGACTGCCAGACTCAGGGAAGAGGTACAGAGACACAGAGCTGGCGATGGAGATACACACACAGAGAGACAGAAACACAGAGAGAGACAGAGAGACTGTGAGATGGAGATAGACCCGGAGAGACCAAGGGAGGAAGGCAGAAAAAGAGAAGACTGAGAGATAGGAAGGAGGGACAGAGGCAAAGACAGGGATGGCGACGGAGAAAGAGACGGCTAGAGAGCCAAAGAGGGCAGCAGAGACAGGAGACAGAGAGAGAGAGATGGGAGAGGGGCATGCAGAGAGAAACACAAGGACAGGGACCAGGACAAAGACGTGTTCAGCGATAGGCATGGGACGGAGACAGAGACAGGAACGGGTTCAGAGAGAAGAGGATGGGGCAGAGACAAGTTAGTGTTATAGGAATGGGGCACAGAGGAGGGTTCCCATCCCCAGTGCCCCTTGAAGGAGCAAGGAGAACTGTAGTGAGCTGAAAGGCTGGGCTGCTGTGCACCTTGGGCCTGGGATCCAAGTCTCCCCCTACAGTCCCCCCAAACCCCAACAGCAGTGTTTTAATTCTCCACGTTCTGATTTAGTTCCAAGAACTGATGCCTATAGTTGTCCCCAGCTCCCCAGAACCACGATGAGCTACAACGGATGTGGAAGGGACAGCAGACAGAGGCGGCAGCAGACGGCAGCCAAGACCCTCCAAGGCGAGCAGCCCCTGTGAGCTCGAGGGCCAGGACCCCCAAGGAGGGATGACCACCTCCGGGCTGAGGTCCAGTCTGGTCAGAGGCAATGACACTGCCCCTCTGGCCACCTCAGGGCTTAGGATGGGGCTGGGTCTCTCCCTTGGGGCTGGGGGCAGGGAGACGGCCCAGTCCTCCTCTCCATTGGCCTCTGAGGCTCCAGCAGTCCCCCTCCCCTCCATCTCCTCCCCAGGCCCCACGTAATTGCTTTCCCATGTTGCTAATGGAGGCCAGATTGCTGATGCCCAAGCCCTGGGTGGGCGGCGGGTGGGTCAGGGCTGGCCAGGGCTCTCAAGGCAGGAAGGCAGCACAGGCCAGAGACTCCCTAATTCAGCCCTCCTACCGCAAGGACAGGGAAGGGGGAGGTTCAGACCCACCCTGGGAATACAATGTCCTTCGTGAGAGTTGGGGACCCACTACTCCCTCCACCCCTGCTGGACCTGGAGTGCAGGTTTCAGGCCCGAGCCATACCTCAGAGACCAGACAGACAGAACTGGGGGTCCAGGACACAGAAACAGGTCCACAGCCACTTCTCAGGATGTCCATCCTAGGAGACTCTTCCTGTGGATGAGCAGTGTGCTCCCACAGCGGGGGCTAGGCTATTCGGCTTGAAACGCCACAGGCCTCTCTACCTTGACACCGGCCTTTGCTTTCCATGGCATCTCCCGCCTGGAACACCCCTCTCGTCCTCTAGTGCCCGGCCTGCAGGAGAGCCAGCCACCTTCGCTCTCAGCCCCTCACCCGCCCGGAGTCCTGTCCAGGCCTGACTCATCAGTACTCCTGGAACTGTGAACCCCTCCTTCCAGGGCATCATCCCAGGCTGGCAGCAAGACCAGCAAAGGAATGCTCATTTCCTGACCCTGGTCTGAGGAGGAGGGTTTGAACCGGGGTGCACGTGTGACTTGGGGTCAGCAGCTCAGTGGCGGTGCGCTGCTCCGTGCCTGCTTGGGCAGCGGGGGCTTGGTAGTGCGTGGACCAGTGTGTTCTGGCTTCGACTCCACTTCTCTTTTTGCTCCAGCCGCCTGGAGCGTGGCCAAGCCTGGCTCCCAGGTTGGGGTTGTGGCCTAACCCTTTGCCCCCACCCCCAGACCAGAGGTGCCTGCCAACTTGGCCCCAGCCCCGGGCATTCTCAGCCAACGAGCTGCAGGGAGGCGGCTCCGACAAGGGGGACTGGACCTGAGGCAGCCAGGGGCCTCTCCTCTGAGGGGAAATCAAAGGGATCCTGGAGTCCCGGTTTGGGGACCGGAAGGGTGTGGGCAGAGGGTGTGGCGCTGGCCCAGAGACTTGAGTACCCTGTAAAGCCGAAGCCCGCTCCCCTCCCACTCACACTGAGTCCTCACTGCAATCTAACCCTGGGGTAAACCTCGTACTCCGTGCTTCCCGTCCTGAAGCACGAGGCCAATGCCCGGTCACGTGCCAAGTGGCTTCCTTCGGGCAACCTCCCTGCTTGCCCAGGCCACTCTGTGCTCTGCACCCTCAGCCCTGGCTGAGCTCCAGGCCTGACCGGCTAGAACCCTGGCCTGTGTCTCTTGAATGGCAGGGATGACAACCCCTCCACCCCGAGGATGAAGCCCGGCCTCCTCTCCTTCTTGCACCTCTGCCCCGTGGGTAAAGCCAGGCCTGGGCACCCGTGGAAGGCAGCTCCGGAGATGACCCCTGACAGACCTTGGCCCTGCCAAGATTCAGTAGCCTCCAGGGCTAACTGGATGCCCCCCGCGTGGGACCTGCCTCACTGGGGCCCCTCGTTCCCCAAAACTCTGCCCATGGGCTCCAGGGAGCTCTACCCTCCAAAGAGGCGGGAAGCCCCATCCCCGGACACACCTGCCTGAGAGCTGCACTGCCTCTCCCTACCTGTCTGGAGAGGGCTGTCTCTCCCCAACTCTAACTGCTTCCCTCCTCCAGGCCTGCAAGGGGAGAGCTCCTTGGACAAGGGCTACCCTCCCAAAGTGGGTCCGATCCAAGGACTCATGAAATGGTGACGTTTAATGAGAACCCCCCACCCCCGTATATACATCTGTAAAAAATTCAAATACAGCAAGTTACCACTGAGTCAGACTACAGGGGACTGACAGGGCATTAAATACTGCGGGGCAGGAGCAGGAAAAGGGAAGGGTCGTACAAAACAGGGGCGGAGGCGGGGCACTGAAAAGTGTGGGTGCCGGGGGAAGGGGATGGCCGGGACCCCCCAGTGCCAGGAGCATATAATCTGACGGTGGCAACAGAGACCCTGGAACAGACAGGAGGCTGGGACAGGAGGCGAGACTGTGATGTGAGGGGCTCCCCTCAGGCCCCCCAAGGGCTCCTGGGAGTCGCTGGCGTTGGAGGGCCCAGCCCCAGGGCTTAGGACGGAGGTGTGGGTGCTCTTTGGTGGGTGGGTTAGCTGCATGGCCCCCTGCCCTGAGCGGGGAGGGGGGCCGGCGTGGTGTGGCGGGGCTGGGGGGCGGCAGGCCCGGGCCTGCCGGGGTCTCTACAAATTGTGTCTCGAGAGAATGCCAAAGGTCCTCCTGCCCGTGTGCAAAATAGAAACCAGGGTCTTCGGGCTCAGCTCCGGCCTCCTGCTCCTCTGCAGGGTGCGCTGGCATGTCCTCACAGGATGCCGGGCTCTGGGGGGACAGGGCAGGAGGCTGTGAGGGAAGAGGGTGGGGTCGGGGTCCCCTCGGGCTCCCCTCCACCACCCAGTCTCGCTCCACTTACCAGATCAGGAGACTGCCGGCAGCGGCGGCAGCGGCAGGCAGGGCCAGGGTGACAAGGACACTGACGAAGAAGGGCGCTGAGGGTCCTCCGCCGCTGCCCAGCTCCCCGGGGTCACAGATCTTCGTGGTGGGCGGGGGTGCCAGGGAGCTGGTGGCGCTGGCCGTGGTCTCTGGGGAACATGGGGGAAACTCAGGGCCGGGCCGGGCCAGGGCTGGAGTCCCACCTCCATCTGGGGTCCACGGGCACACTGCTCCTGCTTCTTGTGTCAGACCAGGGCTGCCTCTCCTGTCAGACAGCCCCTGCCTCACCCATCAGGCAGGTCTTTGCTTCCCCAAAGCACCCAGAGGACCCCTCCATCCAGAGGCCCCTACCGAGAACGTGCAGACAGCAAGGACGAGTAACAGCAGGGGCTGGACAGACCGACAGGAGTGTGCTAGCCCCACAGACTGTGGAGACCCCTGGGGCAGATGCTCCAAGTCCCAGGAGGAGGAGGGAGCCCAGGGGGCGGGCTCACCAGGGGCCTGGGCCTCGGTGGTGAGGTGTCGTGGCTCCTCAGTCCAGGGTGTGGCGTGGGCAGCCACACTCCAGTCACTCCACGTCCCAATCTCATTGTCCTTGGCCGCCACCTGGATGATGTACTCCTTTCCAGCGTAGGCATCCGTGATGGTGTGCGCTGTGCCATCCGACAGCTCCACCTGCAGCCAAACCACGGGGCGGGGGTGTATAGGGACGGCGGACCCTGGGGGTCACGAGAGTGAGGCACCCCCAGAAGAAGAGAGAACACTTGTGGGGAGAGAAGAGTGAAAACACCCCTGGAGGGAATGAGGACTTCTCTGTGGGGAGGACACTGAGAATATCCCTGGGAGAGTGAAGACTTCTCTGGGAGGAGACGGCCCCGCCGCCCCAAAAGGGAGCAAAGACAGTCCTGAGGGAGGAGGTCTTTGAGGAGATGAGAAATGCCCCGAGGGAAGAGGAAGGAGGACTTTGCTCAGTGTCTTCACTCTGCTGTCACCCCAGCTCTCTCACTAGCCCCAGCCCAGTCCCGACTTCCGTTCCAGCTGGAGGCGACAAGAGGAACGGGGTGAGAGAGGCTTAGTGTTGTGCTGCCCTCTCCCACTCCATCAAGGAGCTGTTTAAAGGGAAGGTTACAAGCGCAGGCACGAAGCTAGGCTGCCCGAGTCCAAATTTTAGCTCCATCCCCTACTAACTAGGTGACTAAGTTACCTAACTTCCACATGCCCTGCGGTCCTCATCTGTAAACTGGCGTTGGTGATGCTCTCACAGGGTTGTAATGAGGACTCAGGCACATGGTGAGCACCAGAGAGACTTCAGCCAGCTCTGTCATTACCACGGGTTCCAGCTCAGAGCCTGGGCTCCCAGATGCCCGGCGCACCCACCAGCCTGGCTCCGGCGGGGTCTCCCCCTCAGGGTGGCCTCACTTACAGTCATCGCCCTGCCTGAGGTGGAAAAGGGGTGGGGTGGCAGCTCCTGGGGCGGCAGGACAGCAGGACAGTTGCTCCATTTCCTCCTGGAGGCATGGCCACCCCACCCCTGCCCTGGCCGGCCCCATTCTGAGGGTCTCCTCCCACCCTCCAGGCTGGCCTGCCTGTCCGGCGCCCCTCCCAGGCCCAGGCTGGGCTCTGGTTCATCTCAGCGGCACCTGTCGCCTCATTAAGGCGCCTCATAAACAGAGGCAGCCTGCAGGGGCAGAGGAGGGCCCCACCCCCCCCACCCCGCTCTGGGCCACGTCTGGCTTCAGGGCATTTTTGGTCCCTGTTACTCTCTTCCCCCAAGAAAACCAGGGTCTGGGCTACCTGACCTGACAGTCTGTGAGCCCAGGTGCGTGTGTGCATGTGGATTCATGTGTGGGCAGCTGGGTCCAAGTGGTGCGGGGAAGCCTCCCAATTCCTCCAGGGTTTGTAAGCCTGAGAAAGGAGGTACTGGTAAAGGCCAGAGTCGGTATGAGAGCCATTTTGGGCCCAGATCTGGGCTCAGTTAAGTACTACTCCCAGCCCCGGAAGATCGGTGGGCCCCAGAGACCCTCCTCTCCTGGAGTTGGGGCCCAGTTCCACCTCTGGTCCCCCAGGCCCCTTCTGCTCTGCAAAGACCCCCTCTGGCTAAGTAGCCCCAGCTCATTCCGCTCCTTCTCCCTCTTCCCAGGATTTGACCCTCGGGCCTCCTCCTTTGATTCTGTCCCCCGGATCTCCACATCTGTCTTTCCCCAAAGGGAGAGGACCATGGGGAGCAGGTCAAATTACCACCTCATTGGTGGGCTTATGGTGGGTAACCGACCATACCTCTAGGAATGTGGCCTAGAAGTGCAGTGCCCTCCTGGAAGCCACATCTCCTAGGCCTGGGCCCTTCTTGTTAGGTTGTCACTGATCCCTTAATCCACCCCCTTAAGAGAATGGCTCCACAACTGTCAGGAATTCCCTAGTTGCTGGCATCCACCTTTCCTAGGAGTCCTCCATCCAGTCTGTGGCAGCAGACATCAAACATGCCCTCCCAGCCTT
>NW_006798684.1:413698-422565 GCF_000442215.2 Lipotes vexillifer | reverse complement strand
TCCTGCTGAGTTAGGCCCAGAGCAGAAGATGCAGGGAACCCATGCTGGGTCCCAGTACTCACCTCCCCCTTGTCCATGCTGAGACAGCCCCTGCCAGACCTCACGGTGCCCATTCTTGTGTAATCCCTGACCTGTATCTCTCACATCCTCCTGAAAATCCAAGTGATGTTTTTCTCTGCTCTCCCCTCCACTGCCCCTCCCAATCATACACCTGCCTCTCTCCAAGCTTAAGGACTGGGGAGAGTCCATTCTGTTCAGAGCAAAACTCAAGTTCAAAAGAGCCATAAATCTAGCCAACCACAATACCAATGTGACATGGAGCAGGGATAACATGTGTCACAGGCCACTCATGTTCTTGCCACAGAGCCCACATATTTTGCTCCGCCCGCGTCAGCGTTGGGGTCAGCTCTGCCCACGGTGCAGGCCAGTGGGTGGCCTTGGCATGTTAGTCACACGCACGTAGGGAGCATTGTTCCTGCTGGGGGCCACGTGTGTGCGTGCATGTTCCCGTGTGTGTGTGGTAGGCAGTGTGCCAGGTCCACTACAAGGCGTGTGCACCGTGACGCGCGGGGCTGCTGCCTGTAGCTAGTTAGCAGGAGAGGGGGGCTTGTGAAACTAGACCCTGGTTATTAGCAATGCATTAGTCGCGGGCAGCTGGCCAGGCAGGAGGGACTCCGGACTCTGTCAGGGAACATATGAGCATGTAAGCAGCCTTTGTGGGAGCCAGGCCTGCAACCAGGACAGGCGCCCTGGAATCGAATTACGCGCTTTAAAGGCCAGCTGGGAGAGGCGCAGGAGGAGATGAGGTTGGAACCAGGTGGATGCGGTGGGGGCAGAGGCTGACCCTGGGTGCCAGCCTGGGTTGCCCCAGGGCGCACCTTCCCAGCCCCAGACCTAGCCCACAGACCTCACGGGCCACATAGCACCCACAGCCCTATGGGCCCAGGGCCCTCAAGGAGAGAGAAACTCAAGTCTGCCCCAAACCCCTGGCTGCTCCCCAGAGCTCGCTCTCGTAGCTTGATCAACATCCCAGACCACAGCCTGACCCCATACTGACCCCCGTCCACTGCTTCGTTCCCGGTCCAGACCACCTTCTGACCCATAACTTTAAGCTGACCTCTAAGGTGGACTTGACTTTGGGGAGCCATGACACTAATCACGGCCTGAGCTCACACCCTGGATTGAGTTTGACTCTATTGCCTGATTCTGACCCCTTGAGCCCATCTGTGAGTCCTTGAGGACAGGGACTATCGTGCCCCTTGGGTCCAGCACGGGCTCAGAGCCTGGCCCAGAGTGTAAGAGGGAGATGTCTGATCAGGGCTGAAGCCAGAGGTAAGAAAAGGGAAACACTGCCTGCCATCTGCCTCCCAGCATTTCTCTCCACTACCATGCGGAGCCACAACGACAGATGTGTGCCTGTTGCCCTAATGGGGGTCACCAGGAACCCCTAAGGACCTTAGATCAGGACATCTCCCTCAGCTCCATCCATCCTTCCAGGCCCACCTGGTCCCTTCTTCCCCCCGGAAAGCCTCTCTGACTGCCCTCAGGCTTCACATTGGAACAGTTGGCAGCAGGGATACAGGGGCCTCCCACACCGTGTGGCTCTGGTTCAGGCTCTCGGGATCTGGGCAGGGTACTCACATGCTGCCACTGGTCCAGGATGAGGGGTCGATAGCGCAGAAAGAACTTGAGAGGAAAGGACTCGGGGTCAGGCCAGGTCGAGGGGGTCTGCCATGTCACCTCTAGCCGGCGAGGGCTGCTGGGCACTGGCCGGGCTACCACGTTTTCTGGAGGGTCAGGCTTCACTGTTGAGGAAACACAGCTTCAGTACCACACTGATCTCTTGGAACAACCCCATTTCGTCAACCCCAGCCGCCATGTCAACCAATGCACATCAATAATCATCGCTCTTCTCTGTTGTCAATTCTGGCAACCACCGTTAACAACCATCTCATTACTTCCACCTTTCGCATCCCTGTCATCACCAATGACGGTCACTACAGTCACTGTCACCAGCTCATGATATCAACATCATAAATTTCATCCCATAATCAACCCCATCCTCATGATGACCAGCATCCCAATTACTAAGCCTATGTCATGCCCTACCACTACCCTCATCATCACCTGGATCACCCCAGCCTGTACCAGCATCATATACTTCCCCAAGCCTGGCTTTTCACCTCAACTTTTCCAGTACCAAACCGAGACACGGCCTCGCTTGGAAGAGGCTGCGTTTGAAGCTGCTTTGTGGGTCAAAGTTAAAAGACAGTCCACAGGTGTTGCAGATCTGGGTTGGAAGTGGGCTGAGAATCTGATGAGAGCATCTAAGGGCCCAGCTCACATAGCAAGAGACTGGCTGGGGATCCAGCCATGCTGGGGGCGGGCAGGCGGAGGCACAGGGTCTGGCTGGGATGGGGCAGGGGCGGGCAGAGGGTCTGGCTGGGATGGGGGTGGGGGGAGGGCAGTATCTGTCCCAGTCCTGTCTCCTGTTCTGACACCTCATTCATCACAGGCCGTAAGGAAGCCATTAGCGTGGGGGTTGGGGGGTGGAGGCTGCAGCTGCACAAGGGTCTGGCCCAGCCTGCCCCCCTCCCCCTCCTGCATGCTCTGGGAGCCAGAGAGACGATGGGAAGAGCCGCTGGAGAGGTCTCTTGGCCCCGGCAGGTGAAGGACATCCACTCAGATGTTCACGGGTATATGCATGCCACGCATATGTGTACACATTATATGTTCCACATACACCTGGGCACACAATGTGGACACCCCCACCAATGCTCATATACACGTTGGCAAACATCCACTTACTCCCACTGGAGTATGCAGCAGGGACCCACCCCCTCCCCACGCACCAATGGTGAACTCATCGAAGGTGATAGCTGTGGCGTTGTGGCCCAGAGCGTTGCTGACACTTATCGAGACCTTGTACTTGACAGTGGAGAACAGGTGCATGTAGCGGATGTGGCAGCGGTTCTTGAGGGCCGGGTCCTTCTCACAGACCATAATCTTGGAGCCATGCCTGGGGAGGGATGAAGCCCAGGCACCGTTACCAACATCAAGGTCGGGTAGGGCAGAGGCTGGGGGAAGGTCAAGCCCAAGGCTGGGCTAGGGTCTGGACTGAGGGCATGGTGGGGGGCCGGGGGAGAGGTCAGAGGTCAGGGTTGGAACCAGGTCACAGGTGCATCTACTCACAGCACAGTCACATTGAAGGTGTTGGGGATGTAGGTGGGAGTGGGCAGATGCCAGCTGCAGTAGAAGCCCTTGGGATAAGTGTTGGAGCGGCAGCTGAGTACGGGCTCCCGCGGCGGCACTGGGGGTGAGGACAGCACGGTCAGGACATTCTTGGAGCCCCCAGTCCCCTGCGTTAGTGTGGGGACAGGTGGGCCCCAGAACCCCAGCTCTCCCCCTTCAACCCATTAGCAATGCCAGAGGTGGCGGGGGGAGAGTGCTGTCAGCGAGGGTCTGAGGCTTCCCAGGCCACAGAGAGCCAGATGTTTAATTAAAGGAAAACAAGGGCTGTATGGAGAGAGCCCCCCCACCTGCTCAATGGAGGCGGGAACGTGGGGAGCAGGGGGCTGCAGGCCTCAGCTCATCGATCACAGGATGGAGGTGATGTCTGGGGGAATCGGCCCCAGCCCCAAATCTCCTGCCACACTGCGTCCATTTCCAGAGGAAGATTGTGCAACAGAGGCCAAGGGGGGTTCTTGACCGGGTCCTCTGGTTGGTGGGGTGATCAGGGTGCACTCCCTGGAGAAGAGACATCCCAGGCTTCCCCTCGGGAGAGAATGAGAAACACGAGGACAGGCCTGGTGGCTCCACATGAACGACAGCATTGGGCGGCTGTTCATATGCATACGTCACACGTGTCTGTGTGTGACATGAATGAGTGACGTGTGATGGAATGTGGGTATGTATGTAGGAATGTCTATGTGTATGGCTCTCAGAGCACATGTCTATGTGTGACTGCGTGTGTGTGCAGAGAGGAAGCTGCTGTTCCCTTGGTGTATACCTCACCCCAGCCCCAGCCCCCAGCTTCTCCATCACAGACCCCTAAGGAAGCCCTTTAGGAAACTTCCTTGGTGATGCAGTGGTTAAGAATCCACCTGCCAATGCAGGGGACACGGGTTTGAGCCCTGGTCCGGGAAGATCGCACATGCAGCGGAGCAACTAAGCCCGTGCGCCACAACTACAGAGCCTGCACTCTAGAACCTGCGAGCCACAACTACTGAGCCCGTGTGCCACACATACTGAAGCCCATGACCCTAGAGCCGGTGCTCCGCAACAAGAGCAGCCACTGCAGTGAGAAGCCCGCGCACTGCAACGAAGAGTAGCCCCCACTCGCCGCAACTAGAGAAAGCCCGAGCGCAGCAACGAAGACCCAACACAGCCAAATATAAATAAATAAATAAATTTATTTTAAAAAAGAAAAAAGCAGCCCTTTATATGGTCAGCACCTGCCTTTACTCTGGGGAACGCGGAGGGCCAGAGAGGGATGGGAACCCACCTGTGGTCACACAGCAAGCCAGAGCTGGTACTAAACACCAGGACGGGGATACCCACCAACACGACCACACACACATACTTGGGAAGTCCTCTCTGCTGTCTAACCACTCTCTTTGCTGCTGTGAGCACTTAGACCAGCTGTCCCACCCTCGGGCATTCGGTAAGGCATGAGGACAGCCGGCTCAGGTTCCTGGAAGGAGGCAGCTTCTGTGATCTGACCCAGGCAAGGCATGTCCGTCCACGGCTCCAGGGACACTGACACCTCCCTCCTGTGCCCCCCCCACACCGCCCTCTGCCTGACAGGTGGACAGGAAATGGGAGGGGGGCAGCTCAATAAGCCAGGGACGGTGAGGGGGAGTGCATGTCCACGCTTGCTGAATGGCCGTGGTGATACTTGGGGAGCCGTGGGCTTCCATCCACAGTGTGCACGGGATTGTGAATGACTGTGTGTGACTGCATGTACATGTCCAGTATATGTGAAGTATGTATGTATTGGGGCTGAACCCCCAGGGCCCGATCTGGCTTTGCATCAGGAGAGATGAAGGGGTCAGAGAGGCATGAGGGGAGCTTGTATGTGGCAGGTGGCGTGGGCTACGCTGTGGTCAGAGGTGGCTCCAGCCCCTGACTTGCAGGGGAGAGCTGGAGGCCAGCTGAGCCTGCACGAGGGGCAGCCTGCTTTCTGCCCGCTGCTGCCTGCCTCCCCCGGGAAGCCTTCCTGGCCCCGTGTCCATCTTGTGTCTCTTCCATGTTCATCCTGTGCGCCTCACATACGCCGTGCCTATCTGCCCAGGGACACAGAGGTGTGGGGGCGGGGGGTGGCCAAGGACACAGGAAGCGCCTCGTGGGGGCCTGTGGGCCAGGCCGGAGTTGGCAGCCACCCCAGGAGGAAAGGACATTCCGAGGTTGGCTGAGAAGCCTCCACTGCCCCCTCCTACCACCACCCTCCCTTACCCCCAGCTTCAAAGGAGAAGGGCACTGGGCGGGGGGCGGGGAGGGGGGACTGAAGCCTGCAGAGTCAGCTCCCTGCCACCTGGGACTCTTCGGAGGGCAGAGCGGGCCATGGCACTGGACTCGCAGGCCCCCGCCCCCGCCTAGCCTCCCCATTGGCTGGTTTCCTCCATTTCCCTCTGACCGTCCTCTCCCCTCGGACCAGTCTCCCCTCAGACATCCCCCCGCAAACCAGTTCCCCTCTCTGACTGGGCAGGTCATGGGGGGTGGTTGGGGGGAGGGCAGGCAGGGCTTTGTCTGTCATCTGGCTACTCCTGCCTGGCCCTGGGCCCTGAGTAGGGAAGGGCTTGGGTTTCCTGACAGGGACCAGGTTTCTCAGAGGGAAAAGGAGGAAAGAAAAACAAAGAAAAGGAAGAAAAGGAGTGACTTGCTGCAGCTGGAGCCCAGCTGAGCGGCCGGGTGGGCGGAGGTGGGGGTGCTGAGAGAGACCAAGTGTGAGGCTGTGGGACAGTATGCAGTGAGGAGGCCTGCTGGGAGTGCGCTGCAAGTCAGGGGAGAAGCTGTTTCTAAGAGACTGCCATTGTGAGGCTGTGTGCGTAACTCTGAGAGGCTTCCTGTGTGTAACTGGGACTCGGCAGCAGTGTCACTGCGATTGGCTGTGTGTGGCCGGGTGACTGCATTTGTGTGGGGCTCGGGGTGAGGCTGTGTGACTTAGGGATTGTCTACACATGTGAGGCTGAGGTCCTCCGTGCAAATGCATGTAAATGCGCTGTTGTGTGTGAAACAGTGACAGCAGGACTACAAACCTGAGACACTGCTTATGAGACGGAACTTAAGTCTGAATGCATTTTTCGAATTGTGGGTGTGGGAAGGTGCCCAGAATTCCAAGTGTGTTCACACGTATGAGCTGAACACCGTGTGAAAGCATGTTAGAGGCTGTGAGCAAAAGCCCATAGGCATACATGTCATGATATCACATACAGGCATGCTCCTGGATGCCCAGACTTCCTGAGTTGCCCCCATGGGGGCTCCTGAGATGCCCAAGTGACAGCATCAGCCTGTGGCAGGGCATCCCTGAGTCCCACGCGGGGCTGTGTGTGCGTGTGCACGTGTGCGTGTACCCCCGCTGGCCCAGGATTTGTTTGTTTTCCTAACTGGCTTGTTTTTCCATGTCCAGCCCACCAAACCGCATGTTTTTCCTCTCATCTCGCCAGCCCGCCTGGGCTGGAGCCCCCGGCATGCACGAGGCCTGCCCGCCGGCTCAGAGAGGAGGAGGGGCAGGCTGCCCACACCCCTGGCCAGGCCAGATCAGGCCAGGCGGGGCGGGGTGACCCTTCCAGCTCCAGCCCTGCCCGGGCCGCACCCACACTCCTCCTCCTGCCTGGCATTCAAGGCCCACGGCCTGTGCTAACCTTATCTCGTGACATCCCTCGAGGCACCCCAACTTCTGGACTCCTAAATGCCCGCCTTCTACCCATCTTTTCTCCCCACTTTCTTCTTCAACCACAGGCTGCTCTCTCCTTCCCCACCAAACAGAGCTGAGGAGGAAGCGATGCTGAACCAGAGGTTCGGGAGTTCCTGTCCTGACCCATCAAATACAAATATTTTAAAACTGGACAAAGAACTGTCTATTTAAAATTAGTCACTCAATCTCTGATTTATTTCAGCTTAAAATCAGAATGACATGGAATTAGCAGTGTCTAAGGAAACAAAAGGATGCTACTAAAAGGAACCTTGTGATCCTGTTTCCTAATGTGGGGGGTCCTTTCATCACCCCGGGTAGGGGCCTCCTTGCTGGTTGTGACCATCTGCCTGAGGGCAGGAAGGTGGGTCAGGAGGAAGGAGTTCAGGGATCAGCCTGGTTAAATAAAAATATTTCAACGGAATATTTTTATGATCAGGTTCCCTTGGAAATAGAGACATGAAAATCTTATATGTTTAGGATAAATACTGAATAATTTTTAGTTTGAATGGCCCACAAATCAGGGGTAGCTCTGTCCTATTCTCTGAGCACTGGCGAGAAGGATAATTTGATATTGAGTGTTGCCAAACCCAGTCTCTTGTTACTAATATAAAGTGACTGAAACAATGATGGTTAATGTCCCCTGTTCCTCTGACCAACTCTTTAGAAGGAAACAAGGCAATGAGAGATAAGTATCTGTAACTAATGCTACAGCCAACTCATGGCCAGCTCTCCTCTGACAGGCAGGGCCTGGGGAGTGGTCAGCACTATATATAAAAGGTCTGGGGCTTCCCTGGTGGCGCAGTGGTTGAGAATCTGTCTGCCGATGCAGAGGACATGGGTTCAAGCCCTGGTCCGGGAAGATCCCACATGCCGCGGAGCAGTTAGGCCCGTGAGCCACAACTACTGAGCCTGTGCGTCTGGAGCCTGTGCTCCGCAACTAAGAGAGGCCGCTATAGTAAGAGGCCCGTGCACCGCGATGAAGAGTGGCCCCTGCTTGCTGCGAAGACGCAACACAGCCAAAAATAAATAAATAAATTAATTAATTAATTTTTTAAAAACTTATTAAAAAAAAGGTCTGGGCTCTGGTCACAAAGGGCAACTGTGGGTATGGCTGCAGGCATTACATCTAGACCCAATCCCCTTCGAATGACCTCTCAAAGAAAATCGAGTCATCAGGAATGGGGGCCCAGAGCCACCAAGGCCCAGCCATCACATCCAGCCTTGTCCATCCTGAGGACTTCTGGGACTCGAACTGAGAAGACAAGGGTATGGGTGACTTGTACCAAGTTGGCCTCATACTCCTTGCATGCCACTCAATATATGGCCTTTTCCCCAGGTAAGGGCCCAGGGCTAGGCTGCGTGGTCCACTTCTAACACACCCTGTGGTGGGCCAGGGAGGACTCTGGTGGGCTGATCCTGCATATCTCAAGCTGGCCGACAGGGGTCACTCCACCCTCGGTTTGCAACTAAGGCGTTTCGTGATGACTGCCATCTCTCGTTTAAACACATAAAAAAGCTTTTCTGTGGGGAAAGGAACATCCCTACCAAAACATACCTGTACCTCTCCTCTAGCCCCACTGACGGGTCAGTGTTGTGGCGGACCCCGAGCAACACTTCCGCCTAACATTTCCCACGGCTGTCCACACCAGTCTCCTGATAGTGGGGAGAGGGCCTGCTCCCAGGTCCCTCAAGCATCTCCTCCCCTCAGTAGCTCCCAGGAGTAAAGAAACCATCTTCAGACAGTGGGGTGCATCACCCAAGTGGGATGAGGCCGGAGAAGCTTGAATCCTTGGCTCAAGAAGAAAAGAAACTATTTTCAGAGTATTTACTCTGTCAGTTGGTGCCTCTGGCTGAGCTCCAGAGGCCTGCCCAGATGACCACCAGCAACACTGATAACCTCACCATCCCGATTCTGCACATGCCTCTTCGGAATCACACTCACCCGCTCTTC
>NW_006798684.1:407092-413274 GCF_000442215.2 Lipotes vexillifer | reverse complement strand
CCTTCCTGTCGGCTCCTTGTGATCTTTCATCTCTTTCTGTGGCTCGTTTCTTCCACCAACCCCTTTTACAGTGATGGTCTTCAGGGCTGGGTTCTGGGTCCTCTTCTCTCCTCACCCCACAATCTCACCCTTGGCCATCTCACCCCCTCCCAAGGAGTTAATGCTGACAACCCCCCCAAATTCCCACCTCCAGCACAGGCCTCTCCCCCAGTCCCAGACCCTTAGATTCACAGGCTACCAGCCATCAACTCCCGGCTGTCCCCCAGGGACCACAACCCAACATGTCTATAGCAGATGGTGGTGCCGCAGATCCCTCACCCGTACCCGCTGACCGCTTCTGCAGTTATTTGCCTCAGAGCTTTCTTTGGCCACCAAAACCTGCATTGCCTGTCAGGGCATCAGGCCAAAAGTGCTGGGGAATTAAAGCAGTCCCACCCCGACCCCTTAGTGTATAAGCATCTGAGCCCCCGCACTCCTTAAGCAGGAGAACTCTGAGGCACACATTCTGCCTCGGCTCCCAGGGCTCCCCCAGCGGGTTAAGCGCCAGTTGCCCAGAAGCAGTGGCTAGATAACTCCCCCTTTACTGGCTAGCTTAACTTCCTTTTCTGTCATTTTCCCATTCCCTTATGATGTTTCTGTCACCTGCCAAATAGACCACCTGTATGCAAATTCTCACCTGATTCTAGGGAAACCCAAACTGAGACACCGCGCAAACAGAACACGCCATCTTCTGCCCCAGCTGGCCCTTCCACCTTGCCTCTGTTGCAGCGATCGGTACCACCAGCCGTCTTGACTCTTCCCCCTCTCTATCCTCCTGTCCTCCCTACCTCCAATCCATCACCAACTCCTGGAGGTCCAATCACCCCTCTCAACTTCCCCAACTCTATGCCCCGGTCCTAGGTCCCCCTCATCTCTCCCGCATCCCAGCAACAGCCTCCTTCCTGGCCCTGCCTTTGCCCATCCGCCTGCCTCCCCTCAGCACAGAGAGAGGGACCTTTAACAACATGACGCTGATCATGTCAGTCCCCAGCTTCTAGGATCATGATCTGCCCCGTCCCCTCCTTCAGCTCCCTTCTGCCATTTATACCAACCCAAGTGGCCTTTTCATGACCTCCCAGCCTCTGAAACCTATGGTCACACTCAGCTCTCTGCCAGAAAGAACTCTTTCAGTGTATCTTCCAAATCTTCCAAGTCTCCATGTGCTTCACACTCCAGGAAGCCTTCCTTCTTCCCTGGAGCTTCCCAGAGTGCCACACCTCTACCCGCATAAGCATATACCCCATTTTCTTCCCTAAGGTCCTCAGGGCCAGACCCTATAAGAGGACACAGTGGAGTGAGGCCACTCCAGCTTGGAGCTGTGACTCTAGGATTCTTCCCCACCAGGCCCCAGGTGGGCCATGCCTGCCAGCCCTCCTGTGCCCATCTTGTCATAGGGAACAGGATTTTAGGATCTCAAAGATCTCCAGTGGGGGTGGATACAAGTGCAAAATGCCAGGGGTCCGCACACGGGGTGAGACTGGGCTCAGAGGTCAGAAGAGCAGGCTCAAATAGGATCAGAGGGCAAGGGGCAGGGCCTCCACCACTACCACCAGGAAGGGGCTTTGAACCGGGCCAAGGGTCTGGGCCTCATGGACAACGCCCTTGAGTGAAGTGGGAGGTCAAATGAGGGGTGCTGGGAGTAACACTTACAGCCCACATTTAGGAGGACTTGGTGGCGCAGGTGCCAGGAGTCGCGGTGGAAGCAGGCGTAGAGGCCGCTGTGGCCCAGTTCCAGGCCACGGAGCACGAGCTGAGAGCCGTTGAGCACGTCAGGGGCCAGGTCTGTCCCATTCACCCGCCACGTCACAGCTGCATCCCAGTTCGCCGTCCCACACGGCAGAGTCACGTCTGAGCCCAGGCGTTTGTACTGCACGTGGGGTGTCTCTGTGGGGGCCGGGGAGGGCACAAGGCAAAAGCCACAGGTCACAGCCCCGCCCAGCACCCCCAGGCAAACGTGCACGGATGAGAGCCTGTGAATGTGCGAAAGTGAGGAGTCCAGGCCGAGAGGCTATGAGTCTCACGGTGTGAGTGTCCTGGGGAGATGAGAGGTATGCAAAATTCCTGTGCGGCTGTACAAGGGTACAGGCATGTGAGTGCCTCCAAATTCGTACGTGTGTGTGTGCACGTCTGGGGACTGTGTGTGTGTGTGTATGTGTAGAGAGTTTGTGCAGCGTGCTGGGAGAGAAGACCCAGTTCACCTCCAGTCCCCAGGTCCTTTTAAAAGTTTTCCTGACCCCCATGACCCCAACCTCTTGCCACCAACAGGCCCAGCCCCAGTCACTGACATCTGCTACCCAGGCAAGCTGGGGCTGAGGGGTCCCTCTCCTGAACTCCTCCCTCTGTCTCTTCCCATCTCTTCATCTTCCCCATCCTCGTCTTTCTGTCCTGCCTCTCTCCCTCTCCCTGACTCTGAGCCCCTGACAAGCCCCCCACTCCCAACCATACAGGGCTGGGGCAGCAGCAGGAGAAGGGAGAATGGGCAGGGTCCTGGACAGGAGCCCTAGGGAACTCCTGGCAGCTGTCAACATCATCATGAGGCAGGAACTGCTTGGGATGTGGGTCGGGGAGTGCTGGGACTGAGGGAGCTCTCTGACCATTCCTCTCTTGCCCCCAGGAGGGGCCTGTCAGAGGCAAAAGCAAACCCCAGCCCTGGCCTCGGCAACCCAGGCGTGATGGACGGAGCCCAGGAGACTGGAGTGGAAGGGCCGGAGGGAGCACCTGTCGAGAGGCAGCGCTAGGTGGGGGGGGGCGAGTGGACAGAGGAATTCCAAGGCACCGATTCTACAGACAGCCCCAGAGAAGTGGGTACCGGGAGATGCGAATCCACCCTCCTCATCCTGCCCCCCAAGCCTGGAAGGAAAGATGCTCCCCTGATCTCAGCCAGATCTGTGGAGTGAGGGTGGGAGGGGCAGAGCTAGGGGGAGGGGGGTGATGGGGTGGTGGTAGCGGTATCCCTCGTTAACACTCCTTCACATTTCCCCTCCAGAGAGCCACCCCGCCTAGCTGGGGGATTTTCAGAGCCAATTCCTGTTAACGAGCCAATTAAGTTGGGCCAGTGGCCTCTTAATTAGACTTGTTAACACCACCAGGACTGCAGGGGGTAGGGATCCCCCACCCACCCGTCCCCCGCCCCATGCCGTCAGCCACCCCCTTCCCTCCTTTATAGACCCCTCCCCAGTTCTGCTTTTCTCTGTGCTGAAACATCTGTCCCTGTTTGCTGCCTTGGTCACCCTCCCTGTGCTGGGGATCTATCTCTCTGTATCTCCAGCTCTCTCCCCCGCTGCCTGTCTCTGTCTCACCCCTCTCTGAGCCTCTCTGTCCCTGTCAAAGGAGAGGGAAGCAGGAAACCCAGCCAGCCCTGACCACTCGTCTGTGGGGCCTGGGACCAGCCGAACAGAGGATGAACAGGCGGAAGGGTGGTGGCCGGGGGGGCCTTGGAGGCCACAGCTGTGAGGCTGGACCAGAGGCTGACTGGGGGCCTCCCTCTGACCAGAGGCTCAGTGTCCACGGCTCAAGCCATAGAGCCCCCCCAGTCCACCAGCCCTAGCCACGGAGCCCCCCTCCAGCCTCCCTTCCAAAAACCTGGAGCTTCCAGGAAACACGCCAAGCCCCTCTCTCTGCACACACACCGCCCGCCCCCCCCACCCCCGCCCCAGCAGAGAGACTGCATCCAGCGGCCTGAGGAGGAGGCTGAAAACTGACCCGTCGTGGAGGGGGCGTGGCCATCACGGTCCCAGCAGCAACACATCGACACTGACCAACAGCAGCACAGAACTAACACGGCCCTGGTATGGGCCTTTAATACTGGGAGGCAGGTACAGCCGCAAGATGAGGAAACCAACCCAACAGCACAACGAATGTAATGGCAGTGGAGTAACACGTGGGGAACCCTGTCTGCCTCACAAAGGAAATGGAAACACAACCTGACAACAGTGACAAACCAACCATGTAAGGGCAGGGCAGGAATGAAAAAATGACAACACAATGACAGATGACAACTACAGGCCACAATGCAGAGGCAGAGGGGGTAATGTGACATGACAATCACACAGTGTCACAACTGCTACAATTAACACAGCAATAGCAATACACACAACCATGCAACAGCTCCAAAGATGGCAGTGATTTAATCCTTTGTCTCTGGACAGCTTTCCTCCCACCCCGTGGGTGCCCCTACTGATGTGCTGTCCATTTCAGAAATTAAATCAGGCAGCAGGGGGAGGATGGGGTTTTTGGCCCTGACGCAGTGACAAATGCTCCAAAGGAATCAGCTGTGAAAAGGTTGTTGGAAGCCAGGATAAGGAGACAGAGACAGGATGAGGTCATGGACATCGAAAACACACAGGGATAGAGCTGACAGCTCCCTCACACCTGTGCACATGGGCTCACATGGGGACCACATGCTGGAAATAGTCCCCCCAGGCGTCCTAAGCAACTTCACATCACCACACACAGGATGAAGACAGTCACCACAAAGAAGAAAAAGCACACACAAGACAACCATCCACAAGGTCACAGCTACGCAGGGACACTGTCCCACTTCAGGGACAGTAACACCTGATAAAAGGTCACATGCATGCACAGGAAGGGCATTGTCACCCAGAGGCACAGTTACACATGGGGTAATGGTCTCACACACAGAGAGACAGTTTAACAGGGACACGAACACATGAAGAGACAGAAACAAAGAGAAACTAACAAACTATCACACATGGGGTACAGTCTAAACCACAAGGACACAACCCCACAAAGGCCACGGTCATACATCAACTATGTCACACACAGGGCACAGCCCACAAGGATATAACTACACAGAGAAACACACCGAAACAGGGACACAGTCTCACTCACACAAGAACACAGTCTAACACACAAGGACAGTCTCACACTCTCAGAGATGCAGCCTATGCCCACACACAGGGCAGGGACGAGGCCAGCGGGAAGGACCACTGGCGGGCCTAGGCTGGTCCGGTCAGCACAGGAGCCCCAGGCAGGCCGACTGCAGGTGGGGGTCGATGGGCTGGCCTGGTGGTCCCTTCAGTCCCTGCCCACTGCGGAGCAGCCCTGGGGCAGGCCAGGCTCTCTCTGGGCCTCAGTGCTGGGCTCACGAGGAAGAGGCCACAGGAGCCTCAACCTACTGCCCTCCTTGAACCCACAGCCTTGAGGGTCATGGAGCTCAGCCATTAGGGTCTGCTCTGCACCTGGGCCCCAGAGATGCTCCCACCTTCTCTGCCTCTACCTGAGCCAACTGAGGTAGGGGGCAGGACACAACCAAGGGGGGAGCTCCCTACACTTGGAGCCTCCCTCGTTCAAGGAGTTTCGAGCTCAGACCTCATACTGACGTGGCTGTCTGAGGTGCTGCCTCAGATGCAGAAGGGCTAGTGGTAAAGTTTCCCAGCAGGGGTGCAGCTCCTTGCTCCGTGAAGTGTGAGGACTCAGCACTCACTGGACAGGTGGTAGGGGAAGTGCAGGAGGCTGCCAGTGGTGCAGCCTGAGCAATCCCTGCCCCCTCCAGCCAACCCAGCTCACTGACCGGGCCCCTTCCTTGATGTGCCAGCCCTCTCCCACTTGTCACCCTGCCCATCCCCATACCTTGTTCTCAGTCTACCATCTCTGTCCCTGTATTCCTTCTGGGATAAGGGGAAATATTCTTACCCACTGTCTCAGTGCCTCCCACTGCACCCCCATAAATCCGAGCAGACCCCATTTCACCAGATACTGTACAGGGCCCTACCCCTAGCTGCCCCCAACTCCCATCCCACCCGCCTGTACCCTGTATCAGTGCTAGTGGGCAGAGGGACAGATCATCTCAAGCCAGAGATACCATCAGCATGAGACTGCCCAGGAGTGACTGGGGGACTGTGTTTATGGGACGACATCAGTGGGTCACCCCGTATATCAGTGTCATATGACTCATGTTCATGTGTGACGATGCCAGCCTATGGCAGTATGTGGCTCTTGGGTGGTGAGTACAGCTATGCCGGGGAGGGTTCACGCTCAGTTCCCAGAGGGGGTCAGCAGGGAGCTCCCCCGCCCAGCACTCACCCTGTGGACTGTGTCTCTGGGCGTAGACCACGGCAGCGGCAGCAGTAAGTACGGCACAGCAGGCCCATGGGACAGGAACAGCCATCTGTTGGGGAAGA
>NW_006798684.1:401709-407029 GCF_000442215.2 Lipotes vexillifer | reverse complement strand
GAAGGGGTGGGCGGCGGGGAAATAGGCAGCATCAGCCCAGGCAGGAGGCTCCTGGGGAGCCCCCCCCTCCTCTCAGGCAAGACTGGGAAATCCCAGCCCTAGGGCCAAGGCACCTTGACCCCAAATGCCCTTCTTAATGGGGCTCAGGATCCTCTTCAAGCAACAGAAAACATTATTGGCATCTGTAGGCAGAGGTCTGCTAAGATGGTAGAAGGCAACCTACAACAGTTTGTTGTTCATTACAGCCGCTGGAGGCAGGATGGGTTACAGATCACTGGTAATGCTAGGGCCATTTTTCTAGGAAAAAAATAACTTCACTGGTAAGGTTAGCTAATTAGCTATAAACATCACAAACTGAAAGGGTGATGTTCTAACTTGATTGGAGGGCTATACTTCTCCAAATTGCCTTGAATAAAAGGCCCCCTGCCACGCTCCTGGGGAGAGAGCCCCTTGGATCTGCCCCTGCCTTGTTCCCCCTACCCACCCCCATCCCTGGGTGAGCCTTGCCCCACTGGGCTCTGGGAAGTTCACAGAGCAGCAGGGTACCAGGGCAGTGGTACATTGTGACCAGGTCAGATGTGGCTTTTGCTTTAGTGGACACTAATGATCATGAGAAGGATGAGGGATTTTCCCTGTCAGGGACCACAGCCCGTCCTTCAGCCCAGAAGCCTGGGAGCCCCAGCCCAGCAGATATGCATCAGTGTCTACACACTCCCATGTGGGTACACAAAGCACACTCAGGACATGTTACCAGAAGCCAGGATGGATCCAGTGGCCCCCCTACCTACTGTCCTGCTTCCTGGGATGGGTCCAGCTGCCCTCACCCCACTCCACCCCAGCACATGCCCATACCTGAGGGCAGGGAAATAACTATTTCCTGCAGGAAAGGTTCCAAACCTGACTCTCCTGCCCCAGTCTGAGAAGAGAGGGGGACTGTCAACAAGACAGAAGCAGAGATCCAGAGAGGGACACTGCCAGACACTCAACCACGGCCACTACCAGAGGTACAGCCAGACTCACAGCAAAGACACTAGCCAGAGACACTACCCAAAACAAGAGACAGAGCCCCAGGAAAAGAGCCCACACACAGACTGGAGAGACCGTGTCGGGCACGATCAGACAAAGCCAGAGAAACAGGTAGACAAACCAGATAACCAGCCAGAAACACGGCCAACACACAACCAAAGGATCCGCAAGAAACCCTGTGAAAGACTCGGCCAGACACAGGCAGACATATCAGAGAAAGAGTAAGCAGCACAGGCAGAGAAACAATCAGCAACATAGCCGGAGAGCCAGAGACACTGTCAGAAACCATGCCAGAGAAACTGCCTGACACACAGGCAGAGAAATACCAGAGGAACTGATAGACGCAAACAGGCATACACACAGGAAAACTGCCACTGAGAGAGCCAGAGACACAGCCAGATGCTCAGTCAGGAAGTATCCATACGACTCAAAACACTGCCAGGGACATGCAGACACACAGTTGGACACACTGCCAGAGAAACAGCCAGAGACACTGCAGACAGAGAGCTACAGCAGGGGAGACAAGTGTGGCTGTCAGCCTGGAGTGGCGGGTGGGGGAGCTGGAGAGAATCTGACTTCCAGGGCCTCCTTTATGGGAAGGGCTCCTGCCTACCCACTGCTACACTCGCCCCTCACCAGGCAAGCCCTCCCCTCTGCACCTGGTGCTCCTCCAGCTACAGCCGCAGGAGCTCCGGCTGCCCCTCCCTGGCACAGCTCATCTCTCTAGGCCCCAACTGGCCTCGGCTACCCCTCCCACATCTGTGACCCCTGAGGCCTTTCCTACCACCTGGCCTGGCTCCTGACCCTCTGCCACTCCCCCATCTTTAGCTACTCCTCAGGCCTAGGAGGGTAAGACAATGGCCAAAGTCACAGTCAGCAAGTGGTGGGGTGAAGTAAGGAACCCAGGATGAACCAGTGCCAAACTCAGAGCTGGGGCTGGAGAAAGGGAGATAGGAGGCTGGAGGCCTACGTGGTTCCCCAGCTCAACCCCTGCAGGGCGCCCTCAGACCCTCCCCGACCCTCTTTGCCGTCTCCTCAGAGCCAGCCCACTGCCCACCACATGGGAGAGGAACCAGGCAGAGTGGACAGAGGTTAGATCACAGAATGGGAGTAGAGGGACAGGGTGGTCCTCTGCTCCCTGCTCCTTCCTGGTCCCAGTTGGGAGGGCCATGTGGGTGAGGAGATGGCCTGGCATGAGTGTAAGGCAAACAAGCAAACACACACACACACACACACACACACACACACACACACACACACCCGGGTCCTCATAGGGGGAGGGGAGCCTTCTTCATCAAAGTCGCCTCCATCAGCCGATGAGTTACTGTAAGGGCCGGGCCCTGGGCCAACGGGGCTGCAGCCATGGGAGACGGGCGCTGCTGAGAGCAAGCGCTGCAGAGAGGGGGGATGGGGTACCACGACAGATGCTGCACGGTTGGGGACACCCAGAAAAGGGAGAGACCCAGGGAGGGGGGAACAGAGAGGCAAGGAGAGAGGGAAAGCAGTGAGCGGAGACCCTGAGGGACAAGAAAAGAACAAGACAGGGACAAATGGAAGAAGAGGCACAGAAAGAGAGACAGGAGATGGGCAGAGATTCAAGGACAGACGGAGAGGCAGACCCAGAGACAGTGACAGAGACCCCAACAGGCTCTCTGTGCCCACCAAGAGCATCTCTCCAAGCCCACCCACCTCCTGCAGTGTGAGGAGAGGATGCCATCAGTGCAGCAGTGCTGGCTGATCTGAGACAAGAGCAGGGCTTCCTGGGGGCGGGAGGGCTTCTGCCTATGAATCCAGGAGCCCAGCCCCCAGGGCATAAGGGTGGACAAAACCCCCACCCCACCCCACCTGCAGGTGCAGGGGGCCGCAGGCCAATTTCACTTCCCTCTTCCCTCCAAGTCCCCGCTGGACCCATTCCCAGGTAGGGAAGCTGAGGCCAGAGGCATCCAAGCTACACCTCTGCCCTACCCTAGCTCACCTCAGGCCACCCATCCCAGGGCAAAGAGCATCTTTCCCAGGAACTTTCCAAGTCCACACCCCATGGCTCTGGGATAGACCTGGAGCCTAAATCCCATAAAACCCCAGATGAGGGCTATGCAAACTGGCCCAGGCTCCCTGCAGACCCTTCCAGAGGCCCAGCCTGGCTGCCAGCCCCAGACCCAGAAACGAGGAGGGAACAGACGGCACCCCACTAGCAAGTGCCGAGCAGCCCAAGCCCCTTGTAAACAGAAGTCCAGCACCTCTCCTGACACAGAACCCCACAGTGGTGCCACATACATACACACACACACAGGTGACACATCAAGAGACAACCCTGGGCCCCCAATTTACTGTCACTGCTCCACCATGACACAAAGACATTACACACTGACAACAACACCCAGTGAAAATGACACAGTTGCACAGTTGACAACGACACACAGGGATATTGACAGTCACCACAGTGACAATGATGCAGTGAGTGACAGCCACACACAATGACATCAACAAACAAGGCAATGACACCTGTTGACACTGACACAGTCACAATGACAGTAACCTCAGAATCAAAGATGCAATGTGACTGACAGTCACATAGGCTAACAATGACAGTGACATCCACAGTGACACAGGGATGTTGGCAGACTCAGTAAGATGGACAGTCACGCAGAGTAACACCAGCCCTCAGTAATGCTGACACCACGGAGGCTGACAGTCGCCAGCAGGGACACTGACACAGTGATGTGTTCCAGATCAAGGACTTCAACTACCCAGTTTCTGGCTTAGGATCCAGGGCCCAAGACCCCTTTTGCCAGCCCCAGCAGGAGCTCAGGTGCCCTGTACCTCAACCCTCAGCCCCTGCCCAGCTGAAGGCGAAACCTAAGAAAGGGAAGTGTGAGTCTGGGAAAGCCTCTATTCACCCCTGCATTAAGTTATTCAACCCAACCCTGGGGAACCCCTGCCACATCCAGGATGGGACTGGGGGTTCTGGGCACCACTGCCTGGGGCCCAGCTCTGACTGCGTGTGTGTCGACGTGCAACAGCGTGTTCTGAGCTGTGGGCTTCAGGGTGCTGGTTGGTGTGGGTGTGTTGAGGGTCAGGTAGGTTCAATCTGGCCTGGACAATGAATGAACGGGGAGGCCCCATGTGGTACCTCCGAGAAACTGAGATCTGGTGAAGGTCACTGGCCTGGACCCCATCCCCCTCGGCCTGGGGCTGGGGTGAGATCAGAAGCATCCCTCTGAGGGAGGGCATCTGGCCCACAGCAGGGGCCAAGGTGACATCTCCATAGCTTCCAGTCTCCCTTGGCAACCCCAGACTCCAGGATCCCCCAGGGTAAGGGAAAAGGCACTCTGTGTTGGGGCCTCATCCCCTTCTTCTCTCCCTACCACAGCCCTAGAAGATGCATCCTGGGAATGAGGCAAGAACCCAGGGCAGGACAACCTGCTGATTCAAAGGCCTAGGAAACTCTAGGGGCCTCAGACCTGCAGAGGAATTAGGGTGGGGGAAGAGAGACACCTACACTTGGAGACAGAGAGGGAAAATGAGAGACAGGGCAGGGGCAGAGACAGGGACAAGGACATGGTGGACAGGGAGGAACAGTGCTGGCTGAGGGGGCGGCTGGGAGAGACAGTCTGGGCGGGCGGGAAGCTCCAGGATGGGGAGGAGGGGCTGAGGCCAGGAGGCCCCCAGATCCCACCAGGCCTAGGCAGCCTGGACAGCGTGGGCGGTGGGGGGGGCAGAGGCCTGAGCGGTCCAGAGGCTGGGGGTGGGGCGGAGGCCAAGGATGGAGGCCTGGCCCCTGGCAGCTGGCCCGGCAGGCCCCCCATGGGGGAGGGGGAGGGCCTGGGTCAGGGGCCAGCTCCTGGGCTGGGGCCGGCTGGCCATGGGGCAGCCTCCTACTCCCCGCGGTGTCTCCCCCTGTCTCTTCCTCCTTTCTCTCTGAATCCAGACCTGGCCCTCCTCTCAGCTCTCAGTGCCCCCACCGTAAGTGGCACAGGACCCAGAAGCCATGCCTGGGTTTAGGACTCAAGCCGTATCTCCTCCTGGGCTACCCATTCCCACCCGCTCCGGGAGCAAGCCCCTGTGCTCAGGGGAAAGGACCCCACCCAAACATATGCCCCCTCCTCCCCTGCAGAAGGGGGCAGGAGAAGCTGAGCACCAGCGGGAGGGGGGCCAGGAGGGAGGCAGGGGGAGCGGTCCCCCAGCTCCAGCCTCTGGCTGAGGCTGTGGAAAAGGAGGCGGCCCAATGTGAGTTGGGGGGGGGGTATCCGCACCTGCTGTTGTGACCTCCACAGCCGGAGATGGGGGCCTGGGG
>NW_006798684.1:396863-401613 GCF_000442215.2 Lipotes vexillifer | reverse complement strand
CTGGCTGGGGCTGGGGAAAAGGGGGCGGCCCAATGGGGGGTGGGGGGGGGGTATCCGCACCTGCTGTTGTGACCTCCACAGCCGGAGATGGGGGCCTGGGGTGGGGGGACAAGATTCCGATGGATTTTGGCAGCAGCCCGGACTCTGAGCGCTCAAACCCCCCACCCCCCAGCCTCTTGCACCGTGGGGACCCTGAGATCAGCATGTGCGTGCCCTGCTGCACGTGTGTGCGGGCGTGTTGCGGGCCTCCCATGACGGGCCTGGCTGGGCAGCTGGGAGGTGTCCTGGGGAGATGGGAGTCTGAATCCCACCAGCAGTGCGCACATGTGGAGCCCCACTCGGGGCCCTGCATGCTGCCTGGTGACCTGGGCACCGGCTTGTATATGCTCACATATGCAGGCCTGGACTTAAGCAGCCCTCTCCGTGCAAAAGGTCTGGGCTTTCTCCCTCAAAAGTCATCTGATCCAGCCCCCTGCCTCTCAAATGGGAAGCAGGAAGGGGCAGATAAGTTCATATCCTCCCTTTGGGCACATGGGCTCTGGATAGCTTCACAGCACCTGAGGTACAAGCGCCAAATCCCTCATCCCCTAACCCCAGTCCAGAATCCCTTCTGGCTTCTAGAAGAATCAGGAGGATCCCTCTATCCAGAAAAGGCCCACACACCAGTCGGGTTAAGTCTAGGGGGACTGGGGGCTTGGGGGCTGGCCTTCTTGGAGGGACAGACGCTGCAGCAGGAGGTGAGACAGCTGGAAGAACTCCATGAAAGGCGGGGGATGGGCAGAGCAACAGGGTTGACTGAGACCTCCCTCCGCCAACAGGGGAGGGGGCTCGCAGCAGATGAGGCAGGGGCAGGAAGGAGGCTGCTGAGCCCTCCATGGAGACAGAAGGATGGACAGAATAGCTTTCCAGACTTGGGGGCTGGGAAAAAGACCTATTTGCCTCAGCATCTCCCACTACACCCCACCCCTGGCCCCATCACTGCTGTGGTGCAGACACACCCTCGAATATATACACAGAGGTTGATGTTTGCAAGCTTGTGTGTACACGCGGGCGCGTGCACACGTGCGCACACGAACACACACGCACACACACAAAGGGGGGGTGGGGGTGGGCAGTGCATGTGAAGCATCGATGTGTAACGGAAAGAACTGAAGATGGTCTTTCCGACAGAGCCAGAGGTGAGCAGGGGAACAGAAACGTCAACTGTCTTCACGTGTGCTGTTCTCCCTGCCCCCCAACATGCACGCACACTGCACACACTACTTCTGAGGAAGCTTCTGGTCTGCTGGGCAAAAGCAAGCCAGCCTTCCTCCCCCTTCCTCCCCTCCGCAGAGTGGCGAAGCCAGAGCAATCTGTTCCTGATGGGTAAACACAGGCATGAGAATGCGCGCACACATGCTCACACACACACCAGCGATTCAGGGGTACATGACACCCAGTGCTCACTTCACCCCAAGATGGGACACACACTCGGGCTCTCACTACCACTGGCAGAGCTTCCCAAAGTCCCCCACCTCTACCACACACAGCCAGAGCTTCACAGACACACCCAGGCAGCCTCTCGCTGACACAGGCACTTGGAGTCTCCCATCACAGCCACTCATCACGGCCTCCCACGTGGACACCCGCTGCCACAGCCTCGCACACGCTGGTATGCGCGCACACATGAATCACAGTCACAGTCACACACAACAGACTCTTTCACACGCACTCAATCAAAACAGTCCTGGTCTCACATACGGATACCAGCACACACTCAGAACACTCACCCTTCCACACAGATAACAGAGCACCTCCAGAAACACAGAGCACCCTCAGCACCCCGGCACCCTCAGCCCTCACACCCCTACACTCGGCAGTGGGAAATAGATACACACTCCATGCTGGGACCTCAGGTTGCCTGGCCTGTGCCTGGGGGAAGACAGGATAAAGCTCAGGGTGGCCTAAAGCAGGAAGGGAAAGTTCCTGAAAATCGAGGAAACAGACTATTCCCTACTCGGCTCCTTCCTCTCCTAACCCTGCTTTTGCCAGTATTTGGGAATGAGGGGAGATCCTGGCCAGAGCAGAGGGGTGAGGGAGCCCCCGGGTGAAGAGATGGTGGCAGCAGGAGCCAGCAAACCCCAGAAACCAGCCTGCCCCCAGGGCCCCCCTGCCTCACCTCCTCACCCCCTCTTCTCCAGTATGAGGAGAAGCAGCAGCTCCCAGCCTAGCCGCCTGCTGAGTGACCCCAGGCCTCTTCAAAACCTCTCTGTGCCTACAACTGTCTATAGGGCACCTGAATGTCAGGCCTGGCTGCAGGAAGGGAGGCAAGGGGCAGGAGATGAGGCCTCGACCTCAACCCCCAGCCCCTGCCAAAGCCCTGTCATCCCTGTCAGACCCCAAAGACAGATGGGGACAGCACTGGCCAAGACAGTGCTCCTCTGACAAACCACTGAGGACAAGAATCCTAAAGTGTCCTTGGACCCTGCAGCCCCACCTCCCATCACAAGAGAGGACGCTGTGTCGCTGTCCAGGCAGAAAGGAATCCAGGCTGTGCTGGCAGGGCCCCAATTGGAGAATAATTGGCAATGCTGTTGACATCCTCACCACTTGCCACTCCAGGTATAGCTTGAGCCCTGATGCCCCATCCTAAAGTGAGTCTGAGAGGGCTCCATGGAAGCCAGGCAGGGGAGAAAAAACCCGGCAGCAGAACCTAGGGAAACCAGGCAGGGTGACCCCATAAAGCCAGGTGATGGGGACTTAGGAAAAGCAGGCCGTGGGGACAAAATAAATCAGGCAGCAAGGTCTGCGGAGACTAGGCGACAGGGCCCAAAAGAACATAGGCTGTGGGGGCCAAATGAAGCCAGGCCGCGGGGACTGAAGTTAGCTAGGAGGTGGGGACAAATGAAGCCAGGCGAGAGGCCCACAGGATGGGAGAAATGAAAGCTATCAGGAGCTCATGCCCTCTGTCTAGATGTCCCCCACACCCTGGGCCTCTCTCTCAGTAGCCCCCTTCCCACCTAGGTGCTGGTCCCCTCCCCCAGGCCAACGCACACAGCCAGAGCCCCCTCCTTGCTCAGAGGCCTGGTCCAGTTGCAGCCGCTGGGCCCCGGCCCCATCCCTGGGACCTCAGGAAGTCCCAGCCCCTCCCTCCGGCTGCAGAGGAGGGGGGCTGGGGGGGGAGAAAGAGAAGAGAAGAGAGACAGCTTGGCAGAGGGAGGGCCGAGCAGCCGCAGGGGGCGGGGGCCGAGAAAGGAGCGGGAAGCGGCGAGGCGGGCTGGCGGGCGGCGCGGGCGGGGGCGTCTCTGCCGCGGGAGCGGGGGTGACAAGTTCTCCGGCCCTGCGGCTGCGCGGCCACTGACCTGGGTCCCCGTGCAGGCGCCCAGTCGGTGCCTCCGGCCCTCCGTGGGTGCGCCCGGCCGCCCGCGGTCATCGGGCCCCCGGGGTTCGGGGCTGGGGCCCGGGCGGCCCGGGGAGCAGGCGTGTCCCCCCCCCCCCCCCCCCCCCCGCCGATCTCCGGCAAAGAGTGGCCTTGTTCTCCTGCCTGGGCCCGCTTAGGGAAGGACCCTCTGACCACCTGCCATTTTGAGGGCAACTGCCCAGGGCAGGTGGCGTGGAGAGCTTCCCCGAAACCCAGCAGTCCGCAGTGCACGTAGCCCCGGCCCCTCCTGGCCTCCGGAAGGGCCCTGGACAGGAACCACACACTGGAGTACTTCCTGTGCTTTTCCTGGGGGGCGCTGCAGGCGTCCCTGTGGCGCTTATGCTAGTACTCCAGGTAGCTGTCCAGGGGGCTGGTCCTTCCAAGCTCTCCGCTCCAGCGTGGCGCCTCCCAGGATGCTCTCACCTCTGGTGTCGGGTGCGGCACGGAGAAAGGCACAAGAGAGGACCCGGACCCCCAAGCCTCCAAGGAGCCCATCGTTAGCCCTTTCCAGTTCGGCTGTGTACCTTCCCTCCAGCGAACCCGCTCTCTGAGCACCTGATGTTCTCGAGACACCGGGCGGGCATCCCTGTGCAGGCTCCACGCTCCACGTCAACCCGCAGCCCTCCCACCAGCCCAGTGTCCCTGCTACCACCCAGTGACTGGAGAGGTGGGGATCCCTAGGGTTCAAAGGGGCTGTGACCTGGCTTCCTCCAGGCTGTTGGTGAGGGGACATTGGGATCAGCGTCCAGGGAGACTGCACCCCAAAGGAGGCCCAGAGCCTACGGGGGTGGGCGGGGCTCTCCTCTGGGCCTTGTCCTCCGCGGGAGTGTAGAGGGACCTGCCTGGGGACCTTCTCCAGGCTAGGGGACGCCAGCTGTTCCCTGCCCCACACCCTCAGTCCAAGCGAAGCGGGTCAGCATGGGTGGCTGGCAGGAATAGGGAGGCTCTGGGGAAGAGCCCTGTCCTCGCTCCCAAAACAGGCACAACAGGAACCACGGGGCCCCTGAAGACCAGGCCAGGCGAGAGCTGCTGGCTGAGGCGCTTTCTGCATCCCAGACAGGGCTGGTGGGAGCTCGGGTGGCGCCTGCCGGCTGAGCACCACTCCTCCTTTTAAGGGGGAAAGTGGCAGCTGTTGGCCACCCAGCGGCTCTTTTTGATCCCAGCTCCACCACTCGGCCCAGTTAAGTCTCTGGTCCAGTGCGCCAGTTGCCAAGGGCTTCCAGATCTCCTGGTGTCAACACTTCCCAGAGCCAGTGAGAGCCAAGCCCCAGCACCAGCTTTCACATAGCCGAGGGACCCTAGGATCCGGGCCTGTCCTGGCCCCCACCCCAGGAGCACTGGGCCTCTGGC
>NW_006798684.1:389769-396064 GCF_000442215.2 Lipotes vexillifer | reverse complement strand
TGGGGCCCCGGGGGTGCGGGGGTGGGGCCCGGGCGGCCCGGGGAGCAGGCGTGTCCCCCCCCCGCCCACCCCCACCCCCGAGAGTCCCGGCGGGCGAGGCGGCGAGCGGGCCGGGAGGAGGGGAGGAAGGAGCGCGCGGCGAGCGAGCGAGCCGAGCTAGCGGAGGGAGCGAGTGAGGGACGGCAGGCAGTGAGGTCATCCTTTGAATCTAATTGTCTGAGTCAGGAGGAGATGTGGCACTCGATGCAGGGGGAGGGGAGGAGGAAGGGACCCTCCCGGCTCCGGGCCGGGGCCCCTCCTCACACCCAGGGCCGGCCGCGGCCTCCCTTCCCCCGCCCAGGGCCAAGTTGTCTCGGGCCAACTGGGACAAACCCCTGCCCGTCTCACTCAAGGCTGACCTCTGCTGCCATGGGGGCTCCAACCCACATCACCCCCAGAGAGCGGCCACCTTTCTATTCTCTGGGGGTGATGGGGACCCCCTCCCGGCCCAGATTGCCCTCCCGCATGTCTGAGGGTAATGGGAAGCCCCCATCCCACCCCCAGGTCGTATTTCTGCCCTGTGAGGAGAAAGGAGGAACCTCCAGCAGCCTTGCAAGGGACCTTCGTGCACTCTAGAAACGTGGAGTCCCCAACTCTACTCCCCAGGTGACTTCTTGCACTGGGAATTTGGGGGAATCTGGACATTGAACCGAAGCTCCCCTTCCTGCCTCCTGAGAATGACAGTGCAATGCCTCCCAGTCCTGCACTTTGGGGGGCATGAGGACCCCCAACGGAGCCCAGGGTCTCTACTCTGCATGCCCAACTCTTCAGGAGGGGAAGGAGCCAGGCCAGAACCCCAAGGTCCCCAGAGGCTGCTCAGGGGAGCAGGCCACTCAAGTGGTGGGAGGGCAAGACGACAGTTGGGCCCTGGGCCTGTCAGGTGTGCACGCACAAGCACATGCACGCATGTGTACACGCGCATGGGGGGAGACCAGGCGGCTGGGGACACTCACACCGAGGGCCACACACCCCTCCCCTCGCCCCCATGGGGGAGGGGTGATAAATATTTAAGCGGCTTTTAGCTCTGAAGGGGCTGAAGCTGGGGGAGGGAGGGGGATCCACAATGCCTGATTAATGGGGTTACCGGCTTGGATCAATCCATCTGCCCGCCGCTCCCTCTTCCTCCTCCCTCCTCCTCCCTCCCTCCGCCTAATGCGCTTTATCAGGAGACGCTTTTCTGACTTGGCAGCGTCGGGTGTTTTAAATAGACCCATTTAGAGCAGGGGTTGGGGGAGAAAGGAGGGGGGGAAGGGAGACAGAGATTGAGACAGGCTGGGAGACAGAGATGAATCAGGAGAGAGAGACAAGCCCCGGAAGAGAGAGACTGGGAGCGGAGAGACAGAAGGAGATACTGAGACACGGAAATAAGAGGCTGAGGATGACACTCCCACGGAGGCTGAATGGGGCTGGGGGCTGGGGGTTGGGGGGGTGATGGTGAGGCCAAGGGGAAGCTGGGGGGCTGAAGAGCAAAAACAAACAAACTAACAAACAAAAGCGACAGACAGAGAGGAAAGGAGTCACCGACAGCAAGAAGAAACCCAGAGACAGGTTCTCTGCAAGGGCTGAGTGCTAGCCTGGGAGACAGCAGATATCTTTTATTTCCAAAAACAGTTTTTCATCCTCTTTGTTAAATTAAAAAGCTGTCTTTAAAGTGGTGCTGGAGGTGCTGCTGCGGGAGGGTGGACAGAACTGCCAAGTCCTCCCTCTCAGCCTCCTCGTCTGCCCCCACAGAAGCTGCCTCAGCCCTAGCCCCCAGGGGTATTCTCCAGCTCCCCTGCTCTCTGTGATCCTCTGGGATCCCCAGGGACAGGGTCAGGGCATCTGAGCTACTGTTCATTGGCAGAAAGTCCTTCCTGCTGTCTGGCCTCAGTCCCTCCTGCTGCAGGGAGCCCATTCTCTTGCCTGACCACTAGCCTTTTCTTCTCTGGTCCCAGTTCCAGCTCCCTAAAATGTCCCCCATCGGGGGGATTATGGCCCTCACAGCTGAGCAGCTCACTTTCCCAACCAGCCATCACACTCCTTCCAGGTGTGCCCCCTATTACTGGGTAAATCTGAACTTCTGTCAGATACCCCACTCCACGTCCCTAGGTCTTCTGGGAACAGTGAGACAGAAGCTTAACTCTCTCCAGGCTTCTGGAGCCTCCCTTCCTCCTCTTCAGAACCCCAGCTCCATTCTGTCCCTTTTATGGCCATGTTGTCAGCCTGGATACCCCCCCACACCCTCAAACACCCCATTTTTCTACAGCAGGTTCTTATTAGTTATCTATTTTATACATATAAATGTATACATGCCAAGCCCAATCTCTCAACTCCTCCCCCCCCCCCCCCCCACCAACTCCCAGGCCAGGAAAATGGCCAGTCTGTTTGGGACCTGAGATGAAAAGCCGGGCCGGCCTTTGTGGGCCTCTGGCGGGTTTTGGACAATAGGCCCTTCCGTTCCGCTCCAGCGCGCCTCGATCCCATGGACACCCCCACCCTGGGGGCTGCCAATCCGGGGGCCTTGCCTGGCCGGAATGAAAGGCAGGGAGAGTCAGGCCCAGCCTCCGAGGCTGGCCTCAGAAGATTCTGGACTTTCTGACCCTCTATCCTGTCTCCTCCAAGCCCAGCTGCTCCCTGTTGTCAAGCCAGAGAGATGCTTTGGGGGCAGAGAGGGAGCCTGACAATGAGACGAAACATACTCCCACATCCAGATTCAGCTCCCTCAGTGCAGAACCCAATTTTCTGACCTGGCTTTGCCCTTGCCTGTGTGACTGTGGGTAAGTCTCTTCCCCTTTACAGGCCTGTCATGAAAAGCCTCAGGAGGAAGGAGGAGGGGAGAGCAGGAAGGGATCTCAGGCCCTCCTTCACTCACATCCCCAGACCTACAGCCCCAATGCACCTGCCAGATGCCCTGAAACTGACCTGCCTCCCCTGGGTCCCCAGCACATACCTCTTCACCGCTGGCCCCACACCGAGCACATCAACGTCCTCCTCCTCCAGACCAAACTCTTCCTGAGACTTCCAAAACCAAGGGGGCGGGATGATGTGACAAGGCTGGATTCTAGAAGGGCAAAGGGCACAAATCAGAGGCTACAGAGGAGAACTTAGTCCAACTCAGAGCTCATTTCACACTCACAACCCCACTGTGAGAAGGAGAGACTGAGGCAGGCAGCAGGTAAATGTCTACAAGAGAAAAAGTTGGGAGTGGTCCAGACTCCCTGCAGCACCCTTTGCAGACCTTAGGTTCTGAACCACAGGGACAAAAGTAGGCCAGAAGCCAGTGGCCTGACACCACACATAGATACACACCCAAAGACAATCCAAAATCCCCACACAACCAGTTCGCAGACACAAACACCTCCATGTGACACACATTCTCCCATGCATACTCACACAGAGACACATGGCCCCCAGCAGGGCATAAACACCCACCATCATACTGTTTTCTCCTCATCACCACTACGATTTATTGAGCATCTGTTATGTGTCAGGAACTGTTAGGCACTTTATATGCATGATCTCATTTAATCTTCATGACTTCTCCGTGAGGTAGGTTCTATTATTATTCCCATTTGACAGCTGAAAAAACTGAGATTCGGGGAGGTTAACTTGCCCAAGACCACACAGCTGATCCGTTCCAGAGCATAGATATGAGTGCAAATCTAGCTCCAAAGCCCTTCTGCTATACCAATTTGCCTCTGCAGATCTCTCTCCCACCAGCACAGTGCCTTTCCCAGTAATAACAGGAACAGCTAACACTTGCTCAGGGTCCTTGATGAGCCAGATACCATGCGGAGGACTTAACACACAGGTTTTGCAGATGAGAAAACTGAGGCTCAGACAACAAAAGCACCTTGCCCAAAGTCACATGACTGGTAGTTGGTAAGAAAGCTGGCTATTCTGAAAGTCACTGTTGCTTCTAGGGCTCCACTTACTTAACAGAGCCCTCGACTTCTACAAGACCCCTGAAGATTCTCAGGGTTCAACTGCTCCTCTCTCCGCCAAGACAGGTCCCAGATGTGTCTGCCAAAGGCATGATCAAGTGCCTAAACACATACCCATAAGAAAGGGACTCCATGTCATCCAACCCTGCCCAGAGAGGCAGAGGTACCACCAACCAGGGAGAGATGGCCAGAAACTAAAACAAGGTGTTAGAGACGGGCTGGCTGGTGGTAACCGATACAGACACACCAAGAGATAGGTAGGCCCAAAGAGAGGAAGACAGAGACAGTGGGAAAAGGAGACAATAGAGGGAGAGGAGGATACAGGCCGACGTGAAAAAAACACAGAAGGATAGACACAGACATACAGACACATATGGAACCATCCCACCTTCACAAGAAGAAAACTGTGAAAACAAACGACTCAGGCAGTGTGTGGTACATGTGTAAGTGTGCATTCGAGTGTGCCTGTGTTTGGGGGCATGCAGAGTCTGTATCACTACACACATTACACCAGCTGCTTCCAGCAATTTCATCTGATTAATAATAAATGCCCCGTAATTACAGCCACTCCCCCAGCCCTTCTTCCTGTTTTTTGTCAGCTGCCACCAGGCCTGCCCCCTGTGGACCCCATGGCCCCCTCCATCCTCACCTGCCGTCTTCTACAGGGCTGAGAGGACATGGGCTAGGGAAGGAGACCAGACTCCCAACCTGAGGGAGAATACCCATTTCTCTATCTTGGATTAATGCCCAATGCCCCCAAGCAAAAGGCCATTTCCCTTAGGTCTCACTCAGAACTCTCCCCCTTCCCTGGGTGTAACCTGTAACCCCTAATGTGGCCTAGAGGCCCAGGTCTGGGGACACAGAGAGAAATGAACTCTGGACTCCCCTTGCCCACTCTTCATCACTCACTGGCTGAAAGAAGTCTCCATTCACAAAGCTTCCCCAGCCTTGGAACCCCACAGGCTCAAAGGAGCAAGGGACCAGGACAGCCCCCCTTTTCCCACCCCATCATTCCAACCCAGGCAGTCCCAAAATCTCTGCCCACTTGTGTACTCTCAAGCTTTGGACACACCATGGCTCCGCCTCCATTCCTGAGCCCCCCCAGGTCCACCTCCTTCCAGGCCTCCCACCCTAGCTCTCCAAGGCAGCTCTATCAGAATCAGCTGCGGGTTTGTGCTGATCTGTTTCTAATCGCTGGGGCCTGGTTCACGCTGGCCCCCACCCCCCAATATTGATTCTATTATTTGGAGAGTCATTGACGTCAAGGACCTGGATGGGTGCCAAAACTGCCTTCTCTCAGGGCCTGGGCCAGGGCCCAGCCCCTCATCTCGCGATTTCACGGAGGGGCCCAGAAAGGTCAGCTCACGGGCCAGGGTCACGTGACATCTGCCCTCAGAGGCTGGGGCTCTTCTTACCTTTTGGGGCCCACTGTGCAGTTCCTTTCTCCTGGGGGAGAGGGGCTACCCAGAGGCATGGGGGTCAGAAGTGAGGTGGGGACCTATAGAATAGGTGTGCAAGAATAGGGTGTGCAAGAACCCCATTGAGTCTTGGGCTGCAAGGAAGAGCTCTAGGAGGTAGGGATGGAGGCAGTGGCTCAGAAAAGGCTACTTGGGGAAGATTTTGTTCCTTGCCACACACTATTTTGGAACATCCTGCAGCTGGACTTGAAATGACTATTAGAGTACTATTGACTACTCGATTTTTATGTCTGATATCAGATGTATCTCCAGGCTCTCTGAGAAAGAAATTCTCTGCAGTGCAGGATAACAGTTTACCCTAAATGTTGCCATAATTTGACTAACTGGCACCACTGTCTTATAAACCTTTGTTCCATATAAAACAAAGGCTCTGTCTCCTGTGCAACTCTCGCCCATGCTGCCTCAGTTTCCCCACACTCTCCCAGTCTCTCGTGCCTCTGTGCCTATCCGATCAAGATGCAGCCACTGCTACACTGACCCACACCAGCAACTCCTTGGCTCTGGCTGGACAGGGTATTTTTAGGATCCGAACCCTGTGTTCTCAGACAGACATTAATAACCAATACAGACAGTCCGTGGTGCCCACAGCAGCTAAACAAACTCGGAACCCAGCCTCAAAGGCTCAGACGTGGGGTCCACTGCCTTAGCTATAGTCCAGAAACCCAGACCTAGAGAGAGCAAAGGGACATGACATGCTCACAACCACGTGGGGAGAAAAGGACTTTCCCATCTTCTGAAAAATCCTGAAGCTGGGGAGAGGACAGAGGTGACCTCTGACCTCTGCCACAGAAGCAGGGTCATTGCCCTGCCCCAGTCTCACCTAGTCCAGACCTTTTCAAGGAAGAAGCTGCCTAT
>NW_006798684.1:388507-389759 GCF_000442215.2 Lipotes vexillifer | reverse complement strand
TCTTTCCCTGAAGGCAGGGAAGTCCTTCCTTTAGTCTAGCTGCAAATCACTCAGGGGTCCTTTGAGCCAAACAGGGTTATACAACAGAGGCTGTTGGGTCTCAAGCCACAAACCCCAGAGAGTCCCCTCTCCCTGTGGTCTGTCCCACTCAATGTTCATTCCTCAACATTTCTTGAGCACCTAATCCCTGCCAGGTACTGTGCCAGGAGTTAGGGACATGGTCCTGCCCACCAACAACACTCAGTCTGGCAGGAGAGAAAAAGATGTATTATTTACTCAGCAATGCCCTCCCACTGTGCACCTGGTCTGTGCCAGGGGCAGGGTGGGTGGGTGGTAAGCAAAGCAGACCCCAGTCCCTAGGTCCCAGAGTTCACAGGCAGTTACTATGCAGCCTTGGTGAGTATTGTGAAGAGGAAGTCCAGGTAAGGTATGGTGGGGCATGCTGACTTCTTTCAGGGCTGAGGATGCTTCAGTCCATTCCTAAACCCCAGGACGGGCCCTTGGACTGCCCAGAAGTCACCACCATAGTCTAACTTCAGTTCCTTCCACTGCAGCTCCAGCCCCAGCTTCTGGGAGCTGGTTCCCCGCAGCAGCAGGGTCTAACTCTTCCCCACATCTGCCCCAGCTCTTCCTCCCACTCCTTGGCTCGGGTGACCTCCAACCCAGCATGCTGTGCTTTGGGGGTTCTCTTTGCCCTCTGCAGAGGTAAAGGGGGGTGATGACCTCAGGGCTCTCAGCTCACAGGGACCACTAGGCTCCCCAGCCCCTCCCCACAGGAAGCCAGGAGCCGGGGTGGGTGTGGTCACCCTGGGCCACAGGAGTTTACACAGCTGAGGTCTCCACCACTCCCCCCAACCCCACAGTGGGTCTGGAGGAGGGGTCAGCTCTCTCTTTTCAGCCTCCTTGTTCTCCGGGATGCCCCCCCTCCCAACCAGGCACACAGGGTTCCCCCCCACAACCATCTGCATTTCAAAGAAAATACGCTCCATCTGTTTCCGATTCATTTACACTTCAGCTCGCCATGGGGGGGCAGAGCAGGGTGCTTAGCCTTCGATCGCTAAGGGGGGCTGGAGAGCACGTGTCCCCCTCTGGGACAAGGAGCAGTTAACAGCCTAGCCATCTGAGCCTGAGGGCCAGGTCCCTACTTCGTGGGCTCCCAAGGGGTGCTCCTGTACTTCAGCAGCCCCGCCCACTGGCCTCCACAGGAGTCCTAAGGTTGGTTGCAACCTGACCCAATCGCACCACCCCACCC
>NW_006798684.1:382214-388397 GCF_000442215.2 Lipotes vexillifer | reverse complement strand
CCCCCGGGGCTATTGCTCTTTTGGGAAGAAGCAGAGTAGAGAACTCTAGGCATACCCTGGAGACAGGATAAGGACTCAGGCATTCCAGGACACTGTGAGATATAACATAACTTGGTCCAACCCCTTTCCAGCCAGGGCAGAGGAGAGAGAGGCAGGTGGGTTCCAGTCCAGTCTCCTCCTCCAGCCACCTTCTCACCACAGATCTGGGGCTACCATCTCCCTTAGAATCAGAGATTCACCATCCTGGAAAGGTCAAAGGAGCCAGAGGTCTACCCCTCACCAAGTCAATCTTCACACCTCTCCCAACCTAAGGATGATTGGGATGGGGGAGATGTCTTGGGAGGACATGAATCTCATTTCCCCATACCTGACCCTCTCTATCACAGGAAGGGTACCCAAAACTATTTAAGGGGGATGTGTATGTACATGAGGAACTCTAAGGGTACATGTCACCCCTGTACCAAAAAAGCCACTCAACCTTCCTGCTGTGAGAGCCTAGTCTCCTCTGGAAGAAAAGGCAGAAAAATTTAACTGGGTCAGTGTTTCCCACTGCCCCCTCCATCAGCCCACAACCCAAGTAAGAGATGTGACCAAACATGTATCTCCTCCCCTCCCCACCTTTGGAGAGGACAGATCTTGTTCCTGTCCCCAACTTCCCTGAGACACACCATAGCATGGGTGTATTTAACTATGAGTTCTAAGTTCCACTGGGAGTGTGAACACAATCCTAATGTGGGTTTGAATGTGAGCCCCAGATGGAAGGGTAACTGTGTGTGATTCTAAGTGTGAACCCCAGGGCTCCCATGTGAATATGAAAACCTCAAGGTGCAAGCATGAGTCTGAGTGTGAGCCCTAGGTCCCTAGTGTGGGTCTGAGCACAAGCCCCAGGATGGAAGCAAGTTTAATGTAATTGACAGGGATGTCAATCTGAGGGTGAACTCCAAGATGCAAGTATAGGTTTGACTGTGAATGTAGGTCCCAGTGTGCATGACTGTAAGCCCCAGGATGGAAGTGAGTCTGTGAACCCCAGGATTCCCAAACAAGTCAGTATAGGCATTAGAGACTTAGTGTTCGTCTGAATGTGAGCCCCTGGTCTTCACGGCTTTCTGAATGTGAGCTACGTTTCCCCATGTGAGTCTGAGTGTGAGCGCTGGGGTCCCTTTATAAGTCTGGGTCCCTAAGTGATCCCAGGATGGGAGTGAGAATCTTGCATGTCCTAGTGTGAATCTGAGGGTGAACTGATGTGAGCAAGAGTGTATCAACCCCAGTGTCCTACGTGAGTCCCTGAGTTCAAATGTGGGCCCCAGGTTCTCCATGTGAGTCTGAGTGTGAGCCTCAGAATGTGTGAATCTGAGAAAGTTCCAGGGTCTTAGTGTGAGTCCCATTGTGAGCCCTAGGACTCCAGTGTGTTCTGAGCATGGGCTCTAGGTCTCAATGTTAGCCTATGAGCCTCAGGACAGAAATGTGAATCTAAAGTGTGAGCCTAGAGTCCCAATGTGAGTCTTAGTGTAAACTACAGGACTGAAGTGTATCACTGGATATGACAAGAACATAACTGTGAATCTGAGTGCAAGTCCATTGTCCTGGTGTAATTCTTGGTGCGAGTCCATATGAGTTTAAGTGTCCCAGAGTAAAGCTGAGGATGAATTCCAGAGCCCCTAGAAGTCTTGAGTGTTAATTTTAAATTCCTACTTTTCACATAAGGCTCAGGGTCCCAGTTGGAGTATTAACTGTGATGGAGTGTGAACCTTGGCTGCATGTCACCGATCCTGACCAGGAGCCCTAAGAACCAGTCCAGAAGATTTGTGTGGGTTTTGGCAGTGGAGCAGGGATGCGCAGTTTATTGAGACACAGCCCCCTCCACCCGCCAAGCCCTGGCTAGCCCTACAGCCGTAGGAATATCCAATTGTTCAAGTCCCACCACCCCCATACATGCATTGGTACACCATCACACCCAGAGTTAGACACACAAAAATGCACTCAGTGTTTCAGACCCCCTGGACAAACAGCAGTTACAGATGCACAAACACACCCAGCATTTCATACTCCCACCACTTCAGTGATTATAGCCGCACGAATACCCTAGCGACACAAACACAAATATACCAAGTATTACAGGCAACACAACTAGTGTTGCAGACACACTCCTACAGCGGCATGCAGACACACACCCAGTGTTGCAGACAAGCTGCCAGACACAGACACACACAGAGGCTTCTCAAAGAGAGAGACTAGACGGAAAGAGAAAGAAAATCCTGAATTTTCAACAAGGCGTGAAATAGTCCTACCCGCCTGAAGCTACTGAAGGGGGGAGGGGGTCTAGGGAGCGCAAGAGGAGAGGCTCGGGAGAGGAGAGGGGGCGAGGAGAGCTGTCCGTCTGGTGACCTCCCCGCGGCCCAGCCCCCACGCACGGGGAGATACACTCCTCCGAGCAATACAGGGATACCCAGGCCGGCTCATGTAGAGCCGCACTGTGAAGAGACACACACCGGCGGACTCACAAAGAGACGGGGATACACCACAGGCGGACCCACACGGACACACACACAGGAACACTTACAAAGAGATACTGGAGGAGACCCACTAAATGGAGATACATCCAGGCGGACTCACGAGAAAACCACAGGCGGGCTCACGCTCACACACACACACACACAAGCGGATTCACACGGACATACATACACTGGCAGACGCGCAACCGTCCATTCACACCCCTGGACGCTTTGAAGTCCAGATTTCTGCTGGAGAAAGAAGCCGCCTCTGGGCGCGCGGGGGTCACTGCGACCCCCCAGCTCCGGAATTTTCCCAGACCCTGCGCGCGGTGCTGAGCGGTGAGGGAGAACAGGGAGGCTAAGGCAGTTGGCCCCTGCCACCTCCCGCCAGCCGATTGTCCGCCCCCCCTCCCACCACGCCCAACCCCCGGCGCGCCCGGACGTGGGGGGCAGCTTCTCCTGCGCCCCCGCCCCCGAGTTTACGGGCAAAGTTTCCCGTGAACTTTCCTGTCCCCCTCCCCCCCGGTCTCGGGCCCATGCACGTCCCCTCCCTCTTCCCGCGCGCACGAGGGCCGCGGGTCTGTAGGTCAGCCGGAGGGTTTGAGGGTCCGGCCGCGCGCGGTCCGCGCTGTGTACTCACCGCGCCCTCGGGCCGCCGGGGCTCCGCGCCTCGACCTTCGACCGCTCCCGGCAGGGAGCGACGCAAGGAGCGCGGAGCTAGCACCGCTGCCAGATCCCGCCGCCGAGCTCCGCGCCGCGCCGGCTGGAGCCGCCGCGTCCGCCGCCGCCGCCGCCTCCTCCCTCCCTCGCGCGCTCCCTCCCTCCTTCCCTCGCCCATGTGACCGCGGGCGCCCGCTCGGCCGCGCGCGCCCTCGCTCCCCTCCCCCTCCCGCCTGGTCTCCCCGCGCCTCGGCGGCCGCGCGCCACGACCCCCTCCCGGCCACGGCCCCCGCGTGCCCCCGCCTTGGCACGCTCCCGCGCCTGGCACGCGCGGCCCGCTCGCGCGGGCACACTCATCCTGCGTAGGCCTGTGAGCCCCCGCTCCCATTCGCCTCGTGCTGGCACGCACCCTCCCCACCGCGGGCACACTCGCCCGCACTGGCACGCTTGGCCCCCTCGCATTCGCCCTCTCTCGGAAACGCCTTCCAGACTGGTGTAGTCTCCGCGCTTCATGTGCAGCCCCGACCGCGGGTCTCAAAAACGCGCACGCACACACACCCACACCCACTCCGCTGGATACCTCAGGGCTGCTGGGCGCGCACCCAGTCCCCCCGGGTCGCTCATTCACACTCACTCGCTCACTCAGCCTTGGCCAGGTCTCCGCTGCGCACACTCCCGCACGTTCAGGCCCTGACTGCCTCGCACCGACACCCTGGCACACCCCGGGCCAACTCTCGGGGTCCTTCGGCCGGCATCTCCGTGAGAAGAGCGCGAGCCAGAGCCCCCAGGCCCCACTTTGGTCAGGGTAGGCCATAGGTCTCCGCGCCTCCCCTCTTCCTATCGCCCCCCAACAACGACCCCACCTCACACCCCGCCCAGGCACAGACACTTACACCTCTCGCGCTGAAGGAAGGAGGCTATTTGCTCGCATGACCCAGCATGGACCAGGCTGGGAACCTAGGCCCTTGCCTCCCACCAAGTCTCCGGTGACGCGCCACAACTACCCTCTCCTTCACCCCACCCCCGACCCCTGGACACACGGCCTGAGGAGTGACCGCCAATGGGATGCGGGTCTTAGGGAGGGTGCGCCCTTTATGCCTGGACCTGCAGTGCCGGAGCGCGAGTGCCAGAGTTTGGCGCTGGAGGTTCACCCCTCGAGTTCCCCTTCGCAGCCTGGGCCTCTGAGGGGCGGGTGTGCTCACTTCACTGGCCCCCGCGCCTCCGGTCTGGCTATTACATGGGGGATTAAGGTTAGACAACCTGACTCCTTCTGAGGCCACAGGAGAGCGCAACAGAAAGGGTGAATGCCAGCGGCGGAGAACAAGTGACCCGCCCCCATTCCCACCCCACGGATTTTTCACCTGACCTTTGACCCATAATCCCTGCTCCTAGCCCCTCCCGGGAGCTGCGCAAGGCCTGGGGGCGGGGAGCGGGGAAGGAAGTATCTCGCTGCTTCCTCACACCCTTCCCTAGTAGGCTGCCCAGAGCGCCCGGGCCCTTTCCCAACAAATGCCTCAGGGACTCCCATTGCAGAGGAAAAACCTTCTTCCCGCCACTGCCCGGGCTTTTCACTTTCACTTCCGTGGCCGCAGAATCCCCTCAGTGCAACCGGCAGGGGTCAGTCAGGGCTGTGGCTCAGAGAGAGCCGGCTGGGGCTTAGGGACACACGGAGAAATAGTGGCGCCCAGCTGAGATCCAGCTCACCCCCACCCACAGTAGGTGTCCTTTATCTGGTCTCCCCGGGCCCGGAGCTACCAAGTACCCAGGCCGCGGGCGGGGACGAGGTGGTGGGCACCGGGAAGGAATAGAGACGTGCGACAGAATCTGTGTTGGGGTGGGGGTGGGGCGGAATTACCCCTCCCCCGGCGCCGAAACTAGGCCTGGGAGAGGTTGGGTTCTGGGGCGGGGGGGCGGGGGGCCCCTCCCCTCGAGGCGCCGACGGGCGTCGAGATCTGCGGGTGGGGTGACTTGACCTCCGGATACCCCCGTGTCCTGGACTCACTTGCCAGGTTGAGAGCAGTGGGGAGTTCCGCCCCGGACCAACGTCACCTCTCCACCTGGGGACGCCTGGGCTGCCGCCGGCAGTGCCCAAGTCTGCGGGTGCTGGGGCAGGGTCCATGCGGGGCAATCGGGGTCCGGCAGCCGGATAAATCGGTGTGTCAGAGGATTAGCCAGGACCAGAGGCGCACGTCGGACCGGATCCCGGCGTCGGTCGATCTCTAGCTTCTCTCGGCTCAGTACCTGGCGGCCGCGCCCGCTTCCCCAGGGCCGCAGCGACACCTGGCGGGCGGTGCGAGACGCGCGTTCTCTCTCAAGCTGCGGCTCCAACAGAGAGGCAGCGCCCACCTACTGAGCAACCGGGGTGCGGCCCCCCTCTCCCTCCCGCCGCTACTGCCTGGTCCAAAAGCGATTCTCCTTGCATCTCAGCTGGGGCAACAGATTACTCGTGGGTTTCTGCTCCTGCTGGCTCCAATGCTCTATCTGCACATGAGCTTCTGAGCTTTTTAAGCTTCCGTGTTGAACACTCCTGGACCCCATTTCCCTGGGGCAAAGCCAAGCCTCGTTGGCGGCTCTTCAAAGCCTTGCAAGAACTGGCCCTGTCTCCTCTCCAGCTTTATTAAGAGCCCCTATCCCCAGTACCCCCAGCTCTGCACCAGCCCCCCTCTGTCTCATGGCACCGCTATCCTTAAGCCAAACCCCGTTTCGCTGACACCCTCTCCCAGCCCTACCCCATCTTCACCATCTGCCTCTCTTATGAGGGGCAGTGGGAAATAACGCCCCCAGTTCAGAGCCCTAGTGTCCTGCAAGTGATGGTTATCCCAGATTTGATAATTCTGGAAGGCCTTGGGAAATTGGGGAGGGGAGATGTTCCCTGGAACCTTGACTTTGTAAAACTCCCTGGAATTTTATACCCACCATGAAAGACTTTTGGCTCCACCCTGGCAAGTGACCTTAACTTGAACCACCTCCCATCCCCCTTCCCCAGAAGATAACTGTGCCATTCCAAGCCTTTGGGTAGCAAGGACCCTTC
>NW_006798684.1:353383-382204 GCF_000442215.2 Lipotes vexillifer | reverse complement strand
TTCCTGCTGTCCTCAAGGAAAGAGAGCCCCCACCCCACCTACCTTTTCCAGTACTCCTTCGGGAAATGGTGTTTATTTCTAACCTGCTATGCCATCAGAAAGGTCCACCATGAGGCACATACCTGGCTACCCAGCATCACAAACACTCACACAGAGCCTCTATCTTACCTACAAATGCCAGGCATAGGCTTCCCTGGTGGCGCAGTGGTTAAGAATCCACCTGCGAACGCAGGAGACACAGATTTGAGCCCTGGTCCGGGAAGATCCCACATGCCGCGGAGCAACTAAGCCAGCGCGCCACAACTACTGAGCCTGCGCTCTAGAGCCCGCGAGCCACAACTACTGCACCTGCGTGCCACAACTACTGAAGCCCGCGCACCTAGAGCCTGTGCTCCGCAACAAGAGAAGCCACCGCAGTGAGAAGCCCGTGCGCTGCGATGAAGAGTAGCCCCCGCTCGCCGCAACTAGAGCAAAGCCCACGGCAGCAACAAAGACCCAACGCAGCCAAAAATAAAATAAATTAAAAAAAAATGCCAGACACACATTATGTAAAGTCACACACCTGGCCTCAAAGAGTCAAACTTGTATATTGAACCTCACTATGGCACACTGGGAGTCAGGGACCCCTGCTTGGGGCTGGGGGTTAGAAGTCTCAGAAGGGCGGGACTCCCCGAATCACGCACTTATACACCATGCCACACATAGACACAGTCACCCACACAATCATGTACTCAGTCACACCACGTGTCACACAGGCACACACGCAGAGTCACACACGCTCTCAATCACACCGAGTCCCACACTGGGGTTTGGCGGGTCCAGGGCGGGCTCCAGGAGGAGGTTACGTAAACGCCCTCACAGCCCCCCTCCTCGCTCCCCCTCACCCCCCTCCTGCTTCCTCATGCAGTGCCAGCGCCCGGGGCTGCTTGGCTGGGGCCCGGGAACAGCTCGGCCTCGCAGAGGCTCCAGGCGCCGAGAAACCTGATCCGACACAGCCCCAGGCTGAGCCAGGGAGGGGGACCCAGAGCACGCCCCCCCAACACACTCAGGGTCCAGCTCAGCCCCCCAGAGACGACTCACCCACATCCTGGGACAGCATCTAGGCCCCACTTACAACACCCCCTGCAGACCCCCATCTGGAATCCTGTCATCTGTATCGCCACCTGAGTGTGCCCCGAACCCTCCAATCTCTGGCACCAGAAAAGGGCAAAGATCCCCTAAAGGTAGAGAATGGGTGAGAGCTGAAGCCATAATGTTGGTGCCTAAGTATTCAGCCTGGAATTGCTGAATACTCCAGGAGTTCTCTGGAGCCATCTCCTCTTCCTCCCTGGGGTTCTCTAAAACCACTGAGAGATAGAGATGCTTTCACTCCTGCTCCAGGCCCCCTCAGATTTGTTGCCTACCGATCCCAACATATTCTATCAGAATTCTAAATTATGTGGATAGGTCCAAGGCCTCCCTCCCTCTCTTTAATATCCTTCCTTCCTCCTTAGTTGGAAGTTCTAACTCCAGTCTAACCCCAGTACCTCCTGTTTTGCTAAGAAGGAAGTTTGAGGGCAACCTGAGACATTGGGAATGAAATCCCTGAAAGGAGGAAGGATTAAAAGGCTCAGGAAGCTCCTGAAAGTCAGGAGTCTAAGAGAAGGGGAGAGACTGTCTGTGACCCCCCACCCCCACCCCAGCATAACCCTCACCCCACTCTGCAGCCCAGACTCAATTTTTCACAATAGCTTTTATCTGCCTGGGCTGCCCAGGCCCAGGCAGAAAGGGAATTTCCCCCTATGTTCTCTGTTAATGAACAAAACATTTCATGTTGAAATTCCTCCTCTGCCCCCAGCCCAGTGTCTCCAGGGCCCCCCAGCCTGACCAAGCAGGGGTACCACTAAGAGGCGAGTAACAGAGTAGGGGGCAGCTCCCAGGGGAAGTGTAATTTACATTGAGGGGGTCATCTTTTTCATAAATAATTAGGGTGGCTTTTTTTCACTTTGGGCTAAAATCAACCACTCCTGTGGCAGCTTCCCAGAAAGGGCGGCGGGAGGGCAGCTGGAGCTGTCCCAAAGCCCAGGACGTGGCCCCCCTCCCCTGGGCGAGGAGCCTTCCCCAAGTTGTTTTCCTGGTCTCTTCCTCTTGGATGTTTTTTTTTATTATTAATCACATTTTCCATCTGCAGGCTCAGTCCAGAGCCCCTCCCCCTGGGGTCAGGGCTGGACAGAGAGAGGAGGAGTGCTCTCCAGGAGGATGAGTTGGGGATAAGATGGGCAGTGACCCCTGGTCCTGGCTGACCTGAAAGAGGTTGTCAGTGGCACATCACAGATCACACCTTCACCACCCTGGTATATAAAAGGATGTTAGTCAGTACAAGTGGAGTGAATGAATGAACAGGTGTCCAGCTTTCACAGCACCCAGCTGGTGCTGGAAGGCAAAGGCCCCAGGGTCCTTCCCCTTATGCTACAGACAGGCAAACAGCTCAGAGACGGGGAGTCACCTTCCCAGAGTCATACAGCAAGTTAGTGCCAGAGCCAGAACAGGACCCCAAGAATGCTGATGGCTCCTCCATTCATAAAGCAGTCAATAAATATGTATTGAGCACTTAGCATATGCCAGGCATTGATCTAAGAGATGGTATATAGTAATGAACCAAACAGACAAAAATCTCTTCCCTCTCAAGGATGTGGAGCAACTAAAACTCCACACACTGCTGGTGGGTGTATAAGTTGTTACAACCACTTTGGAACACTGTTCGGCAGGATCTACTAAGCTAAACATATGTATAGCCTATGACCCAGCAATTCCTCTCCTAGATATATACCCAAAAGAAATTATTGTGTATGTTCACCAAGAGTGTTCTTAGTAGCTTTATTCATTATAACCTCAAACCAGAAACAATCAAATGAATGGATTGTGATATAGTTACAGCAATGGAAAAGGACCAGCTATAGCTACACACAACAAAAATGGATAAAGCTCCCAGCCGAATGTTGAGCAAGGAAAAAAAAAAAAAGGGAACCAAACACAAAAGAGTACGCACTGAATGATTTCATTTATATAAAGCTAAAGAACAGGCAAAACTCATTTATGGTGATAGAAGCTGGAATTGCAGTTACCTTTGTTGGGGGAGTGGGAGGTTTCCAAGACTGTACATACATATGTCAAAATTTAAGTTGTGCCCTTAAGATTTGTGTGCTTTACTGTTTACTTTTTGCCTAAAAAAAAAAAAAGTTTAAAGATCTCCTGCCCTCATGAGACTCACATTCTAGTCAGGTAAGATGGATACTAAAAAAAAAAAGGTAAGTATTTAGTTTGTCCATGTGCCAGTGCCCTGTCTGACTCCACAGGCCCCTCAGGGAAGAGATAACAAACTAAATGTCACATAAGAGAAGCCTAGACTAAGCCCCTCTGCCCTCCCCCAGAGTGCCATACTTTTTCCTTAGAGCAGTTAGTGTGATGTTCACCTACCTAGTTACTTGTGTGGCACCTGTGAGCTCCATGAGGGCAGCCCTGTGGCCTCCACCTCCAGGCACCTAGAGCTCGGTCTGGCACAGAACAGGCACTCCTACCATGTGAAATAGGTCTAAATAAATGTTGAATGAGTGAATGAATGAATGATGCAAGCAGAACCTGGGGGAGTAGAGTCCCAGGATACAGGAGAGGGAGCCTATCTGAATGGGTCACAGCCTCAAGGGATGGGAAACAGGGTGTGGTATCCAGTAAGGGTTTAAGCAGAAACCTAGAAGGCAGAAGGATGAGGCATCCTGAGTGGCTCAGAGACCACATCCTGAAGTGCCTTTGGTGCCAAGGTCACACAGGCCTGGAAAGGCATAAAGTAGCTGAGGAACAGAACCAGATTTGCCTTCTAGTGAGAAAGTTGAGTCTGCTGGTAGAGGGTGGTGAGAAGGGCTAAGGCTAGAGGTGGGACAGCTGGGGAGGAGGTGTTTGCAGTGACCCGTGGGAGAGAGACCTCCAGCCTGATCGGGGCAGGGCCATAGGGCTGAAGAGACGGTACAGGGCTTTGGGGGACGGAGGGTGGGCACTCAGATTCATCTTCTTCATCTGCTCCCATGGCCCCAGGAGGCACCCCCATGTAACCCTATACACAGAGAACAGGACCCCTGGACACTCAGTCCAGGGTCGGCTCTCCCAAGGCCCCTCACCCCAGGTGATCCCAGGTTCTGGGCTGTCTAGAAAGAGAAGCAGATGGTCAGGGAGGGGGTAGAGGATCCAGAGGTGTTGGGGAGAGAGGGACAGGGGAGGGCAGGGAAACTAGGGGTTAGCAGCTCTGTGTGTCGGAAGATGGGAGCAAGAACACAAACTTACACAATCACAGATGAAGTTTTTCATCTTGTGTTGCAAAAATTTGCATGAAACTAATTCCCTGCTCAGAAACACAAAGTCCCTCCCTCCCTCCCTCTCTCTCCCTATTCCCGTGAGCCCTGATCTCCCTCACCTCCCATTCTTCATGGGGGAAGCACATGTCTTTAAAGGACTGTCCCTGTCCAGTGCCAGCGCACCTTGATCCCTGCTGCTGTAGAGCTGCCTCCCTGATCAGAAGTCTGGGATTTCCAAACCAGACTGAGGGCCATGTGGCCCTGAGACTTCATCTCCCACAGCTCCATTCCTGGACACCCTGTGATTTCCTGGGGCAGAGGGAGAAAGGAGAAACTTCCCCCCAGAAACTCAACTGTGGTGATTCAGAAGACAAAGATTAGAGATTTGGAGACTGAATGCCAGAGACACCAAGCCCCAGGGAAACAGACAGAGGCAGCGGAGGAGTTCAAGAGGGAAAACTGAGTTAAATTCAGCTCAACAGCCATTTATTAGCACCTACTGTGTGCCAGGCCCAGAGGGAACACTGTGTACAAAAGCACAGAGGACTCCCAGGTTTTTGGCATGAGTGGCTGGGAGATGATGGTGCCATTCACAGAGCTGGAGAGGGGATTGGGGCTTGACATGGCCAGCTGAAGCGTCTGTGGGATGACAGCCAGCAGGGGCGAGGATGGAGAGGGCAGAGAAGTTGAGAGAGGGCTGGCGGCTGGAGGCGTGCAGTCTCTCTTCCACAGCTCCCAGGGCCCTCTACTCTGGCTCGTGCCGGTTGCACAGACATTCATCAACATCTCAGACTGACCTGAGCACTATGAGGGTGCTGGAAGATGACAAGATAGATCAGGCAGCAGGGAAAGGGAATGACAAGGGGGAGGGGAGGAGAAAATTGAGGCTGAAACCCTGGGAAGCATGATTAAAAGACAGAGAGGGCAGGGAAAGGGTTAGCCCCAGAAGCAGAAGGAGAGCCAGGAGTCAGGGTTGTCACGGGACCAAAAAGGAGTCTGGTGAGGCTAAGAAAGAGCCCTGGGCTTTAGCAGCCAGGAGTGGGATGAGGCCAGCGGGGCCAAGCTGGTGCTATGGAGCTGGCTGATGTAGCCCCTCCACAGGGGCCTGTGAGCAGAGGGTGGGCCCCCCTTCCCCAGCCTCCCTGCTGTCCCGGAGCCCTACTTGGTCTGGCACCTCTCAGCCAAGCGCAGGGGAAGAAGAGAACGGAAAAGCCCCCCTGCCTCCACACTTCCATACTGGAGTCCCTGGTTTCTGGTCTTCTCAGAAGCGTCCTGAGCCTTCTTGAGCTCGGAAGCCCACAGAAGTCAGGGAGCCCTGGAGACCCTGGGGGTAATTGAAACCAGGGCTAAGACATTAGAAACCATAACGCTGACTCCCCAGCTCCCCCAGGATAGCTCCCGATCTCCTTCTTGCCAGATCCTCCCTGCCGCTGACAGCTCAGCCCTCTAAGTCCCCACGGGCGGGGCCGATGATCCTCTTCCCCATACCAACCAGAAGGCAACCAAGGCCAGCCCTCAGGGACCTCCCCTCTGTGCTCAGACAACCTCAGTGTATACTAGGCTGACCCCCCATATCAAAGCATCCCAAAATTCTAATCTTGATCTCTTATTGCAAAAGCTATCGTAGGGGGCTGAAGTAAGACAATGAGAAGGATTTCTCAATAGTGAAAGAAAAGAGAGAGGTGGAGATGTGGGGCAGAAGTGCCTCTCAACTAGCAGGTGCTCTACAAGGACATGAGAAAGAAAGAAGGAGTCTTCAAGCCTGGGCCCCACCAGAGCCAGGTGTTGGCTGGGCTGGATGTGAAGCAGGAGCAGGGCAGGCTGCACCCCACGGTGGCAGGGAGGAGGAAGGTCCCATAAGTTCTGTGGCCCGGAGTTCCCCTTCCATCTCTCTGCCTGCTCTGATGTCTCTCTCTGCTGCAGTCCTTATCTCTGACAACAAGGACAGGAAGCCGCACGCATGTTTGCTGGCCTGATGGGAAGGCCCTCGCCCTGCACAGCTGCCTGATGATTCCAGGATTCCCAAATTCCCCGGGAGTGCTGCTGTGGGAATCTGTCTCCACCTGTCTCTAGGTCTGCCTCTCTTCTTGGCTCTTCAGAGGGACTGAAGGGATCAAATACTTACTCCACCATTTACTGGCTTTGGGGCCTCAGGCAAGTGACTTAATGTCTCTGTGCCTCAATTACCCCAGGAGTGAAATGGGATAATAATCATGCCTAATGCCTAAGACTGTTGTGAAGATTCAGTTCAATGAGATAATCCAGTCAAGTGATAAGCACCAGCCTGGTGGGTACTAGAGCCCCCTCTGGCTCTGGCTTCTCCCCATTCCTGTCTCTGTGTCTCCTCCTCTGTCAGTCTTTCTCTCCATCTAGCTAGCTACCTCATTCTCTGTCTCTCAGTCTTTGTCTCTCCACCTTTCTCCTGACCCCTTGTCCTCTCCCCGTGTCCAGCTCTGCCTGCAGCCCCCCAGACAACCCTGTTTGACCCTGCTCCAAGCCGGGTTGGCACAACTGGCCCAGGTCGAGTGGGGTGGGGTGTCCGGGGAAGTTGTTAATTCACACATGGAATTCCTGGCAGCGGGATCACACCCGGGCCTGAACGTGGGTGAATCACATTTAGTGGGAAGAGTGATTGTGTCTGTGTCCTTTCTGGAGGGGCAGGATTGCTGGGGGCTCAGCCTGGCAGCCTCTTGGAGGAGGGGGGACTTGCCCTGACTGCTCTGGCCACTCCTGTACTTGGGCCTAAGCCAGATCCGCCATATCTAGAGCCTGCCTGGAGGTAAGGTAAGCTGCCCAGAGCCCAGGACCAAAAGGGGAAGCCCTCCACCTCTACATAGGGTGGTCTACCTGCCCTCAAAACACTCTGGCCCTCCCTCACCCCAAGTCCTGTTCTGAGCTTCCCATACCCCATTCCAAACCCTGTATGGAGGCATGTCTCTGTCTCTCTTAACCTTGATCCATGACTCTTGCACCCCCAAACTGAGGCTACCAGGGATAGGAAACTGGGGGTTGAAGAGTCTAGGTTCCTCACTTGGACCAAAGAGCCCCTTCTTGGCGGGGCAGGGATACAAAAAGTCCAGATGTCACTTCTATATCACTGTTTATCTGTGAAGGCAGAAGGCACCTGTGAAATAGGTATTCTATAAACATAAACCAAATGAAGGAGAGGCAAACAAAAGACCCCAAACAGGGAACTGGATGGCTGAGGCTGCAGCAGGCAGGAGCATGGATAGGCTGTGGAAAAGCTGCTGTTTGACTCTGTGGCTCAGCAAGGAGTCTTCTCTGGGGGCCAGGATTGGTCTCAACTAGCCCCAGATGCCCCCATACCTGGGGCCCCACCAGGCCCCTCAAGTCAGCCGTTAGACAGAGGGCCAGATGGGTGAACCACTAAGACTTGTCTCTCAATTCCCTATTCCCAGCACATCATTGCCTCAAGGTGCCCACCAGCTTCAAGGAGAGAGAGCTGTGGCTACAGATCTAGAGAGGGAGAAACACAAGTAAGGGTCACACAGCAGGCAGAGGCTGGGAGCCCTGGTGTCCTGGCAGTCAGCCTGGGTCTGTCACGGGGATCCTGTGGCAACACTGTGACAGGGGCCAGACCAAAAACAGGATTTTATGTGGGGAGAGTGCCTAGGAGTCCTTGAACATGTGGGCAGCTGGGCCAGGGGTGGAGCATCCCATCAGGCAAGGGCAGATGTGCAGCTTCCTGTCCTTCCCATCAGATGGAGACAAGCATTGGGATAAGAGGTTCAGAGAGACAGAGCAAAAGAGAAGAGAGAGAGAACCTGGGAGAGAGACCAAGAAATAGACACAGAGTCAGACACAAAAATAGAGCTGCAGAGAAATAAAGATGTGAGTCAGAGACACAGAGAGAGGGAGATGCAGAAGGAGGGAGAGTCAGAGACACAGAGAGAGGGAGATGCAGAGGGAGGGAGAGCTATGGAATTAAAGACACAGAGACAAAGATAGGGAGAGACATGGAGTCAGAGAGAAAGTGTCTCAGAGTCATAGAGCAACTGTGACATGGAGTCAACAATATACAGACACAGACACTCAGAGACTAGGAGACAGAAAGGAAAAACATTTAGGAGGGAGCAGTAGAGATGGAGAAGACAGAGAGAAATGTCGAGAGAGGCAGAGAGATGGAGAGAGAGCAAGGCAAAGGGAGACAGACTGAGACAGAGAATGAGATCAAAACAGCAGGAATGGGGAAAGCAGGCGACAGAGGAGAGTCTCCAGGTCTCCAGTCTCTCCAGCCTGGTCTCCCTAGGGTTTGGACCCCTCCACTTGCTATTCTTTGGTTTCCATAGCAACAGGGAGGGCAGCACTAAATTTGCACATACATTTACATCCTTTCTATCTGCATAATTCAACAGGTTTCCGTGCATATTCATGAAACTGTGAATGAAGGTGACTCAATTCCTGATCAAAACCTGGCTGTGGCGCCCCTGCTGGCAGTACGCGGTCATGGCTCCAGGCCAAACCTCGCAGGCCCTGAGCCGTCCCTGCCAGACCCTGCTAACAACATCCCCCCTGCTCCCCAAACACCCCCCTGTACTTTCCTACCTCCAGACCTTTCCTCAGGTGATGCCCCTCTGCTTTCTAGGGATGCCTTTCCCTCGGCATCAGTCCTGCCGACAGTACACATGCATGCACTTGCACACACACTCACTCACATGTGCACACATGAACTCTGGTGGAGGGGGCATGGCAGTGAGTGACCAGTGCTCACCCTGGCTCCCTGGTGGAGGAGGCCCCTCAGTCACACTCCCATCCGGAGTCAAAGAAGAAGGTGCATGAAGGGATCACACTCAGAGGGGCTGGTGTGTATATGCTGAGCTGACGGCTACAGGTCTACCAACTGAGAGGGACCTAGGACATTGCGGCCTCCACGTGGAAACTGACAGAGACCTGGTTCCAGCCAGAATAACCAGAGGAGCGAGGATAGAGCCCAAAGGAGTCTCAGGAACAGAAGGGCTGAGGTGGCTCAAATGGCAGGGGAGAGGCTGCCTAGGGCCAAGAACCCTTTCAAAGTGCCAAGCCTTGAAAGCTTTAGTGGGCTGGGAGGGGCTTCTCCAGGGCCTTCTCCAGCCATAATTTTGGCTTCACCATCTCCCCCTGGATCCCTGCAGCAGCCTCCTCACTGTTCTCCCTGCCCTGTGTCCCCAATCCACTTTCCACACTGTAGCAGTCAGAGCTCCCTCTGAAACATCAATCTGATATCCCACATCACTCCCTCTTTATCGCCTTCAGAGACCTCCATCACTCTCAAGAAAAAGTGCAAGCTCCTTGGCCAGGCACTCAGGCCCTTCCAGTCCAGCACCTCACCCTCCTCTGAGCCTCATTCCCCATACTCCCAGCTTTGAACTTCATGCTCCAATGATCATCTCTAAGCTCTTCTCACCTCTGTGCCTTAGCTCATGCCTGCCCTTCACCCCGAATGTCCTTTCCACTTTTCTTCCAGCTTTTTTTTTTTTGTCCGTACCGGCATGCAGGATCTCAGTTCCCCCATGCAGGATCTCAGTTCCCCCAACAGGGGATGGAACCGGTGCCCCCTGCGTTGGAAGCACGGAGTCTTAACCAATGGACCGCCAGGGAAGTCAAAGCTCTTATTTAAGATTCAACACAGGCATTACCTCCTTCTCTTTGAAGCTTTGCCTGTCCCTAACGACTGGACAAGGGATTCTGAACTCCTGAAATCTAATGAACTTCCCTAATTTCTATACTTACCGCACCAATAATGAAATCACCTATATATGTGGCTTATAGCCCTCATGGGGCTGGAGCTTCCGAGCCCAGTGACTGTATTTGTCACATTACGGGTGATAATTAGCTATTTGTTGAATAACTGAGAGGTTACTAAGCCTATTGAAGGCCAAATATCAAGCCACTACTACCCTGTGTCCCGACTCTGCACAAACCGTACAAAGGGAAGGGATGGGCCATTTCTTCGCAAATGCTGTCATCTTGTGGACAGACTCAGAATTGCAGCCAGATATCACCTGCGAGGGGTGATGCCTTATAGCATCAGGCCTGATTCCTGAGTTCCAGGCAAATAAGAGGGGAGTGAGGAGGTAGGCCCTGAAGACGGAGTGCCACTGGCATCCTCTGAACAATCTTGATGAGTTCTAAGCAGACAGAATGGCAAGAGCAAAGGCTCAGAGGCAGAAAAATCTCATGGCAAGTGGGAAGAGTGAGGAGTTAGTGTGGCCAGAGCCCAGAGTCCAAGGGGACCAAGCTGAAGATGGACTGTGGCATGTAAGTGACCAATAAAGGGGATCCTTTAAGGCCACCCAATGAATGAATTTGGATCTTGTCTTCTAATCTGGGCATGGAGAGACTAAGGGAGCAAAAGAATGACAGATGTGGGTATGGCCCAGAGGCTTAGCCACACACTTGGAGACTCAATATTCATTCACTTATTAAATACTTATGGGGCACCTACTATGTGCCAAGCAATGTTCAACATCCATAGGTTATATCACTGAACAAAACAAAGATTCCTGCCCATTTGGAATTTACATTCTCATCAGGAGACAGACAATAAACAAAAACATTAAAGAAGTAAATTATATTTGAAAGAAAAAGAAGGAAAGAAAGAGAGAGAAAGAAAAAAAAGAAAGAAAGAAAGAAAGAAAGAAAAAGAAAAAGAAAAGAAAGGAAGGAAGAAAAAAAGAAAGAAAGAAAAGAAAGCAAGCAAGCAGGGTAAGGGATATCAGACTGCAGTTTTAAATGGAGTGGTCAAAGTAGGCCTCGTTGAGGTGACATTTGAGCAAAGACTTAAAGGAAGGAGGGAGACAGCCATGCAGGTATCTGGCAGAAGGGCATTCTAAACAAAGGGAACAGCCACTGGCTTGGTTTGGACAGTTCAGAGGGGAGTGAAGCAGGCAGACCAGCAAGGAGACGGTTTTAAGACCATGATGGGCACAAATCAGCAGAGGTTGTGGGAATGGAGACCTAGGAAGCAAAATTGTCAGGACTTGGTGCCTGTTTGCATATGGGAGGTATGTAACTCCTCGTCATATTGTTCTGAAGGCCCCACTTCAAGGGGACTCGCTGTACGTGCCACCTCCAAGGCAGGTAGTGAGAATGCTCAGCACATTCTATCCTGGCTGCTCCCCACCTCCTCCACATACTGTCCTCCCCAGCCTCTTAATTCCTCAACCTCATCTTCAGTGACTTTCCCTCCAGGCCACCCAACTATCTACTCTCATGCCCACTAGCAAGTCCTGTCAGCTCCTAAAACTCTCAAATTCACTGACTCCATTTCATTCTTCAGCTACTGTTATGTGTTGAATTGCGTCCCTCCATAAAAATATATTGAAGTCCTAAGCCCTAGTACCTCAGAATGTAACCCTATCTGAAAATAGGATCTTTACAGAGGTAAGCAAGTTAAAACGAGGTCATTGGGATGGGCCCTAATCCAATATGACTAGCATCCTTATAAAAAGGAGAAATTTGGACACAGAACAGACACAAAGGGAAGACAGTGTGAAGATGGATGACTGGAGTAATGCATCCAAAAGCCAAGAAGGCCAAAGGCTGCTGGCAAACCAGAAGCTAGGAAGAGTCAAGTAAAGATTCCCTTGCAGGTTTCAGAGGGGAATGGCTCTGACACCTTGATTTTGGACTTCTAGTCTCCCAAACTGTGAGACAGTACAGTACTGTTGTTCTAAGCCACCCAGTTGGTGGTACTTTGTTATGGGAGCCCTAGAAACTGGTACAGCTATGATACCCTATCCCAGTTCTTACTTCACCTCACCCCACCCCACCCTACCCATTTTCATGGGGCCTAGGCCACTGACCCCTACCCCTTTCTATCTTCACTTCTTTCCTGACCCAGTTTGGATTCCTTGGGCCTTCACCACATACACTTTCTTGCTAGTCTCCTCACTATTCTTCCATCATTTCTGCCCGTCTTAACCTAGTAGAAGAATGCAACAGTGCTTCCTCTGAGTCTTCACTTGTCCCGTGGGTGTTGCTGGAGCGCACACACCCTGACTGATATTACAAGTTCATGATCATCAGCCTCAACTGGGCTTTTAGCCCTGACTGGTCATCCTCCTGTACCTCCCTAGGTATTTTTCCCAATTGAAACAACTATCTCACCAGCCTCCTTGCTCTACTCTCTGCAGCAGAGCTGGACTCCTGCTTCAAGAGATTAAAAGCCTTCTGAACTCTGAATTCTCTTATGTCCCACCTTTACCTCTTCACCCATCTGCATGCATAGCCATCCTCAACTCCTTCCCTCCTGTTCCAGGGAGTCTGCTCTCCTCTTCCCTTTGTGACAGCCATACCTCCATGCTCCAAGGCCCACTCCCTTTCATCTCCCCCAGGAGCCTCACTCTGAGTTAGCCACAATCTCCTGCACCTTTAATCCCTTTCCCTATTGGCTTCCCCCATCAGCCTACAAACAAGTCTCTGCTAATTCATTAAACAAATAAATAAAACTCTCTCTGTATCCCACAGTCACCTCTCCCCTCCCAACACAATAGTTTCTTGAAAAAGCTATCTCCACTTCCTTACCTTTTGTGCCCTTACCTTTTCTAAGAGATTATGGAGGAAGAAGCCATACTACAGTGAATTAAGGAGAAAGTGGGAAGTAAAGAAATTCAATCGGCAATTATACATAACTCTTATGCTCCCTCCCTCCTAAGCCTGGTCAGGCTTTCTGACTCTAAAGGCCTCACCTCTCTCTGGCTCCCTCCCTGCAATTCCTCCTGTAGGCCCCAACTAGGCCCTGTAGAGGTCAAACAGAGAAAAGGCCCCAGAACCTAGCCATCTCTCCCTCAGCCTGTGTCCTATCTCCTGATTCTCTGAACTGCAGATCCTGTTCTTCCCAAGGGATTCTGACCCCAGCTCAGTTTCCCTCCACACTACCCCTGCCATCACCCTGGAGACCCCAGGTGGTGCCTTAATGATGAGCTGCCCAATTGGGAGCCCATCCTAGGACTCCCAGAGCTTGTGATCCCACCTTACTGAATCATTCCCTCAACACAGGTCACTATGCTTATTCCACTGATCATTCCACCTGGCCACAGCAGGCTAGGTCAGGATGGGATGCTGAGCCACAGATCAATAGTCTGCAAGAAGCCTGGTCCCAAAGCTCTGGAGACCAATGATACTCAGAGAGTTGTTGATGGCAGAAGACACTCTAGTGGAGACGCTCAGCGAAAAGGCACTATACAGAAGCTGGGTGGGAAGAAAAACCCTGAATTAGCCACAAAGAGAATGGGGAGAAGTCACACAGTTGCTGGCAGCAAGACACTGAAGTCATGACCACAGCCTCAAGGAGTGTGTTAGATGCTTCATGACCCTCTGCAGTTGAGAGGCCCAGCTGGGCAGCTGCTGAGAGGGTTTCCTGTCTCTCCTAATATCCCCTGAATCTCCATCACCCACCCCTCCACTCTGGGCAACTTATCTCAGAAAACAAAAGATGAAGTGTTCAAAGTTTTGACCACAGCCTGCTGGCCCTGTGTTCCCCTCATCCCTGCTCTAAGCCCCTATTGGCCCTATCCCCTCAGCCTACCACTTCAACACTCAAACTGCTGTGCTCATCCTGCCACATGGGCCCAGAAGAGCCCGAACTTTGTGCTTTCCTGGTGACTGGACACCCAGGCTACTGGACACAACGGAGAAGACCTTAAAATCCAGTGGGAGACCCAATTCACTCAACTCTTCACTGAGTCTACTACTGCCCACAATCCTGTTCTGGTTCCTGTACCCCACTGGCTACCACTGCAATCTTCACTGCTTTCCTCGGGCCCCTAACCTGACCATGGTAACCTGAGAGTCTATGGCCAAGATGAGACAGAAAAGGAACAGCAAAGGGTAAAAAGGAAAGGATGAGGCCGGAAGGGAAAATGTGGGACTGAGGTTATGTTTTTCAGGAAAAGGCATATTTGTAAGCTGAGTCATTAATAATGAGAACAATTAACATTTACAGGCATCCCTCGATATCCTCAGGGAATTGGTTCCAGGAGCCCCCATGGATTTTTTTTTTTTACCAAAATGTTTAAGTTCCTTATATGAAATGATGTAGTACAGTCAGCCCTCTGTATCCACGAGTTCTGCATCCACAGATATGGAGGGCTGAGTGTATACAGGCCCAGGTGGTATCTAAGAATCATATGTATATTCCTACATTTAACCCTCATAACAAGCCTATGAGGTAAGCACTGTATCTTGTTTCATGGATGAGAACACTAAGGCACAGAGCAGTAACTTGCCCAACGTCACATAGCAGTAACTTGCTAGTAAGTGGCAGAACCAGGATTCAAATCCAGGCAGCCTGGTACCCAAGACCATGATTTAAACCACTATACTATAATACAGGCATACTTCAGAGATATTTTGGGTTCAGTTCCAGACCACCTCAATAAAATGAAGATCTCAATAAAGCGAGTCACATGAATTTTTTGGTTTCCCAGTGCTTACAAAAGTTATGTTTACACTACACTGTAGTCCATTAAGAGTGCGATAGCATTATGTCTAATAAAACAATGTACATACCTCAATTTAGAAATATTTTATTGCTAGAAAATGCAAACCATCATCTGAGCCTTCAGTGCGTTACAGTAGTAACATCAAAGATCACTGATCATAGGTCACTATAACAAATATAATAATAATGAAAAAGTTTGAAATATTGTGAGAATTACCGAAATGTGACAGAGATACGAAATGAGCAAACGCTGCTAGAAAAATGGCACTGACAGATTTGTTCAACGCAGGCTTGCCACAAACATTCACTTTGTAAAAAATGCAGCATCTGCAATGTGCAATAAAATGAGGTATATGCTGCAGATGGAGAAAAATGTCTGACCTGGCAGAGTCCTTAAACCAGCCCAAAACAGGAAGCAGACAGCCACCCAGGGGTCTAGACACAGTCAGGTTACTGCTTGAGGCTTCTTATCGACTCTAGATCCTCCCAGCACCAACCTGAGCCTACCCTTCCTGTCTCTAGCCTGTGAGCTCCTGGGGGTCAAGGGCAGGGACTCCCACTCCCTTAATCCCACCTCCACACAGCAGGCCAAGCAGAGGCTCATCAGACGAATGTGCAGAACCTTTATTTCCTAACCCACTCCTTGGACCTCTGTCAGAAGGTAGATCAGAGGCACTATAGGTAGAAGGCAATCCAGAACCCGGCAGAGACACCACACCTGTCACTCTTCATAGCAGTCCCTTTCCACAAGCCAGAGGGAAGTGGAAGCAGGACAGGGAGGTCCACTTCGGTAGACTCAAGTCTTGTTGGGGGTGTTGAGCAGCTACAGAGGCTTCTCAAAGAAGGCCCAGCCATCCTAGACATTCAGGCCTGGAGAACAGCTTGCCAGCAGGTCTTCAAAACCGGGTGTCTCGAGCCCTTCTTCGGGGTCGGGGGCCAGAGCTGGAGGTAGGTGTGGGGCCCAAGCCAGGGGGTGCCCCTGGGGGCTGGTAGCCACACTCATTGGGGTCCAGTGGATCTCGGCTGAGCAGTACCCATACCGCAGGCACATGGCGGCGTACCGTGAGGGGATCTAGGCCTGCGTCGGGTGATGTTGGCACCCAGCTGTCCTCGGTCTGCAGGAAGCGCAGCTTGGTAAGCTGGTGCAGGCCTGGTACCCGCCGTTTGACAATCTCAGCACAGCTGACAACCTTGCCTGCAGCCCGGCCAGAACCTGAGAACACCACATGCCGAGCACTGCCGCCCTCCAACCGCCCCAGCGCCAGGCCCAGCAGGTTGCGGATTTTGCTGCCATCTCGGACCCGCATCTCCAGGGTATCAGGCGGTAGCTGGGGCATCGGGGAAGGTGCTGGGAGTTCCACAGAGCCAGCCTTCCGGTAGTGCTCCATCCGGCTGCTGTCGTGTCTGAATCTTGCTGCCCACTGCAGGGAAGTGTCAGAGGAATGCTAGGCTGGGTGCCCTGGGCCACCCGCCACCCCCAACCCCGGCTCTCTAGCACGTGGGCCCATTCCTCATCCCACATTTCCCAGAAACAGGACCATATGCCCTCATCCCCAGGACAGGGGACCACGCCTGCCTCACCCTGGGTGGGGGCTGTACCCCATTCCTCTGGACAGGGCCATAACCCTCCCCCCGAGCCCGGAGTCCCTGCGACAGGACCAAATTCCCCAAACGCTAGCCAAGCCCCCTCATCCCAAGCTCCCTAGCACTGGGAATGAACTTCCCTCATCTGGGGCTCCTGGGGACAGGGCCCGGGCCCTCACCCGAGACTCCCTGAGAACAAGGCTTAGTGATCCTCACCCTGGGCTCTCCAAGCGGTGACAGGGACAAGGTCCCTCACTTCGTGCCCCCAGAGGACAGGACCAAGCCCCTACGCCACAAGCTCGCCGACACAGAGCCAAGAGCCCTCATCCAAAAGCTCCTCAAAAACAGAAGTGACCCCCTCCCCCACTCCGGGACCCTTAGGACAGGGCCGAGAACCCCTCACCCGGAGATTCCCAGGGTCGATCCCCCCAACCCAGGTCACTCAGACACTCGGGAACAGGGGCTTGACGCCGAGGGCTGCTCGAGCTAACCTTGGCGTCGAGTTCGCCGGCGGCCGGGCTCGGCGGTCCCCGCCGCCACGGGCCTCCCTCAGTGCCCGGCAGGCCGCAGCCGCCCAGCAGCCGACCTCCCCTCTCCTCCCCGTACCTCCAGGAGCCCCCCACCCCACTGGGCTCCTGCTCTCACCACCACATCCGAAAACTCCTCAAGCCCGAGCCGAAGCCAAGATGGCGCCTCCCGGGAGCGCGCCGAGGTCGCGAGGCCGCGCACGCCGGATGGGGCGGGGCCTGAGGGGCGGGGACCCCGGCTCCTCCGCCCGCAAACCGAGAGGTTGGGAGACACCGGAGAGTGAGGTGGGCCAGGACGCGCGGACCCGGAGCGCTCGGGCTGTCTCAGCTGTTCACCCCCGAGCAAGGAGCACTCCTATTGGGGCGGAGAGAGCCCTGCGGAGGAGAGGAGCGGCCGTCGGAGGAGTCTCGCGTCCGAAGGATGCGGAGGATTTGGCCCTTAGAAGATGACAGGGAGGGCGTTACCCGTTGAGCACACCGTAGCAGCAAAGGCGGAGCAGCGGCTTTCACTTTGGACAAGAGCAAGAGGTGCCGTTTTAAGTGGCCGCTGCTGCGGGGGCGAGAGCCTTGGCCAGCGAGTTCTGAGCTTGGACCTCACCCCGTGGGCACTGGCGAACCACGGGGGGGGGGGTTTCATCAGGAGCAAGTCAAACCAGTTCGTGTGCACAGCGTACTGTGGCTGCAGCACAGGCGAGGGCGGGCCGCAACCGCTGGTGACTCCTGCCCGCCAAGTCCCGGGGGCATGTCCACGGAGATTCGTACGTTGCTCCGCGTATAATAAGCGCTCAAATATTTGTTATAAATCATTTGTTGAAAGAATGAACCAGAGAAACAGCAGTGGGAATGGGGAAAAGTAGATTAAGTTGGAAGATACCAGGAGGCAGATTTGACGACTGTTCGGATGAAGAAGGAGGGAAGAGTCTAGGGTGACTCCCAGTTTCAGACGTGCTGAATTTGAGATGCCAATGAGACCGTGCTGGTGGGCTGGTGGGCAGGCCAGAATGGAAAGGGGCCTGGAGCCACAGCAGTCCCTGATACCACAAGGGGGCAGCAAACACTTGGTGGAGTGAGGGACCATCAGTTTCTCTACTCTTTAACATGCTCGCCTTTCCAACCGTACCACCGCCCCCCACGGCCCACTCCCCAAAAGCCCCCTGCATCCAAACCTCTTTTAGTCTCCCCTTCTCGGCTGATAGCACCAAATAGGCTCCCAAGAGAGAAACTTAAAGGCTCCCCTCTGCATTGCACATGCTGCTCCCTTGGCTCTCAAAACCCTGCATGTCACCCTCCAGGGCTGCTTCCCACATTCCTTTTTCTTCTGTGCCCCCAAAGAACCCTGGTGCCACCTGTCCCTCCCCTTTTCTTTAACTGTCTCCTCAGCTAGCCTGTACAGGGTAGGAATCAGGTGGACCCTACCTGTGTCCTCCCCACCTGGTATGGCATCTGACATTTAGAGTGTACTTGGTAAATGCGGGATAAGTGGATACATAAACGAATGTTCCACTCACATCAAGCAAATGAGAGCATTCATCCTGAGAGCTTTACCTCTCCCGGAAAGCCAGACTAGGACGAGTATAGCTCTCAGTCCAACTAGTAGGAAGGCCAACAACTATGGCCTATCAACCTCATCCCCACCACCATACCCACACAACACCGGGAAGCTAACACACACCTCCAGTGATCTGTACAGTTTATTGTCTTTGGAACAGGACACTGATGAGGGGAGGGGGTGCAAATAGCAAATCTCAAGTAGCCAGACCTCTGACCCCAGAGCCCCACCTGAGTGCAGACTGGTAGGCTGTGAATCCAATAAATATAGAGCTGCCTCTGCTCTGTCCTGTTACAAGGGCAGGTTGGCACAGGGCCTGGAGCCTGGCTGCCCTGGCCCACCCTAGGATGGGAAGCAGCCATCACTCCTCTGCTGGCTTCACTTGCTTGGCAGCCTCTAACTGGCAAAGTAGCTCATCCCACTGCACGAACTGCTTGGAGAGAAGCATTGTCTGGTCGCAGGTCAAGGTGAGAACGGGCATCTGAGAGAGGGAGTGGAGAGGTTTGCATCTGCCTAAAGTGTCGGGGAGCAGGGGGATAGGCAGGCTGGTTGGGATGGGATGAGAAACAGAGCTAGAAATGGAATAAAAGGACAGGGCTCCGGACAGCACTCCTCAGGGGCCTGGCTGAGCAGAAAGGATACAGTCTTGTTGTATTCCTCTAGGAGAGCCTTGGACTCCTCAGTGATCTCCACACACTGGTCCTGTGGAGCCAAGGTGTGGCAGAGAAGGGAGTTGGACAAAGCCCCCGCTTCCCACTGCCCACCTCATTAGGGACCCTCGCTCCCCATAGAGCCTAGAAAAGGTAATGTTTAACCCCAGTGCCAAAAGGAGCAAATTTCTAAAGAGGCACTTTCAGGCTCCAGTGTGGGTAGCCTAACTGCAGTCCTAAGGCTGATACAAGGCGGGGGGCGGGGGGGGGGGGGGGGGGGGAACCCGGCGGGGGGGGGGGTGCGGGGTGAACCACACATTTAAGCAAATACTCCTGCTAGAATATGCCTCCTTCTCCCTGTCCCATATTTCTGAACCCTCTTTGACCTTTACACTAGGTCCTGGGAATAGTGAAAAAACAGCGCTTCCACCATAGTTAAGGACACATCATCCCCAGGAATTCATGGGTACCTCCCAACATCAATCTGATACCTCTGGGTAGCCCTACTCTGGGAGGCAGGAGACCTGGATGTGACCGTAGGCAAATCCCTTCCCTTCTGGAAGGCAGATGGAAGACAAAGGATAAACCCTAAATTCCCCCTGAAGCTGACATCAGGGAGGTCTGAGGCTGCTTCCCCAGGAAGCAGGGGTGGGGACTAGGAGCCTCACCACCTCTACTTTCCCCTCCAGGCCTCTCCCCTCCCATACCTGCTGTTGGATGTGGATCTGGGCCAAGCGCTGCAGGCGGGCGGCATGCTCAGGAACGGCTGTAAAACACAACACACACTGTCTAGTGATGCCTCTGCCTTCCCCCGGGACTGCTCAATAGTCTATTAGGTCTTCGGTAGGATTAGAGTATTGAGTGGAGAAGCTAAACAAACGCCAGCTTCATCGACCACTGCTTCTGGACGTGGTGGTGGGACTCCCTGCCCACCCCAGTCTTACTCTAGGACCCAAAGGGGAGGGGAAGATGCAGGCCCCTACAAGAAGACAAAACCCTGGGGTTCCCAGAGTTGCCCCATACACCCACCCCAGGGCTGTGAGCAGGGCCAAGTAAAGGAAGCTTTGATTATCATGGGATCTGTTCCTTTGCTCTCAGCCCAGCGGGACCAGGTCTGCCGGGCCTAGGGAACAGGGAGCCTGCAGGTGGGCTGAGGATGAATCCCAGGTCCCTAAGCTGGCCACCTGGAATCCAACACCCAGAGCTTCAGCCACCATGCTGGGCCCACAGCTTAAGGGTGTCAGATGCTCAGCAGGAAGCTGATCAGGGGTAGGGACGGGGAGCTGGGAAAAATACCTCTAGAGACAGACAAGATGGCTATCTGGATTCAATTAAAGTCACTGTCTGCTTGTCAAAACCCAGGCCTAGGGACTGGGCTCTGCAGCACCCTGAAGGACAGATGCTGAGGGGTGGGGTAGAAGACAGAAGGAATCCCAGAGTTGGAGGCCGCTGGCCTTACATGAGTGTCCTTGGTGCCAAACTGCCTGACATTCTGAAGCTGAGCTCTCTGCCCTAGAAATTTTAATCCCAGTGCAGGTGTCCGGTACCCGCAGGGTGAGATAAAGACAAGGAGCAGAGCTAGCCTGAGCCCAGGGAAGTCCTGCCCATCCACCCACCTCCCCAAGTAGAGTAGTGGAGCTGCAGCCCCAGAGAGGTACCTTTGATATGAGTGCTGTCCAGCATGGGCACCAAAGCCTCCACCTGCTCCAGAAGCGCAACCTGGGAGAGGATAAACTGCTCCTCTGAGGCATAAACAGAAAAGGCAGTGGCAGTGAGGCGAGCCTGGGCACAGCCACTCCCATGCAAGGGGCCGATGAGATGGCTGAGCCTGGAGCTTGGGGCAGCTAGTCTGCCCACTGCCCCCTTCGCTATGTGCACATTACCCCAATCTGTCTCCACCTCTCTTGGATGCCTCTGGTCTGACCTATCTTGAGCCCAAGGAGCCTCTAAGTTCCTCCAAATCCTACCTTTCTCCAAGTTTTAACTCTGAGGCCCCTTCCTCTAGCTTCCTATCAACAAACTCAGAGCCCCTCCTAGGCCACAGGAAACAAAGTACTTCAGACTTGGGTACCCACATGCAAGGGCTCCTGGGAAGGTCTGAAAGAGGAGACATGGAAAACTACCAGGCAGGTTCTGCTCAGTGGATCTGAGAGGCACAGACAATTACAAGTTCCTGGAAAGCTGGGACAGTAACAGGACAGTCCAGTGAGGAAAGCAGGACTGGAATGACCCTGTGCACAGGGGGTTTCAGTGGCTGCAGAGTGGGAAGGGCATTCGAGAAGGGAGGACTGTTATGTCAAACATTTGGAGGCAAGAATGCTTGTCAATTAGTAGAGGAAAAAGAATTCATTTGGCTGAACTGGAGCAAGGAGAGCACAGGAAACAGCTAGATGGGAGGGTAGATCTAGCAGTCTATAGAAGGCTTGGAATGGCATGCTAAGGAATTAGGAATTTATCCTAATAGGGAGAGAGACACACACACACTGAGGTTCCATACTAAACAAAGTGGCATGTTTGAAATGTGTTTTGGGAAGATGATACTGAACCACATGCAAGAAGGGGAAGACGAGGGTCAAGAAGAGGATTTAGGAGACTGCAACCATTCATGTACAAGGGGATGAACACTGAGGCAGTGGCGACAGGGAGGCACGGAGAGGCTGGACTTAAGAATCAGTGCAGGAGGGACCTCCCTGGTAGCGCAGTGGTTAACGATCCGCTTGCCAATTCAGGGGACATGAGTTCGAGCCCTGGTCTGGGAGACCATGCCGCAGAGCAACTAAGCCCATGCGCCACAACTGCTGAGCCCGCCTGCCACAACTATTGCAAGTCCGTGTGCCTAGAGCCAATGCTCCGCAACAAGAGAAGCCACTGCAACTAGAGAAAGTGCACGCGCAGGAATGAAAACCCAACACAGCCAAAAATAAATTAATTAAAGAAAATAATAATCGGAGCAGGAGAAGACCTCCTGAACTTGGTGTCTAAGCCACAGCAGTGGCTCAGGTATGTTCTGGTTCACCATTGTATACCTCACACCTAGGATAGTCTGGATCACAGTAGATGATCACTTTTGAATGCATGAACAAACACAGGTGCTTGGCAAACCATACCTCATGGAGTGGCTAACTAACAGATAAGCAGACATTGCTAAGACAATAGTTCCTGCCTAGAATTCTGGAATCCCAGTGCTTTCTCACATAAAAGAAACATGTTGAAACTCATACCTATAACCTCACCTCTCCCAAATGCAATGCTCTCTGCCCCTACCCTTTCTTAGAAGCTCCTATGTCTACTGAGCAGAAGTAAGGAAGGTTCTGAAGGAAAATCCTAGAGGCAAGCCATAGATAGAACACCGGAGTAGCTTCCACTGTGGCTGGCACCATGGTCTGCAGCTGGCTCTGAAGTATACTGTACCCAGTGCCTACTAGAGGACCACAGGACCACCTCCAGCCTCAGTCCAGAACCAGGCCAGATTCCAGAAAGCAGCTTCCGGGGCTGTATCCAGGAGAGAGCCGGCAGGGAAGCTATTTCTGTGCCCGACTTCCCCCACAATCCACATCCCCAGATGCATATGCACATACTGTCCAGCACTACCTGCTAAGATGAACTGCAGCTTAGAGGCATCAGGTAAGGCAATGCGGTCAATGTACTCAGGATCCAGGTATTTGATCAGGTCTTCAACTAGAAAAGTAGCAAGATGGAAAATGGGATAAGGTTGGGGAGTGGGGATCTGTCTTGTGAAGGATATTAGGGGAGGTGTCAGCCTTGGGGAGACCCTTGAGTGAGGAGCTGACACCCTCAGTGTCCACCAGGCCTGCACCAGGTCCCCTATCCCCACTTCCCTGTCTCTACCCTCTGATCACCTGCTGGCCAGCCTCAAACTTTAAAACGCTGGGGCCCTCAGCATTCCCACTGATCTATCCTCAAGGCTGGAAGGCACCTTGCTCCTCAGTGCCACCAAGACATGCCAGAGCTTTATCTGATTTCTAGTTCCTGAACAGGTTGCTAGCTCTGACATAATCAAAAAGGGCTGGTTGAGCCAAGACTGGGGCTCTCAGTGCCTGATTTCTTTCCTGCCTCTGAACCTTGCCTGTGGAAATTCCATACCCCTCGTCCCTCCTTCCCCCAGGGGACCTTTCAGGCAGAGCTCTTATCCCATAACTTAGGACATTGCCATGGGCTTGGGGTTTAACCACAAAGTAGAAAGCACACCCCAATTCACCATTTCATCAGGGCAATGTCTTCACCTGCTATCCCCAAAGGGCAACTCCAGTGACCTACTAGGCTGAAGAGCCTGGGCAGGGAACCAGGAAGCACAGGCTTGGGAAGGAGAACAGGCAGACACTTCATGGAAGCACTTACTCTTTTTGTACAGAATCTTCACCCTCTCCCTCTTGCTGGCGATGTTCCCCAAAGCCACCTGCACCTTGACCAGGCCATCGGCCACCTATTGGGGGAGTGGAAGTTAATTCCATGATTTAACACTTGGCTCAAGTCTTGGAAGAGATAAAGAACCCTCATTCCCTCAGACTCGCAAACCTCCTTGTCCCAGCTATCATCCCCTTCTCTAGTATTAAAAGACATTCAACCCTACCTTCCGGGAATCCTCAGTGTGAACGGGGAGATAATCATGTACTCCTTGGGGAGTTTCAAGTGTGACTGGGGAGGTGGTGAACTACTTTAGAGTTTATGGGGCACTAGCATATACTATCTATTCCCTGATTCCTCCTCTTGGCTGAACCTACCTAGGCTTTAAGGGTAGAGGATGAGGAATTCCAATATTAAAGGATTGAATAGAGGGAGAGGCTTCGGGAGTGAATGATATCACACAGGTTTTAGGTTAGAGGGTAAGGAATGACAATATTCAAGGGTCAAATATATGGGGAGGCAAATAAGACTGCGTAGAAGCAGCCAGAGAGGTAGGAGGAAAATCAGGAGGATTTGCGTCATAGATGTGAAAAGGAGAGAATGTTCTGAGAAGTCAGTTCTCACATGGGACACAATCTGTTAGTGACAACTAATTCCACAAGAAGTGTACAAACAGACATCATTACCTCTGAGGCACTCAACTCCAGGGTGTGCCTGACACTCCACCTTCAGTGAAAGGTCTTTCCATAGTTAAAAAGGGGATGGAAGGGAAACTGAGCTGCACAGTTGTCAAAATTCAGTCATTGGTGGGAAGGAGTGCCAGTCCATATCTGAACACTCAGTACCCAATCCCTTCCCCTCCTAATCCTGGCCCTCCCAGACCACACCTCTAACCCCCTGGAGCCTTCTTTATCCGCCTCCGGTCTGCCTCTTTTGGGGTCCTACGGACCTCTCTTTACACAATTCACTTAGCAATTACGCAGGGCTCCACAACGGCCCTTCCGGGCTTCAGCTCTTACTGAAACTCTGATTAGTCAGTTTCTCGAGTGTGTCAGGTCTCCCCAGCTACCCCGCGAGGGCAAAGGCGGAGTCTCCACAGTGAGCCCACCTCATACCCACAGTGCCCTCCGTGGGAATGGACCCCGAGGGCCCGATATGCTCCGGGAGGTCTCGAACCTTTGTTATTTCAAAGGCCGGGCTGCGGTCAACGGGACTCGAGCGGTAGCATCCACCTCGAGGACCAGGCCAGTAGACGGCTTTTGCTTTGCCCCAGAGAGGGACCACTGGACCCCAGATAGCTCACCTTCCGCGAGCCGCGAGACCCGCCCGGCCCGTACACCCAGCGCTCCAGCTCCTCCACACGGGCCTGTAGCCGCTGCACATCTGTCACAGCCGCCATAGCTCCCGCCGCCCCGCCTCAGCCAGGAACAGCCAGAGGGCGGGACGTCCGTCCAAATAGAGAAGGCGGGCCAATCCGAGTGGACGGGCGCCCCTGCATACAGGAAGTGATGCCACGATTCAGCCCTTCGATGCCGGAAGCGGCAGGCAGGGCCGACGAAAGTTGTCAAAAGCTGTCTTGTAACCTAGGCGACGGCTACCCGTCAGGCCCTACCCTAACGTCCAGCCCCTGCTCAAGACAACCTTTGCCTTTATTCCAGGGTACCAAATTCCAGGGTACCAAAGAGGTTTCCCTACCCCATTCTCAGAGGTTGCACATATAAATATACCCATTATTCTAAGATTGGTCCATTCCCATAGAATAGTAGGAAGCCCCGTGAGATACCATAATCTTTTGGAGTCTTCTAAGGTTCAAGCGATTAAGTGTCGTGCCAAGGACACTCAACATTGTAGTGGCAGAATCGGGATTTGAACTCAGGCAGTCTGATTCATGAGACTGAGCTCTCCTACTCATGACTTTTGCTATTCTGTCTTCTTTGAGAACCCCTAGCCCAACACAGCCTGTGCATACCACATAATTCCTCCCCGACCCACAGGCCCAAACAAGAAGGAGAGGAGGCACTGGAGAGGGAGGGACCGCAGCTTTATTATCCAGATGTGACATGAGGGACATCTTCACAACACCCCAACTCAACCCTTCACCTGGCTCCTGAAGAGAAGCAGGTCTGACTCGAAGAGGTGGAGTCCTAGAGATGATATTGACACAAGGGAGCACATGAGGAGATGATGGGGGTTACCGGGGGAAAAACTCTTTGGTAGATGCTGCTGGAGTTGGCCAGGGAGGAGGTGCCCTCCTTTTGCAATGAGGTAGATGTAACATCAGAAGAAATCTCTTTGGCTTCAAGTCCACATGGCATGGTTGAGGTGGGGAGTGGCCACCTCCCAGGTCCTAGAATGGGCACGTTGGAAGAATGGGTTGGAGGGGTGTCTCCTCCCCCCTCAGCAATGGGGTTGGGACTCTCAATTTCAGGTGTGAGCTCTCAGGGTGAGGCGCTGGAAGGGGGCCCCACCAGGGGTGGGGGTGCAGGGTTGGCTGGACCCTGGGAAGCTGGCACGGGCTGGCGACGGGCAAAGAGGACACCTGGCAAAGGGGTGAGGAGATGGTAGAGGGAAAACACAAGCAGAAAAAGGCGAGGCAAAGAAACAGAAGAGGGAAAAAAAAAGTCAGTGTCCTGATTGCTAGAACACCACACACAGAGCCCTGCCGCAACCAATGACGAAAAGCCCCTTGAGTCAGTTAGAGACTCCTGTGCCAATACAGATACCCTCCAACAAGTAAACAAGAAATATTTACACTGATACATAGGCCCATGACAAGACATCCCATGGTATTCATGCCAGAGAGGTCATGCCTTGGATCCCATGCCATGTAGACACCCCCTTTAATCCATGCCAGTGTAGCAATCCCCTGAACCCCATGTTACCCATGCAAGTTTGGATATCTCTGAACCTCATGCTAGTAGAAAAAGTCTAAAATCCCCATGCCAGTGTAAATACCCCTGACCTCATGCCAGTATAGACAGCCTGCAGTACCCATACCAGTGTAGACCACCCCGTTGATCTCTAGGGCCATGTTGATACTGCTGATACCACTGCCTGCCAGATTGAGAGGCCCATCCAACTGCTCTTCTGTCCAGGAGGGGGCAGGGGAGTCACATTTTGGGGAATCAGACTTCAGACTTACAAGCTCCCCCCTCCATCCCTATAGAGAGCCCCCATTCCAATTCAGCCCCACACCTGTAATCACAGAGTTGTCTACTGAGGGATCTATCTGCCCCACCTCCAATGCCTATGGGGTGATGGGTCTGTCCTCCCTCATTGCACAGGCCCTAAGTCCTCTCAGCAACAAGCCCCTCCTCACCCCTCAGGGGAACCTTGCCACGGGACAGGAAACTGGGGGGTGCGCCGTGTCGAGGTGAGTCCATGTTCCCCATCAGCACAGCCCTCTTCTCTGGGGGCTCCTCTGGTGCCACCTTCTCACGCGCAGGTCCAAAGGCTAGGCCCACCGGCAGTGCCAGTCGAGGGGTTGGAATTCTGCTCTCCACTGAAAAAACAGGTCATTTAGCTCCCCTGACCCAACCAACCCTGTCTCTGCATCTGGTTCTCCCCACAGGCCTGGGACCAAGGGAGGTCATCCAAGCTCAAGCACCAAGTTCAATCTCACCTCCCATCCAGTCTCCGAATAGAGGCTCTGAAGCTGGAGAGCTCCAAAAGGCCAATATATCTGACTAGGTTTGTCCCAGACAATTTGGGGGATTTCCTTGCTTTCGGTTGTTAAATAAGCCAGGAAAAACAGGAGGCATAAACCACATGCAAATAGGAGCCCTGGTGTTGAATGAAGCTGCTCTGGATAAAGTACCTTTTCCTGAGCTTCAGGCCCACACCGCAGTAACCCATATCCCAGAGCTCCCAAGGCTTCATTGACCCCAAACATAAGGACCCCTAAACCTGAGCATGCACCAAACCTCAGTGCCCCGTCAGTCCTTACTGTCCCCATATTTCGATGCTCCCAGACCTCAGAGTTTCCACATTTTAATGTTCCCTATATCTCAGCCTCCCCCTAGGTCTCAGAGACCCTCAAAGTTCAGTCGCTCTCCCCTCACACCTTTCTTAATCGGGCTCGGGCTCAGCTGCGCGCAGGCGAGCGCCGGCAGGCCGGAGGCGGAGCCCTGAGCAGTGCTGGGGCCGGGCGTGGGCGCGGGAGGGGCGGGCCCGGAACACGAGGCGGGGCCAAGAGTGCCCCGAGGGGACTGCCCCACCAAGCCGAAGAGTGGGGCGTTGGTGTAAGCTTGACGACGGCCTTCCCGCCGGTTGCTGTCGATGGCGGCCTGAAGCTCCCCCGGGGAGCTGAGCGCCCGCGTCTCGCACTCGTACGGGTACAGATACTTCATGTACCTAGGGCGGACGGGGTGGGGTGGGAGGCTGGGCCCAGCTGATGAAGCCTCACCCCCGGATACGAACCCCCGGGGCCCTCCGCGACCCGCGCCCCACCCCCGCTCCCGCGCCTTGCTCCCACCGCTCGCGCGCGCGCCTGGCCTCACTGGGTGCGTAGAGTGAAGGCGGCCGACGTGATGGTGGTGGGCAAGCTGAGGCCGCGCGTTACCTCCCGCCACACCTTGCGGTTGATGACTTCCACCAGACCGCCCTTGGCCGTCACCAGGCGAAACAGCGCGTACAGGTCCAGCACCTGCTTCGCCATGATGGGCACACGGTTCACTGGCGTCCCTGGTCGGGGGGTTGGCAGAGAGTCAGGACACTAAGACTGAGACCCTGTCTGCGGGCATCCTCAGGGACTCGAGGAGTCGGCTGCCTGGACCTGCCTGGGTGAGCCCCAGGTACAGGGCGGGACCGTCAAGAAAGGAGGGGAACAGGGAGGGATGGGGAGGTGGGATTGCAGGCAGAGCCCCCAGAGCCCCCAAGGCCTCCATGGTAGCAGGAAGGGTGGGAGGCTAGACCAGGGGTTGGCAAACTTCTTCTGTAAAGGGCCAGATAGATGGTAAATGTTTTAGGCTTTGCAGGCCAAACTGTCAGAACTAATCCACTCTGCAACTGCAGCCTGAAAGCAGCTATAGAGGATATTTAAAGGAATGAACGCGGCTCTGTTCCAATAAAACTTTATTTACAGACTCTGAAATTCGCATTTCACACATCCAGAAATGTTATTCGTCTTTTAATTTTTCCCACTATTTAAAAATGTGAAAAACATTCTTTTCTCATGGGCTGTTAGATTTGGCCCGCAGGCTTTAGTTTGCCGACCTCTGGGGTAGACCATAGGAAGGACTTCCTGACTGTGCTGAAGAGCCAGACTCCCCTGAGCAGCGGCCCGGGGTGGCTGCCAGAGGCGGGAGGATGGTGGATGGGAGAAGAAGCAACCCCCGCCTCGGCTCGCCGACTCCGCAGTCCCCGCCGCCCCCGCCGG
>NW_006798684.1:316008-353244 GCF_000442215.2 Lipotes vexillifer | reverse complement strand
AACCACCCCCCGCCTCGGCTCGCCGACTCCGCAGTCCCCGCCGCCCCCGCCGGCCAGTCCTGACAAAGGGGCCTGTCTGCGCTGAGCGATAGGCCCCAGTTAATTCCTTACCGATCCCGTCCCCTTCCGCTGCCGCCTTTGGACCCGAACAATTAGCTGCGGCCTGATTAATGGGGGGAAATTATCGGTCCCGCGGGATCCCCTCCCCCCGCACAGGGAGCAGAGGAAGACAGGGACCTGAGGGAGGCAGAGCTGGGAGGAAGGGGGCGCTAGGATCTGCTGAGACCACCCTAGCCCACCCCCCAGTGGAGGGGAGACCAGGAGGAAGGGGCAGGGAGGGGACGTTGGGACCAGAATGACCGGGCCTTCCTGGGGAGCCAAAGGACCTGGAGCCCCACGGAGGGTTCCTGGTTAGGAAGGGACCTGAAAGGGGTGCTGGGCCTGGGGTGGGGGCCTGAGGGACTTTGGCCAGCAGCTGCACTAAGGGAGGGGGGCAGTGCAGCCAGTTAATTAGCAGCTTATCAGGCCGCACTCGTGGAGTGAGTTAATTAGCTTTGTAGAGCGAGATAATGAGTCAGTCTTCGGACCCATGAATCTGGGGAGAAGCCTAAGTGATGGACTGCCGCCCAGCCTGATCCCCTCCTGGACCCTTCTTGCATTCACTTCTGGCTCTGAGATTCCTGGAAAGGAATTCCTTCTCCTCCACAGCCCCTGCCTACCCCTTGAGAAGTCCTCCCTTCAGTCTAATTCCAGTCCTTCCTGATGCAGAACACCTTGGGTGTTTCCTGCCTGAAGCAAGGGGAAACTGAGGAGAGACAGGCTGGAGGAAGCAGCAGGGAAGAGGACCAAGGCATTCCCATCCCAGTCCCCCAATTCTGGGAACTCCCACCCCAGGCCAGCCTCCTACCAGTTCCCCCTCCCACCCTCCCAATTGATCCCACACTCATTAACCTGCCAGTGGGCTGGCCACTAATTAATCCCTGGGTGGAGAAGGGGGGCAGGGTCAGAGATTAAAGACGCTATTGAGGGCCCAAAGGATACATGCTGCCAAGCCCAGGCCTCTGCAAAGAGGACCCAAACTGAGGACTAAACCCTGGGGTTTCCCTTCCTCAAACCTGGTAAGTGGGGGTCCTTCCCTTACATCAACCCACTCACCCCTCTTCTGCATGAAGCTAAACAGGTCATCCAGAAATTCTTTCCTCTTGGGGTCTGCATCGAGCTCGTACAGCTGGGGAAAAACTGAGGTCATTTTCCAGCTCTGCTACCCAGCCCCTCCCGACCCCGGGACCCTTTGGACTCCAACCCCCGGATTAAGGGTCCCCAGCTGAAGGGGTAAGTAAGTTCTGAAATGTAGACTTCCTGAGAGAACATTGGGTACTCTCCCCTGGAGGCAGGTGTGGGCACTTTTTTCCTGATACACACAGAGACCCCTCTACTGGCCAGTGGTGCCCTGGGCAGCTCAAACCACCCATCTGGGGAGTAGGGGAAGAGAGAAAGCTACGGAGGCTTAGCCTGCCTTCCAGAGCCCTTGGGAGGAAGTCAGGCTGGCGTTGTGTTCCACATTGAGGAAACCGACAGATATATCTGAGCCACTCATTCACTCATTCATACCTGCAAGGGCTTCTTGCTGTTCACATGTTTGTGTGCCAGGGGTGGGGATGAGGGGCAGAGATGCCTCTAACCCATCCCTCAGGCAGGGTGGATGCTCAGAAAAGCTCCTGGATGGAAACCTTGGGCCCTCAGCCCACATATCTTCCAGGAACAGCTTCCTGCATTACAGAAGCTGCCACAGAGGCAATGGCCCTGAACCACCCAGGATCTGTAGGGTCAGGACTTGAAAGGTCCAGGGGTTATCCCACCTATTCTCAGTCACCTGGAGCTCTACTTGCAGTATCAGCTCTCAAATACACCCCAGGAGGGACCCCTAAAGTAACAGTCTTTTACCCAGAGTGACAGTCCCTGCGTAACACCCATAGGTAACATTCCACCCGCCAATAAGAACTCTCAGAGCAAAAAAACACCCATGAGTAACAAACCCCAAAGATGCACCTTTAGATCTACACTCCCACAAGAACTGAGCCCTGCGTCTTAAATGGATACCCACAAAAAACACACAGAGTCTCCAAGTAATAATCCCCAGAATTACACCCAGGAGAAAGAGTCGCTAGAGTCACATCTCCAGAGTAACAGAGCCCCGAGTAACACTATAAGTTTTACACTAACACCACAGAGTCTAAGCATAGATTAACACTTCTGGAAAATACCCAAAACCAACACCCTACGAGTAACACCACCAGAATAGCACACCTAGAATCTCAGCCCTGCATAACATCTTCTTAATGACAGCCTAGAGTAGTGCCTTCGAATAACATCCAGATGGGTTCCGCAGGGATGAAGAACCTCAAATTAAGGCCCTGTGAATTAACATCTTATCATTAACAGCTGCACAGGAGCCTTTTAGTCACACTGCGGCTGTAGTGGCCATCACAGGCTGGGAACTGTCACCCATAGAACTCAGGCTGGGGAGAGGACATGGGTGGGGAGAATGTGACAAGGAAGAGATGAGGTGGGTATCAGCTTGCCAAAGGAGCGGCAACCTCCATTCCACTTCCAAGACAGAAGTAGACAGCCCAGGACACCCCCACTGGTCACTGGAATATGACCTTGTGACTTGATGTGTGAGAAGGTATGGTAGTGCTGGCACTGGGATCCCCAGATCCCCCTCCCTCAGAATTCTTGAAGGCTCCTGCACCCCTCCCACTTTCCCTTCCAGCTTCACCAAGAGCCTCCAGTCTGTCAGCCTCCATGTTTCTGGGCGTCTCCTGCACCTCACGGTGTGTGCCTACGCACTTCTTTCCATGTCTCAGCATGTCTGTCTCTCCCTCCCAGTCCCCATCTAGCCTTCAGTCTTCCCACTGTCTCTCTCCAGGTCTCTATGTCTCTGTCTTTCCATCCTGCAGAGCGCAGTGTGTGTGTGGCGGCGGGGGCGGCTACTGATCACCTTGCTCTGCTTTTGCCCAGAGAGTAGGAAGGGGGAGGGCTCGACACTGAGAGGGTCCTACCTGCTTGAACTGCTCCTCATAGGTCCACTCATGGGGATGAGGTCCAGGGGGCTGGCTGGAAGGTGAGCTGGTGCCCCGGGTCCCTGAGTGGCTCTCCTCGGCTGCCTCCTCTTCTGCGCCAGCTTCCTCTCCTTCCTCATCCTCTTGGGCATCCTCCTCTTCCTCAGGTCCAACCTCCCCCAAGCCCCCGTCAGGGGCCTGCAGGGTCCGGGATCCAGGAAAGGAAGGCTGCGGCGGTGGTGGTGGTGGGCGTGGAGGGGCCAAAGGCCCCACCCCCTGGGCCAGTCGGGCTTCCTGCTGTCTCTGCAGGGCCTCCATTACAGCTTCCAGGCGCAGTCCCCCCACTGGTGGGCCAGCTGGCACCAGGCGCTGCCCTGAGGAAAGGGCTGCCTGTGGGGGAGAGAATTATGCGTGTTGCACCCGCTCCCCCAAAGTCCCCAACACAAGGGGAGGTGGTTATGGATTCAGGGAAGTGCAGGGGGGCCATAAGGAAAAAGATAGAAAGACAGCTTTCTCAGAGGTGGACAGAGAGGTAAAAAGAGCAGGAGAGACAGAGACCAGACCCAGAGACAGAAACAGACATCGACCGAGGACAGGTAGAGACTGAGCAGATCAAAGAGGGTGACAGGGACCAAGAAACAGAGAGAGATGGAGGAGAGAGAGATCCAACAGAGAGGGAGAGAGACAATGACAGGGAGATATGGGGATAGAAATGAGAGATGGCGAGAGACAAGAGACTGAGAGGGACCAAGGTGGAGGGTGACAGAAATATCAGACAGAGACAAGAATGGAGAGACAGAGATGGGGAGAGACGAGATTGATAGAGATATCCGGTAGAGAGACTGGGAAGGTAAGAGAGATAGAGGAGCAAGAGATAAATATCAAAGACCTGAGTGACAAGCAGTCCAGGGAGACTGACAGAGGCAGAGGGAGACAAATACTGAGGCCGGGCTTGAGAGAGATCAGGCAAAGACCGACGCAGCAGGAGACAGAGACAGAAGAAAGAGATTAGAAATAGAGACAGGGCGAGACAGTAAATAGAGAGGGACAGAGACTGGGAAAAGAGACGGGGCAGAGACGCAGAGGACTAGAACCGAGAAGGAACGGGAACAGAGGATGCCGGGGGTATCCCCGCCCCACGGCCACACTCACCAGCCTGGCGCGGCCCGCTGTCCCCGGCGTCTCCACGGCGCTCCCTCCGCTCAGCCCGCCTGTCGGGCGGCCCCTGTCTCAGCTCGGTTCTCTGTGCGGGGCCCCTGCCGTGAGCTCCTGCAGCCGCGCGCTCCTCCGGCCGCGGGGCGCTCACTCGCTGCTCTGCCGGCTGCGGCCCCGGGGGCGGGACCCACGAGGGGCAGGGCGGGCGGGGGCGCAGGGGGAGAGGCCCCGGTGGGCTCTGCCGCTTCCAGCCCCCCAACAGGTGTCTCCCACCCTCCATACAGCCAGATTCGGGGTGGGGGGAGAGGGCGCTGGAGTGCTGCTGGGAATCGTGCAAAGGAGAGTGAGGAGTCCACCACCACCGAACTCCGGACCAGGGCCCCTCCCAGCCTCACAAGTGCGGGGGCGGGGGGTCCCCACACCCGTACTCAGTGCCCGGCATCCACATACAAACACTTGTGTTCACACACCAACACACCCTGTCACAAGTTCAAGGTACACAGCCCCCTATCTCACATACTTGGTTACATAAATACTACAGCGCCAAAGGCCTGGACAGGCTGTGATCTGAGGGGACTCACTCTGCGGGGTGCTGGGGTGAGACTGGAGGGCCTGGGCAGAACAGAAACTTCTCCCCTGTCCTGCCCAGGTGCTGTCCCCAACTGCACGCACGCTGCAGTTTGCACAATACGTGCGCATGATGGTGAACTCACTTCTGCACCCACACACTCAGAGGTCTCTGAGCTCATTCCACACCAGCAGCAGGGCACACATACCACCTGCAGGTACAAAGCCACACGGCTTTTAGCTCTTTTGACGTTCTATTATGGAAAATTTCAAACATATACCAAGAAGAGTGAATAATATAATGAACCTCTGGCAATCCTCAGAATTTCAATAGTGATCAGCATTTTGCCCATCTTCACATACATCCTCCACCTATGTTTGCATGACTCCCCAATCTCTAGCTCCAGACACCTTTAGCCAACTGCTCCAGGCCCACCCTACTCCCAGTTATCCTCCAGATGCTGAGATGCTGTTCCTTAGCAGCCCTGGACCCCACTCCTCTTAAGCACCCTCATCCATTCCCCAATTTCTTCCTGTGCGGAAGGGAATTGACCTACTAAAAGCATTGAGAGTCACTGGGAGGTGATCCAAGTGTGTGAGTGAACAACACGCCTCTGTAGGAGTGATACCTGGCATAGGTGTGAGACTCTGCTGTGTCAAACTCAGCACCGGGGAGTACCACCTGACCTCATTCATACCCAGTGAGGCACACTGGTCTCAAGGCCAAGATTCCTCTAGGGGGCAGAAATTCAGGGGTAACTTTTGCCTCCTCCCCAACCCTCTCCCAGTGAGTCTGCTCCTCTCAGACCCAGCTCGCCCTGGTCTGGACCACCAGCTCTTCTCACCAGGATCTTGTGGTGGATGACAGCCCTCTGCTCTCACTGTCTCCAGCCTCCACCCTTGTCCCCAGCCCAGCTCCCACTGTGGCACTAAGTCCACACTCTCTGTGGCCCATCTCTGGCCAGCCACACTGAGGCTCAGTCCTGCTCACACTCCAGTGCCCACCCGCTCAGATTTTGGGTCTGACAGCCAGTCAGATCCCACTTCCACCAAGAGGCATTGGTGATCCAACCACCTTCAGATCCAATGCCCCTGCCCCCATAGCTTGGCGTGGTATAAGTTCTCCTGGGGCAGAGTCCAGCCCCCTCCGCTGCCATCCCTCTCCAAGGCAACTCCTGTGCTCAGCTTGCCTCCCCAGTGCCCCCCCCCCACCAGCTTCCTTAGAAGAGGAAGCTTAAAAACCAACACAGAAGGGCTGCTCAGAAGAGAGAAAGTGCCTGGAGAGAGACGAAGGTAAGATTCCTGTTGGAAAGGTAGGAACTGGCTTGGGGAAATTCCAGTTCTGAGGGTTTGGAGATTGCTTTGGAGGGGGTGGAGAGGGGCAAGGGACTTGGACGCTACTCCCAAAAGAAAAGGATCAATCAAGCATAGTAAATTCACCTTTGGGGTCTGAGCCAGGAGGGTACAACTGGGAAGGGCAAAGGGGAAGGAATAACCTGATTGGAACCTGGTTTCTCTCTCTCCATCTGTGAAGAGGAAAGGCTGTCTCATACCCACACATAGCCCCCTCTGATCCTACACCTCACAGAGACAGACAGACTGACCTAGACATCCATTAATCCAACACATACTTACTGAGCACTTACTTTATGCAAGGCACTGTTGGACACAGGAGTAAATAAAACAAAGTCCTTATTATAATGGCATAATTCCAGTGGGGGAAATGTATATTGTGTCACATGGTGATAAGTAAAATGTAGAAAAATAAATTTGGGTTGGGGGGAATAGAAAGGGAAGGGTGCCATTAGTTACCTATTGCTGTGCAACAAATTACACTCAAACTTAGCAGCTTGAAAAAACATCTGCTTTCACAATTCTGTGGATAGGGAATTCGAGAGTGGCTTAGCTGAGTGGTGCTGTCTTTCATGAGGTTGTAGTAAAAATGTTGGCTAGGGCTGCAGTCATCTGAAGATTTGACTGGGACTGGAAGATCCACTTTGCTCACATGCTCTGTTGGCAGGAGGCTGTTCTCCCTAGGTAGGCCTCTCCATGGGAGAGGACCTCATACCAGAGAGTCCTCCCAACATGGCAGTTGGTTTCCCCCGGAGAGAGTGACTAAAGAGGGAAGAGTGCTTTTCATGGCCTAGTTTTAGAAGTTGCGCACCGTCACTTCTGGCATATATTAGTTGTTAAAAGTACATGATTAAGTCCAGCCTGCATTCAAGGGGAAGGGAATTAGGCTTCACTTCTTAAAGGGAAGAGTATCAAAAATTATATGGAGGTATTTCATTTTATTTATTTATTTATTTATTTGGTTGTGCTGGATCTTAGTTGCAGCAGGTGGGCTCCTTAGTTGCGGCTCACTGGCTCCTTAGTTGCGGCATGTGAACTCTTAGTTGCAGCATGCATGTGGGATCTAGTTCCCTGACCAGGCATCGAACCTGGGCCCCCTGCATTGGGAGCTTGGAGTCTTAACCACTGCGCCACCAGGGATGTCCCCTGGAGGTATTTTAAAACCAACACAGAAGGGCTGATATTACCCAAATGTTAAGGGAAGGACTCACTGAGCAGAAACTGGAGGGGAGCAAGAGCCATGCAGTCAGAACAGCAGGTGCAAATATCCTGAGGTGGAAGTGTGATGTGTCAGAAGAAAAGCAAGGAGGCCACTGGGCTAGAACACAATGGCCAGGGTGAACAGTTGGATGTTTGGTCAGAGGTAACATAGACCTTGGAGCAGGGTCTTGGAGGCAGTGAAAGGACTGAATGAGATGGGAAGCATTGGAAATGTCTGAGCAAAGAGTGAAAGTCTGACTCTGGCTGTTGTGTGGAGAACCCTCCACAAGGGATGCAAGCATGAGGCTCAATTAGGAGGCCTTTGCAGTAATCCAGGCAAGAGATGATGCTGGCTTGGACCCGGGTGATAGCAGTGGAGGTGGCAAGAAGTGGTTAGATTCTGAATATGTTTTGAAGATAAACCAGACAGGATCCGTTGATGTCTTGAATGTAGAATGTGACAGAATGGGAGGTATCCAAGATGACTCCAAGGTTTTTTTGCCTAGGCAGCTGGGTAAATGGCGGTACCCTTAACTCAGGCAGTAAAGACTACAGGAGGTGCAGGATTGGGAGAGAAATCAGTTCACATTGAACACTTTAAGTTTGAGATGCCAACTGGATGACCAAGTGGAGATGTCAAGTGGAGATGAAAGCAGTCAGATATCTGAATCTGGAGCTCAGAGGAGGTTTAGACTGAGACAAAAAATTAGGCATAAGATACATAGATGGCCCTCAAGATCCAACCATGTTGTTGCAAATAGCAGAGTTTCCTTCTTTTTCATGGCTGAATAATATTCCATTATAGATATATACCACATTTTCTTTATTCATTCATCCTTGAGGGCATTATGCTAAGTGAAATAATCAGATAAAGACAACTGCTGTATGTTCTCACTTATATGTGGAATCTAAAAACAAACAAACAGGGCTTCCCTGGTGGTGCAGTGGTTGAGAGTCCGCTTGCCAATGCAGGGGACACAGGTTCGTGCCCCGGTCTGGGAGGATCCCATATGTCGTGGAGCGGCTGGGCCTGTGAGCCATGGCCGCTGAGCCTGCACATCTGGAGCCTGTGCTCCGCAACGGGAGAGGCCACAGCAGTGAGAGGCCCGTGTACCGCAAAAAAAAATAAAAAATAAAAAAATAATAATAAAAACAAACAAAAAGACTCAAGTCACAGAAACAGAGAACAGATTGGTGGTTGCCAGAGGCCAGTGGTGAGGCAGGGCCAGGGGGAAAATGGGTGAAGGTGGTCAAAAGGTAAACTTCCCGTTTTAAGATAAATAAGTCCTGGGGATGTAATGTACAGCATAATGACTATAGTCAACAATACTATATCGTATATCTGAAAGTTGCTAAGAGAGCAGGTCTTGAAAGTGCTCATCACAGGAAAAAGTTTTGTAACTATGTGAGGTGATGGATGTTAACTAAACTTATTGTGGTAATCATTTCACAGTATAGACATATATGAAATCATTATGTTGTATACCTTAAACTAACAAAACTTTACATGTCAATTGTATCTCAGTAAAACTAGTATATAGACACATAGATGGTATTTATTTATTTATTTATGGCCACACCGTGGGGATCTTAGTTCCCTGGCCACGGATTGAACCTGGGCCCCAGCAGTGGAAGCGTCCAGTCCTAACCATTGGACCTCCAGGGAATTCCCTAGATGGTATTTAAAGTCATGAAATGGTTGAGATCACCTCAGAGCAGTGTAAACCTGGGAAGTGAGAGGTTGAGGAAATGAACCAGATCTAGCAAAGGAGGCAATGAAGGAAGAGAGTAGTGTCCTGTAAGCCAAAGGAGTCTTTTAAGAGTAACTGTGTCAAATGAAAGTGAGAAGAAATAAACACTGGACTTAGCAACAGAGATGGGGAGGGCCCTGGAAGCCTAGTCCTATGTGAAAGGTAGGGATGACAAAGGGAGCTGGGGCATCCCTAACAGATGTGGGCTCTGAGCCTAGAGGCAAAGCTGGGTTACAGGGTGGGAGAAATCCTGAGGCCTGGCTTTGCAACCTGTGATCAAACGGAGAGGCCCCAGACAGGACCTGTCATGGCCAACACTGTAGTGGTGGTAAGGTGTCAGGATGGCCAGCTTGCCTGGGCCTCACATTCATTCTGAGCCACATATTTAGACTTTTGATGTTGCTTCCAGATGGTTATACATGTAGTCCTTTGTATTTTTACTCATTAGAATATCAAATTTTTAGAATGTACATTTTTTTATAATCATGTTCCTTCCATTTTTAATATAACAGAATCCTAAGAAGTGAGAGGCCTGGGCCTTGCTCATCTTCAGAACAGGGCCAGGAGGAAGGTGAGGCAAGTGCAGGACCCTTGGGTGTGTACTTCAGGCACCTCTCTGGCCTCATCCTAGCCCCAGCCCCCCACTACCTTAGACACCACCAGATAGTGTGCCTGCTCGCCAGCCCCGGGAGCCTCCACAGAAGTGGGGGCTCCTGGAAAAGGCAGAGTGGAGAGAAACAACTCCTGCTCTGGGTGGACGTGGACATGATACCCTGGAAACCTAGAAAAAAGATGGAGAGTGACTATGCCTTTCAGCCCAAAAGTGGCTGCACACTGCCACCCCTTGGTCATCCAGGGCAGGAGTCCCAGGACTGTACCCAGAACAGCACTGGCAGAGACGAGACCAAAAGCAAGACACACACCACCTCACCCAGCCGTGAATTTTTGAAATTGTGGCATTCAAACCTGGTGGAGAGAATCTTATTAAACATGCAGATCTCAAGGCCTCAATCCAGAACTGATCTCTGGGGATTGGGCACAATAATCTGTAGAGTCAACGAGCCTGCCAGGTGATTCCTGGGAACACTAAAGTATACAGTAAAAAGCTGCTGTCATAAACTGAATCACACAGCAAGGGAGAGGCCTTCCTGAGGTCCCCAGGAGTTAGAGGTCCTCCTGCTGCTCAGACACGAAAAGAAATTAAACTGTTCAACAGGTCTTTATTGACAGACACAGATAGATGGACAGAGAATGCAGCAAAGGCAGTGTCTGGAAGCTGTGATAAGTGTCTGTGTGTGTGCGTGCAGAAAAGGCTTTCTCTAGGTCAGCGGCAACCCCTTGGACCTGGGCCCACCTGTCTAGGTCCTCACCCCGGCACTGGGCCCTCAGCTGAGGCCAGCCTCCCCATTATACCCTGGAGGGAGGTATGACCTCAGCATTTGCCACATTCTTCTGGTTCTCCAGCTAACTTGGTTGCGAGGGTGGGGACAGGCCATGAGGGTACTTGCATAGCAGGGGAACAGAATGGGGTAAGGCATATGGTGAGGACAAGGAGATGAAGGGGAAGGGCATCACAGCTGCAGGTGAAGGGAGCCTCCACAGGCAGCCCCTCTTCCCCCTCATCGCCCCCAATGGCTGCTGGGTTGAAGGGTCAGACCCAGGCAGTTTGTAATAGCCACCCCCATCCCTAACTCCAGAGCGCTGACTAGGGGCAGAGAAGCTCTGGAAAGGCCTGAGTTAGTGAGTCGAGCTTGTGGGATATGTGCTCGAACATGACCGGCCCCTTTGGTATACGTGGGGCTCCCTCTCTGCATGGGTGTGAATGCGTAATGCTGCCATACACACAGCATTCAGTATCTGAATGTGTGTCCCATGTGTTCCCATGACTATGTTTGGTTGTATGCATGTGTGTCCCTGCTCATACACCAGGAACTCAGTATCTGCATGTTGTGAGTATGTCCATGTCTTTTCACGTGGGCTCCAGCAAGTGGATGTGTGCAGGCCTGCCCGCTCCTGTCCATCCACAGGTCCTCCTTCAGGCCTGGCTGGTCAGGCGTCCTGGCCAAAGAGGTAGGTGGTGAGTTCAAGCCGGAGGCCCCGGGCATAGGCTTGAAGAGTATAGAAGAGGGTGAGGAAATCCTGGGTGCTGAAGATTGTGTCAGCCAGTGCGAAGGCCAGGGTAGAGGGGATGACACCCCGGCCGTACTCCACCATCCATGTGTTTGGCCCCCACTCCACAGCCGTTGCCTCACCAGGCCCGTGCACCACTGTCTCCCCTGGGGGGACAGGGAACACCCACATGAAGAGCCTGGCCCTGCCCTCCCATTGCCACCACCTCCCTAGCCTGTGGGCTCTCTAGGGGTAGGGAATGGAGAGGGAGCTTCAGGAAAGGAAAAGCCTTACCTCACTGGCCTGGCTGCCCATCTGCAAGGGTACGAGGCTAAGGTGGCCACTCTTAAACTTTCCTGTGTGGCATCACCTGGCTCATGTCCTCTCTTGGGGGAAGCTTCACCTGGCCCTGCACCATTGTTTGGGAGTCATGGAGGTCTGCATTCCCAAGCCTCACTCATGTCAAGCAGAAGTTTAGCTAAACTTGGGCCTGTTAGATAGGGAGAAGTGAATATAAGACTTGCCAGGCTTTCTGAGAAATGTAGCTGTTCAGTTACAGTGTCTGTCATGCTTGTAATATTCAACCTCAAACTTACTTAGAAGTCCAAATGTTTCATTATACGCAAGAGGGAAGACAATTGTCTGCCTTGTCTTTGGGGGCATGAGAGCATTTCTGATCTCCCCAATAACTGCTGGAATATTGGATGATTAAAATCAGACATGGTTAACAGGGAGCTGTTATGTTTTGTTTCCATTTGACAGAGGAAGGCAACAGAGACCCTGAACCCTGCCTCAACCAACCACCTGGGGCTTAACTAGAGGGCAAAGGAACTAGGAGGAGGGCCCCTCAACGCACCCCTATTCCATGCCATGGCTCTTTCCTCCAACTATAGGCACCCAAGAATGAAGAGACCCACCTCTCTAACAGAGACACCTTACCCACCTGGGTAGAAGACCTCGCTTTTGGTAGTGCCCTCTCTCCACTGGTGGAAGGTGCCAGAGATGATGGTATCCGAGATCTCAGCCCAATAGCGCCCTGAGAGACAATCAAATGGACACTGAATATCAGGGTATCCGCTCCACTCGATGGCCTGGCCGAACATCAGGAAGGAGGGCATGGGCCCTTGTACAGCCCCAGCCTCCCAGTCCGGCCCGCCGCCAGCACTGACCCGAGTGGCCGCTAGAGCCCAAGGCGGTGCCGAAGAGCAGCACGTACTCGGACAGGGAGGCGTGCAGAAGGCACATGGCGCCCATCCAGCCTCCCGCGTTCACGAACACCCACTGCAGCTCCTCGTCGGGCAGCACGTGGCCTGGGTGCAGGCGCCGCAGCTCCACGATCAGCCGAGAGAAGGCCAGCTCGTGGTCCAGCCCTGGCGGGGGCAGAGGAACAACCAAGTCAGGGCCAGCATCGGTCACGAACTGGGGAACGGTGCCCCCGGAACCTCCAGCTACGCCCGGCCCTCCCCAGCCCCCTGCCCTCCACCCGCCCGCTCACCCGCCGCCTCACCGGCGTACTGCCGAGCCAGCTGCGCGATCTCTTCATGCTGGAAGACGAAGTTCTGAGTGCCCAGCCAGTGCCAGACCACCTGAGCCAGCACAGCCGCGGCCGCCAGGAGCAGCGCGGCACACGCCCACCGCCGGCCCACGGCCCACTGCATCCCAGCGGGCGGCCTGGCCCAGCGCAGCGCAGAGAAAAGTGGGAGCCTAAGGCTGTGACCCTCACTGCCTCCGTGTCTCTTGGCGCGCCGCCTACGACCTGTTCCCCCGCCACCGCCGTGGTACGGCTTGCCCTGGCCAATCGGAACTGCCAGGGCACCGGGGCACCGCCTCTCGGGTCGAACCATTATCTCTCGTGGAGCGGGGAGCCGGGTGCGCCGAAGGGCGGGGCGGCGCCGCGCGCGTCAGGAAAGGGGGCGGGGCCAAGCTCTCCTAGCTGCAGGCGTTGGGGTATCTAGGCACGCTCTCGCCTAGCGCCGTTCTACTTGGGGTTGCGGGGATGTCGGTGAGACCCAGAATGGACTGGCCCGCCTGGGCTCACTGACTGGTGAAGCAGGCAACCCGGAAGAAGGGCCTTCCGGACTTGTGATGGTTAAGGCCCGCCTTTGCTAGCACAGAAGGTGGGAAGGTGGCTCTTCTACTTGGGAACGTTACGGACGGCTTTTGGAGGCGGTGACACCTGAGCAGTGTCTTTAAGAGCGATGGGAAGGGCATTCCAGTGAGCCATTGAGACCTACTCCAGGAGCAAAGGCACCGAGGAGAGACAGCGTGGGGTCTTCCGCGGGCCAACAATTCATTCTTTATTCTGAAGTACAAAATATGAGAGGAGGGCCTTGTAAGCCAACTGAAGGTTATCGGCGGCGGAGGGGATGGGGTGGGGAGTGAAAAAGGAAGAGAAGCAGGAAAGAAACAGAAGAGAAAAGAGGCAGCATAGTGCAGTGATAAGAAAGACACTCTGGACAGGACTGACTGTGTTAAAAGCCTGGCTCCCGCCACCTACTGGTTATGTGATCTTGGGCAAGTTACTTGAACTCTTTGTGACTCAGTTTTCTCATCTGTAAAATGGGATGAAGAAAAGTACATACCTTTATTGTGATGAAGACTAAATGAGTTAATATTTACAAAGCAATTAGTGTCTGGCATGTGGTGTCATATGTGTTAGTTATATCAATGAAACATAAAGCAGAAGAGAACTGGAAGAGTGTAGCCTCACACATGAGAGTAATGGAATGGTCAACACAGTCAAATATAATTGAGTGGTCCTATGAAATGACTGGAAATGGTCATTGGGTTTCTCAGTATGGGCATGTAGCAGAGATTATGCTATACATTCACAAATCCATTCCTTTTGCTTTTGGGCAGCCAGTCTACTTTGTAGTTAGGTGAGGCCATGTGATTGTGTTCTGGCCAATGAAGTATAGGCAGAAATGGCATGCCATTTCCAGGTCTGGCTCGTAAAATCTGTGAAATTCTTGACACTCACTTTCTTGTCTTATCTAATATAGTTACATACAATTAAGTAGTGGAGAATTCCAAATGCTGCATGGGACAGAGCTCTCCCTCTCTCCCACAGTGGACCATGGTACTAAGCCACTGAGTTTGGAGGTTGTTTGTTACAGCACCTAAGATTATTTACCCCGACTACTACAGGGCAAAAAACATGTTATAGTGTACTGTGCGGGTAAGAGTAGAGGCTGGGAAGATGAACTAATTTTTGAGAAATTTGACCAAGAAGGGAATGATAAAAAAGGGATTATTTAGAGGAAAATGCAGGATTGAGGGAACATGATTTTGTATTGGCTCTGGCTTCTGTGACACTCCTGAGTTGACCATTCTTTAAGAACCCTGCGTAGCAGGGACTAGCAAATCTGGTCTCTGCCCCCTTGTTTCAGACAGAGTCCTCTGGGACTGTCTAGGTCTGCAGCTCCCCTACCTGGTTTTTCAGAAATCTTCTCCAGCACACACTTTTATTTTTGTTTTGTTTTATTTATTTATTTTGTACTGTTTTGTATTTTTCTTTTTTTAAAAATATCTTTATTAGAGTATAATTGCTTTACGATGTTGTGTTAGTTTCTGTTGTACAACAAAGTGAATCAGCTATAAGTATACATATATCCCCATATCCCCTCCCTCTTGAACCTCCCTCGCATCCTCCCTATCTCACCCCTCTAGGTCTTCACAAAACATTGAGCTGATCTCCCTGTGCTATGCAGCAGCTTCCCACTAGCTATCCATTTTACATTTGGTAGTGTATATATATCAGTGCTACTCTCTCACTTCATCTCAGCTTCCCCATCCTGCCCTGTGTCCTCAAGTCCGTTCTCTACAACTGTGTCTTTATTCTTGTCCTGCCTCTAGCCTCTTCAGAACCCCCCCCCTTTTTTTTTAGATTCCATATATATGTGTTAGCATACGATATTTGTTTTTCTCTTTCTGACTTACACTCTGTATGACAGACTCAAGGTCCATCCACATCACTAAAAATAACTCAATTTCGTTTCTTTTTACAGCTCAGTAATATTCCATTATATATATGTGTCACATCTTCTTTATCCATTCATCTGTCGATAGACATTTAGGTTGCTTCCATGTCCTGGCAATTGTAAATAGTGCTGCAGTGAACATAGTGGTACATGTATCTTTTTGAATTATGGTTTTCTCAGGGTATATGCCCAGTAGTGGGATTGCTGGGTCATGTGGTAGTCCTATTTTTAGTCTTTTAAGGAGCCTCCATACTGTTCTCCATAGTGGCTGTATCAATTTACATTCCCACCAGCAGTGTAGGAGGGTTCCCTTTTCTCCGCATCCTCTCCAGTGTTTATTGTTTGTAGATTTTTTGATGATGGCCGTTCTGACTGGTATGAGGAGATACCTCATTGTGGTTTTGATTTGCATTTCTCCAATGATTAGTGATGTAGAGAATCTCTTCCTGTGTTTGTTGGCAATCTATATGTCTTCTTTGGAGAAGTGTCTATTTAGGTCTTCTGCCCATTTTTGGATTGGGTTGTTTGTTTTTTTGATATTTAGCTGCATGAGCTGCTTGTATATTTTGGAGATTAATCCTTTGTCAGTTGCTTTGTTTGCAACTACTTTCTCCCATTCTGAGGGTTGTCTTTTTGTCTTGTTTATGGTTTCCTTTGCTGTGCAAAAGCTTTTAAGTTTCATTAGGTCCCACTTGTTTATTTTTGATTTTATTTCCATTACTCTAGGAGTAATGGAAAAGATCTTGCTGTGATTTATGTCAAAGAGTGTTCTGCCTATGTTTTCCTCTAAGAGTTTTATAGTGTCTGGTCTTACATTTAGGTCTTTAATCCATTCTGAGTTTATTTTTGTGTATGGTGTTAGGGAGTGTTCTAATTTCATTATTTTACACGTAGCTGTCCAGTTTTCCCAGCTCCACTTATTGAAGAGGTGTCTTTTCTCCATTGTATATTCTTGCCTCCTTTGTTAAAGATAAGGACACACCGTTTTAAAAAAGAGAAAGGCGGGCTTCCCTGGTGGTGCAGTGGTTGAGAGTCCGCCTCCCGATGCAGGGGACATGGGTTCGTGCCCCGGCCCGGGAGGATCCCACATGCCGCGAAGCGGCTGGGCCCATGAGCCATGGCCGCTGAGCCTGCGCGTCCAGAGCCTGTGCTCCACAACGGGAGAGGTCACAACAGTGAGAAGCCCGTGTACCGCAAAAAAAAACAAAAAAAAAAAAAAAAAAAAAGAATGCCATTTGCAGCAATATGGATGGACCTAGAGGTTGTCATACTAAGTGAAGTAAGTCAGACAAAAACCAGTAACCAAAGCACATAATGCTGGGACTTCCCTGGCGGTCCAGTGGTTAAGACTCCACGCTCCCAATGCAGGGGGTGCAGGTTGGAAGCCTGGTCGGGAGATTAGGATCCCACATGCCGCACAACGTGGCCAAAAAAGAAAAAAGAAAAAAAAAAAAAGCATTTACAAAAGTAAATAAGAAAATAGTTTAAAAAAAAAAAAAGCTGATAATGCTTCCTGTTTTTCTCCATCCTGAATTCCCCTCAGGGCCCACCACAGTTGTGGGGGCAGCTGCAGTTGCTGATGCTGTAGCAAAATTTGTTGTTTACTGAAATAGCAAGGCAACATTCCCTTTCCACAAAAAGTGTATCTTTTATCCCCCTTACATCCCTATTACACGTGCAGCCAGTGGGCCATGTAAAACTCTGGTTTCTTAGCTCCCTGCTCCCTGCCCTCTACCTAGTGGCCTCTTTAGATTCCAGTCTGAGGCCCCTGGGCATCGATAAGGTAAATGACCTATGACCCAGTTTTTACATCTGAGCTCAGCAAAACACCTGGCTTGTCCTGGCCTGGTTTGGGGGAAGGGGCCTCACTGCTACTGCCCAGCTCCTAGCTCACTAGGTTTCTATCTTAAGGCTCATTGAGGGAGTTTCCTGGTGGCCTAGTGGTTAGGATTCTGGGTTCTCACTGCTATGACACAGGTTCAATCCCTGGTTGGGGAACTGAGATCCTGCACACGGCATGGGCAAAAAACAAACAAACAAACAAAAACTCACTGAAGTCTCAGAGGCATTTCAAAGCATCAGGAAGAGCTTGGAAACTTGGGTTCAAATCTCAGCTTGGCCACTTATCCTCTGGGTGATCTTGAGGCCTCGGTTCTCCATTGTGAAATGGGGAGGAGGTTCAGACAATATTTAGATGGCTCTATAAAGTGTCAGGGGAGGAATTAATTTGAAGTTTATCCTAGTGTTGGCCAACTGGTTTGTTCCAAGGAAAAGTTGGAGAAGGGACAGGGGTGTGCAAAGGAAACACCTCTGACCCCACCCAGATGGTGGTTGGAGCTACTGATAGTCCTGTCCTCCCCACATTTTCAGACTTCTTATAGCCCTCTTACCCTGACCACTTCTTGTGCTTTGTGTGTGTGTGTGCATATGAGAGAGAGAGAGAGAATATGATTACTTAGCCCTTTTTTCTCAAACCCGTTTCTGCTGCCTGGTGGGGCTAGGGCATGGTTACGGTGAGGTACCCACTCCTCCAGATAGTACCTGAAGCCAAGGTTTAGCTGAAGCAGATCAAGCCCCACAGCCCCTCACCCCCACCTCCTTGCCTTTCCTCTGCCAGAGCCACCAAGCAGGTGAGTGAGGTGACTGTGGATCCAGAGTTATACCCTGACTTACCCTAGAATGTAAGTTCTGGGAGGGCTGAGTCTATGCTGACTCGTGCACACAGGGACATCCCTTTGCGCCATGTGGAGCCTAGGGGCCTGGCACGTGGTGGTAGATAGTAGTAAATATTTGCTGAATGAATGACCAAATGAATGACTTTAAGAAAGCAAATAACTCTTGTAAGCATCCTGTAGCCGAGGGATCTGTGGTAAGCAGCTTTTACAGAGGTTCTTCCAGGGTAGTTGGTGGCTTTGGCCCTAGAGTCGGATCATCAAAGTCGCCCCCTGTAGATGTAGGCAGTCCTGAACTCCGCCCCCAGGTGGCCGGGCCGGCCCTCAGACAGTCACGTGCTTGCGGCTGTCCAATCAGCGAGGGCGGGGCGAGGGCGGGGCGAGAGCGGGGCGGGGCCGGGCCGACCAGGCGGTGGGGGCGAGGTGAGCAAGCAGAAGTTACCGAAGGTATCTTCACCCGGTGGCCTCCTGGCGCGCAGGGGAGCGTGTCCTAAGCAGCGCCGGCAGGCGTCGGAGGCGGACGCCATGGCCACAACCTTCCGGGCGAGCGGTAACCGCAGGGCGGCCGGGACTCGCTGGGAAGCCAAGCTGAGCCCTCCCCTTCCTTAGGAAGTTGTCGTCCCTGCCCGCGGGTCGGCGCGCCCACCCGTCCAGGCACGCGCGGCGAAGGGACACGCCGGTGTTGGGGCTGCAGGCTGATTGGCGCTGGGAACGCCCAAGCTCTGGCCTTTAGCTCCTGAGTAGGGTGGGGACAAGAGGGTGCATCCGAGCTTGGGCCTGCTGGTGGGTAAGACCCAGGGGAGAAAGGGGCATAGGGCTTTGTGACTGATCTTGACGGTTTGCCCCCAGAGCATCAGCATATCCGCTACAACCCGCTACAAGATGAGTGGGTGCTGGTGTCAGCGCACCGCATGAAGCGGCCCTGGCAGGGGCAGGTAGAACCCCCGCTTCTGACGACAGTACCCCGCCATGACCCCCACAACCCTCTGTGTCCGGGGGCCACACGGGCCAATGGAGAGGTAAGTCTTTAGATCCTACATCTGCAGGCTGGGCCCGGGGGGAGTAGTTCCCCATCCACTGCCCTTAGAGCTTCTCTTCACCCCACAGGGGAGTGGACCTCTGTGTCATATCCCACCAAGTCTTTCTGACCTCAGAGTGGCCTTCTTCCCGCCTTGTAACCTTGAAGCCCATCAGAAGACTGGTGGTATGGGCCAGCAAATGCTTCTAGCCCATCCTTGTCTGTAGGTGAATCCCCACTATGAAGGCACCTTCCTGTTTGACAATGACTTCCCAGCTCTGCGGCCTGATGCCCCTAGTCCAGGTAAGTTGGAGCTAGCTGCTGTTGGGGAGAAAAGAGGCTGGACCTTGTTGGGGGACTTCTGTTGCAGAGAGTGATACCCCTTTATCTTAGGACCCAGTGATCACCCCCTTTTCCAAGCAGAGGCTGCTCGAGGAGTCTGGTAACTATGAATTTCCACTCTTACACCCTTCAACCCAAGGGCTGGACTGAGCACTGGGGTTGGGCCCTGCCCCCAGCTCAACGAGCCCTGTATCTCTGTCATCTCTCCCTCCTTTACCACCTAGTAAGGTTATGTGCTTCCACCCCTGGTCGGATGTGACACTGCCACTCATGTCAGTTCCTGAGATCCGAGCTGTCGTTGATGCATGGGCCTCAGTCACAGAGGATCTGGGTGCCCAGTACCCTTGGGTGCAGGTCTGTGAGGTCGCCCCCTCCCCTAGATGGGCAGGGAGGGGGTGGTGCAGTTTGGTTTTGGGAAGTGGCATTTTTATTTCCACAGGTTGTGTTTTGGAGGGGTTGACTTGCTGTCCTTTTGGCTATAAAGCTCCCTACCCCTACTTCATAGATCTTTGAAAACAAAGGAGCCATGATGGGCTGTTCCAACCCCCATCCCCACTGCCAGGTGTGTGTGTCAGGGGCTTCAGTGGATATCTGGGCTGAGTCCAAGACAGTGTGGGGTGGGGAACTGGAGTAAGGGAAAACCGAGGAAGTATGCTAGTGATGTGGAGGCTTGCAGGTGAGGGATCGGTTCCCCCTTCACCTCCCCCTTGACAGGTGTGGGCCAGCAGTTTCCTGCCAGATGTTGCCCAGCATGAGGAGCGATCTCAGCGGGCCTATCAGAGTCAGCACGGAGAGCCCCTGCTAATGGAGTACGGCCGCCAAGAGCTGCTCAGGAAGGTGGGAGAAAGCTGGATCTTGTGTCCCCAGGAAGCCTGTAACCTCACCCCAAAAAGGAGAGGTGTGTGAAGGAGGAGGGTAGAAGGGAAGTAGCAGAGAGACTTGCTAGGAGGACATAGCAATAAGCTAAAGGAAAGGTGATGATGGCTTAGACTAGGGTGGTAGTGGTGGAGTGGTGAGAAACCATTGGTTTCTGGGTACGTTTTTTCTTCTCCTTCCCTTGCCTATTTGCTGACCCCCCTCACACTCACCTTGATGACCTCATCTCCATTTGGTCGGCCTAGGACCGTCTGGTCCTAACCAGTGAGCACTGGTTAGTGCTGGTCCCCTTCTGGGCAGTGTGGCCCTTCCAGACACTACTGCTGCCCCGTCGGCATGTACGGCGGCTGCCTGAGCTGACGCCGGCTGAGCGTGACGGTGAGTCTCCCAGGTGGGACCCTGGGGCCAGGCTTTGGATGGGGATGGTTCTGGTGGGGCCAGCATCTGGGCCCCAGACTGAGAGTCAGGCTCTGATTCCAGATCTAGCCTCCATCATGAAGAAGCTCTTGACCAAGTATGACAACCTATTTGAGACATCCTTTCCCTACTCCATGGGCTGGCATGGTGAGGCTTTTTGAGTACCCATATCTAACCCCAACACCATTTCTGGGCTCCTGGGTCCCAGCTTAGTGGACTGCAACTCCCAGCAGGCCTTGGAACACTTGCTGGGGAAGTGTTCAGAGCAGGGATGCTGGGACTGAGTGGAGAAGTGAACGTGGTGAAACTATGTCTCCCAGTGGGCTTTCCAATGCCTTGTCTCCTCTCTGGCAGGGAATGCTGGAAGATGTAGTTTTCAGGTACCTGCTATGGTCTGGGGGTAAGAGCTAGGCTGAAGAACTAAGAAAGGACCCTTCCCAACTATCTCTGCCTTCTTGCCACCAGGGGCTCCCATGGGATCAGAGGCTGGAGCCAACTGGGACCACTGGCAGCTACATGCTCATTATTATCCTCCACTCCTGCGCTCTGCCACAGTCCGGAAATTCATGGTTGGCTATGAAATGCTTGCCCAGGCCCAGAGGGACCTCACCCCTGAGCAGGTCTGGACTTGGAACACCCTGAGTCCTTGGGTCCCCTTTTCCCTCCTGTTCCCTCAAGGGATCCCAACAATCATGACCCTGAGAATCCCCACGACCTGGGTATTCCTAGGGACTCAGGAGCTGACTCCATTCTCTGGCTATTCCAGTGGTCGTTCTCACCAGCCTCCCCACCCTGCATGCTCTCCCCCAGTGTCTAGCGTCTCCTAGCACTCACCATTCTGGGCAGCCCTTACCCTCTCTGATTATCCCCTTTCCCCATTCCAGGCTGCAGAGAGACTAAGGGCGCTTCCTGAGGTTCATTACCGCCTGGGGCAGGACAGGGAGACAGCAGCCATCGCCTGACCACACTGACCACAGGGCCTTCTGCCTGAGGGAACTAGGGCCTAGGGTTTGGGCAGATGTGGGATCAATAAAACTGTGCTTCTCAAACTTTAATCACATATTCTAACACCAGAGGAGTGTGAACTCTGATCCTTGGGGGTCTGGGGTTAAAGGCCGAAGGCATAGCTCCAGCCACAACTTTTCTTTGCCAACAGATGTGCAAAAACTTAAGGGCACAACCTCCCCACCTCTTTGCCCCAAATCTCTGAACAAAATTAATGCTCAGTGTCATGTCTGGCTTTTACTCCTAGAGTAACAAAGGCATCCCAGTTTAAAATGGTTTTAGAATCTTTTGTTCTTGTCTTTGGCTGAGGCTTTGGGAAGGCCAGAGCCCCCTTTACTACCATCCCTAGGGTGTCAGCTCACCAAGCTTGGGACTGAAGGTTTGGTCGGAGTGGGTGAGCAGGATCCTTGTCCCATTGGTCAGTGGCTAGACCCTAGGCTCCTGGCCAGAACCCTGGCCTTGTGAGTGGCTGCAGCTTGGCTCTGCTCCAGCCCACAGAGGCTGAAGGGGCGGGTAGGGAACGTGTACGTGGCTTTGTGTCCTTGGCCTTTCCAGACTCCCACGTGCAGCATGTATGCACGGGCTCTGTACACCTCTGTTGCCCCTGTGCCCCAATCATTGCACAGCGCAGAAGACAGCTCTGGCAGGGAAGGGGTGCCAGAGTTAGGAGCCTCAGGGCCATGGTAGGAGGGGATGGTTTTTGGAGTGATCCTGGGTCTACCCCCTTCCCTCTGGAGCTGTTTCCCTGGTAAGACTGTAACTGTGGGAATAACAAGTCATACAACCCAGGAGACATGATGCCACCTAGGGTCCTCCAAACTTTTAGGTGAGGACAGGAGCTTGTGAGTAATGCGGGAATGGCCAGAACACTTTTTGTCTCCATTCTTCTCAAGGGAATTGAGTCTCTGGGAGGGGAAATCACACAAGACTGGACAGTGATGATCTGACCCAGGAGAACCTTGGCTGCCTGCCTTCCGGTCCAGGATTCTCTCTTCCTAGGGACCCTGGAGGGGAAGGGTCAACTTGGAGTGTTACCCTGGTTTGGAAGAAGCTCAGACAAATGTGGTACACATTTCCCTTGAGCCCCCATTGGCTGGGGGGTGGAACCCTGGATGGGTGACATACATAGCTACACACACACATACACACACACCACACACACCTGATCCTACACCTTTTATTTGCCTGCATTTTGGAATCATCTGGGGAGTTTTAAACAGTACTGATTTACTTGGAGTGTGGCTTGACAGTTTTAAAACCACAGTGTCCAGCGACGTTTGAGACCCACTGCCTTACAACCAGTCCACCTCCTTCCTTATCTGGAGTCAGGGGCACCTTCAGCTTCTCTGGTCACCTGCCCAGTAGCTCCTAAGCCACTGAACTTGAGGCTATGTTTGAGGACAGCTGGGGGGTGGACGGGGCGGGGCCTGAGAGCTCTGGTCCTGCTGTCCCAGGAGGAGACGCTTTCAGGCCAGAACCCAGGAACCCGGCTCCAGGCTCGGTCTCTGGCAGCCTCCTCAGTCCCGGACGGGACAGGAAGTGTCCGGCAGAGGTGGGTGTGGGGGTGATTGGCAGTTGAAGGCTCCAATGGGTCGAGCCCCCCCATTTCACCCCTCTCCTTCCATTGGCGCCTGGGCGGAGCCGCCCCACGGCGGGGCCCCAGGGCGGCAGGGAGTGGAGGCCGGGGCAGAGGGCGAGGACGGAGGGCGCTGGCGGCGGCGGCCGCGGGGAGACGCTTTCAGGCCAGAACCCAGGAACCCGGCTCCAGGCTCGGTCTCTGGCAGCCTCCTCAGTCCCGGACGGGACAGGAAGTGTCCGGCAGAGGTGGGTGTGGGGGTGATTGGCAGTTGAAGGCTCCAATGGGTCGAGCCCCCCCATTTCACCCCTCTCCTTCCATTGGCGCCTGGGCGGAGCCGCCCCACGGCGGGGCCCCAGGGCGGCAGGGAGTGGAGGCCGGGGCAGAGGGCGAGGACGGAGGGCGCTGGCGGCGGCGGCCGCGGAAGGTGAGGCCTGATGGGGCCGCGGGTGAACTCGAGGGAGCCTTGCCAGGAGAGGGCGGGGCCTGGGGGTGTGGGATTTGAAGGGCCCGGAGTGACTGACGGACTGTCAGTGCGTGCGTGCGTGTGTGTGTATATGTGTGTGTGTGTGTGTGTGTGAGAGAGAGAGAGAGAGAGAGAGAGAGAGAGACTGCAAGGCTGTGTGTGACGCTGTCAGTGTGCGAAACTTCGCAAGTGTCGCTTGGTGAAACTGTCAGCTAGTGTGACTGCGGGTGTCGCAGTGCTGAGGCTGAGTCTGCATGTTGCTGTGCCTGTGTGGGATTATGTGTGTGTGTCAGTGTGCAGTTTGCGGGCAGAGACCGGGTCGTGCGTTTGTGTGTGTGTGAGAGGGCCTGTGACCACATCAGGGAATGTGTTTTGGGAAGGTCTCTGCGGAGTTTGAGACTGTGTCTGACAGTGTGAGAGCAGATGGCTAGGTTTGCGTGTGCCAGTGTGGGACTTCAGCATATGGCAGAGGAAGAATGAGACTTGCACTCGGCGTGTGTCCTGTGTCCTGTTAGACTGTGGAGGAGTGGAGCTGGGTTTGCATTTTGGGGACCCACTTCAGTAGCCAATGGGACTGACCTTTCTACTTAGTGGCCAGGGTAAGCAGACCATCCCCAGCACACTTGGCCCTCCCTCCTTCTTTTAGTGCTTGAGAATCCTTGTCACTGGTCCACTGCTCCTTATTTTCTGTCTCCCTGTCTGACTCAGTTTCCTTATATTTCTTTTTCTCTCTCTACTACTGTCTTCCTAGAGCTAGTGCTCTGTGTGTCTTCACACTTTCATCTTCCCAGGTATCTCAGTGTATCTGCTTTTTAGTCCTGCCTCTCATGTTCTCTGCATCTCTGTCTCTCTCTGTGCCCCTGTGCCTGACTCCCCTGTTCACCTTTGTCTCTTTGGCTATCTGGGGGCCTGAAATGGTGATGAGATGGGGGATCTGCCGTGCTAAGAGCTCCCTGGAAGAGGGGGCTTACACTATGACGAGTTGCTTTTAGAGAGTGCTGTGACTCCCCATCCCAGGGCGGAGTGCTAAGTGTGTGTGTCTGGCTGTGCAAGGAAGAGGGAGATGTGTGTCTGTGTGTGTGTCTGGGTATGTGTAAATGTTTAAGTGTCTGAGTCTGGGTGAGGATGTCTGAGTGTATCGGTGTAACTGTGAGTGGCTGTGTCTGAGAGTGTGTGTCTGAGGGTAAGTGTGGGTCTTGTGTATCTGGTACCAAGGGACCAAAGGCATTTCCTGGTGCTGGGGCCTCAAGAGTAGAGGGGGAGGTGAGAAATGGCTGGAACGTCCAGGGGAGGGGGAAACTGGACTCTTTGGCTTTTCTTTATATCCCCCAACATGGGGCCCTCTTCCCCTTAAAACACAGACAGCTGTGCCCTAAGGAAATATTTGCTGGGGAGTGAAAAGAGTGGGAGCACGAGTATGTGTCTGCTTTTTGATTTGACTGTGTCCGCGTGTGTTCAAGGGAGTGTCTTTGTTGACTGTGCCTGGGGAGTCCACGCGTGAATGTGCCTGTGTTCTGCTGTGTGAAAACACAGGAACCTCTTGCTGACAGGGACACAGCAGCTCTCCTTTCCCTCTTGCTGTGCCTGGCTGTGCCTGGCTGTGCCTGTGGCTTCCTTTCCAGACTCGGGGGAGGCCTCTTCCCTTCCCAGGGCCTTGGGTGGGAGGGGGTGGGAGAGCAGGAGGGAGGAGAAACGAGAGAGGAGGGGGCCTGGCTAGGGGCGGCTGAGCTCCATGGCCCAGAGGGGCGGGGGCAGGGAAGGGGAAGGAGGGGATGATTCTGGGGTCCCAGAACTGAGTAGAGCTGAGACGGGTGCTGTAGCTGGTGGGAGGAAGTCCTGGAGGCCATGGTCACTCAACCACTGGAATCATCGAGGTAGGGCAGGGCTGAGCAGGGTAAATGCGGCCGGGGGGCCCGGGGTGAGCCACTAGACACACTCAGACAGACGCGCAGACACGCGGAGGTTGCTGCTCAGCTCTACCTGGGAGGGATTTGGGCTCTCCCTCTTCTGGAGCCCTTGCCCAGGGCCCTTTGCCCATCTGCGCCTTCTCCCACCCCCCTTCCCTCTTCCCCACTGCGTTCCTCATCCTGCTTTCTCCCATCCAGGATTCCCTCTCTCCTAGCACCTCCATTCCCCATACACACATGGTTGGTTACCTTTTTGGCCTCTCTGAGATCCTGCTGCCCCAGCCCAGCCCTCACCTCATTGAGCTCTCACTGCCTCCCAGTCCTGATCTCTGAGCATCTCTTTGTCCTGTGGCCTCCACCCCAGCCTCCTGTTCCTGCAGCCTCCCAGCTTCTCTCAGCCTCCTCTCCCGTCCCGCCACCCTGTCTCCATCTTCTGGCTCCTCTCCCGCCCCCAGCCTCTGGCAGCAGTCAGGGCATCTGGATCTGCTTAACTCCGCAGCCTCAGCCTGCACCCTAGCCCCATCCGGCCTCGCAGGCTCAAGACCAGCAAGATTCCAGAGTCAGGCCCAGATGAGCGGCCCAGAGCAAGGAGCCAGGCCCAGGCGAGAAGAGGCTTGGCAGCCAGAGGAGGGCTAGGCCTCATGGCAGGGGTACAGGGTGGGCTCAGACCCACCATGACAGTCCCACCCCAGGGCGATGAGGGCTGCCTCAGGTCAGTCAGAGGCAACGACTATCCCCGGGCCAGGTGGGATGGACACGGAATTCCCAACAGCTGGATTGGAGGAGTTAATGGGAGTGACTGAGCCGGTGCCAACACTTGGTGCCAGGGGTGGGCGCCAAGGGTGGTGCGGGGGGTGGTGCTGGCACAGTCTGTCGCCTCCAGCTTTTGTTCTGGGCCCTAAGCCCACGACTGAGAAGGGGGGTGTGAGGGTGTGTGTGCGTGCGTGTGTATGCACTCACACACAGCGCTGGGCATATGGTGGAAAGGGGACCTTACATCAGAGGTCCTTACCCCACTGGGCACCTGGTTTCCTCCTAGAAAGCCCCAGTCTGGAAGAGGAGGAGGCAGGCTTTAGCCTCTCATCTTGGGAATGGGGGATTGGTGACCTTGCCTCTCTCCCCACAGATGAGCAGCAGCTGCTCAGGGCTGAGCAGGGTCCTGGTGGCCGTGGCTACAGCCCTGGTGTCTGCCTCCTGTCCCTGCCCCCAGGCCTGGGGCCCCCCAGGTGAGAAAAACTCTGCTCTATGACCCAACTCTGACCTGTGACTTGCCACCATCACCGTGGCCCCTCTCATGCCTAACCTGTCATCCTCCCAACCCCTGACATCTAATCTGGCAACATCTCTCTACCCTGCTCTCTGACCTCTGTCTCCAGATTATAACATGATGTTTTGACCCCATGACCCCACTCAGGTCTTAAAAGTCCACCCCTTATCCTGTCACTCTTACAAAGTGTGGGGTGGGGTGGGAGAGAGGGAAAGGAAGAGCCTCTGCTCAGAAGTGCCTTCAACAGGGGTCCAGTATGGGCAGCCTGGCAGGGCCATGACGCTGTGTTGCCCTGGAGTGACTGCTGGGTAAGTGCTCCACCAGCCTGCTGGGCTGACAGGACCCTTTCATGACCCATTTCTTGACCTTGCCCAGTCCTCACACCCCTCCCATCCTTGCCCCTTGTATCTGTAATCCTCACCTCTTTGTCTGTCTTAACCCTCAAACCATCCTTATTCAACAGAACATTCAACCAACATGTATTGAGCACCTGCTAAGTGCCTGGTCTATTCTAGGCCCTGGGATGCAGCAGTGCACAAGCCAGGCAAGATGCCAGGTAGTAATACCTGCAGGGCAGAAAATCAAAAGAGAGTGAGGTGGAAGAGGGTAACTGAGTGACGACTTTTTATTGGTAATAAGGGAAGGCCTCTCGGCGGAGGTGACATTGAAGCTGGTTTCTGAAGGCTGGGGTATAAGCAAGCATTCCTGACAGAGAGAACAGCTAGTGCAAAGCCCTGAGGTGGGAGTGAGCTCCACACTCTTGAACCAAAAGAGGCACAACCTGACTGGAGTGCAGTGGGGGAGGGGGAGACAGGAAGGTGATGGAGAAGGAAAGGAAGGCAAGGGCTAGATCACCAGGGGCTTTGTAAGCCAGCAAAAGGAGTTTGAGCTTTACTGCAAGCACAGTGAGAAGCCAATGGAGAGCTGTGACATGGTCTGACTCATAGTTTAAATCTTCCCGCTGTCTGTCATCATCTCATCTCACCCCCAGGGCCCCGGTGTCCTGGTTTCGGGACGGGGAGACAAGGCTGCTCCAGGGACCTGACTCTGGTCTAGGGCACGAACTGGTCCTGGCCGGGGCAGAAAGCACTGACGAGGGCACCTATATCTGCCGGACCCTGGATGGTGCACTTGGGGGCATGGTGACACTGCAGCTGGGCTGTGAGTTGGGGAGGGAGTGTTGGCGGTAGCAATGATGAGACATGGGGCTCCTGGGGGAATCCAGGCCCTGAGTAAGCCCTCTGGGATGGGGAGGGGCTGGGGACTTCTCAGTCTCCAGCTGCACCCTCTGCCTCTAGACCCCCCAGTCCGCCCTGTTGTCTCCTGCCGAGCAGCTGACTATGAGAACTTCTCCTGCACTTGGAGTCCCAGCCAGGTTAGCGGTTTACCCACCCGCTACCTCACCTCCTACAGGTGTGTGCATGGTCGGTGTGTATACCTATACGTTTGGGTGTTTAGCAAAACGTGGGTATGGGAGGTAGGTAAGGAGGTCCTGAGGAAGGCCTGAGAGAGAAGGAGGACCCTCCTTTCCTTCCTGACCTCAGATGGCCTCCTCCCTGCCAGGAAGAAGACGGTACCAGGAGCTGATGGCCAAAGGTAGGACATGACGGGGAAGCTGGGGGCTCTAGCTGGGTCCCACAGTGAGCATTTCCAAAGCTCAAGACCACATCCTCTCTCCTAGGATGAGTCCATCCACAGGGCCCTGGCCATGCCTACAGGACCCCCCAGGGGCTGCCCGCTGTGTAGTCCATGGGGCAGAGTTCTGGAGCCAGTACCGGATCAATGTGACTGAAGTGAACCCCCTGGGGGCCAGCACACGCCTGCTGGATGTGAGCTTGCAGAGCATCTGTGAGTACCCACTCCTAGAGCTCTTCCCAAATCCCTACCACAGAGAGCCCAAACGGACCCCGGAGTACAGGTACCCCCCAAATTCAGAACTCTCCTCCCCTGAGCTCCCACATGGTTCCCTCCCAACATAGACCCGTTTCGGCACACAGATGGCCCCCATGGAGACTAAGAACCCAAGGAGATCAGAGCCCAGGAGGCAGGGTTACATCAGCTCCTAGAGACTGCTGCCACTACCCGCTTCCCTACTAGTCCTTCCTGGCTGCCTAGCCCCAGTGCTGCCTGTCTGCTTCTACGCCTTGTGCCGAAGGCAGTTCTATCTCATGTCCTCCCTGCCCAGTGGAAGCCCTTGCTGGCCTCTCCTTCCTCTTGATCTGTGTGTGGAAGGGGGTCACCAAAGCTCTGGCTGGAATTTGGGCCAACTCATCTTCCTTGGATGGAAAGCAGAATCACTCTTTTTTAAAAAAATTTATTTATTTTATTTATTGATTTTTGGCTGCATTGGGTCTTCGTTGCTGCATGCGGGCTTTCTCTAGTTGTGGCGAGCGGGGGCTACTCTTCCATTGTGGTGCATGGGCTTCTCATTGCGGTGGCTTCTCTTGTAGCGGAGCATGGGCTGTAGGCGCGCAGGCTTCAGTAGTTGTGGCACGCGGGCTCAGTAGTTATGGCTCGTGGGCTCTAGAGCGCAGGCTCAGTAGTTGTGGCACACGGGCTTAGTTGCTCCACAGCATGTGGGATCTTCCCAGACCAGGGCTTGAACCCGTGTCCCCTGCACTGGCAGGCAGATTCTTAACCACTGCGCCACCAGGGAAGTCCCAGAATCATTCTTTAACTCACTCAACAAACATTTCAAAAATCCGTCCTCAGATCTTAGCTTACTTTATAATAGGGATGACAGATAGGTCCTGTGCCTAATGGATGATCAAGCTTAAGATTTCCCCAACCTCCTTGGAAGTGCCTCCCCTCAAGGACCTTTAGGCACACACCCATCTTCCCTTGGGAGGTGGTGGGGAAGAGATGAGTACCTGTCTTGTGCCCTGAATTTGTGTCTCCACTGCCCTCAGTGCGCCCTGACCCACCCCAGGGGCTGCGGGTAGAGTCGGTACCTGGCTATCCTCGCCGCCTGCGTGCCAGCTGGACATACCCTGCCTCCTGGCCCCGCCAGCCCCACTTCCTGCTCAAGTTCCGGCTGCAGTACCGTCCAGCACAGCATCCAGCCTGGTCCATGGTGAGGCCCTTGGAGTGCGTCCCAATCTGGGGCTGTGGGTCCTGTCTCTAGTTTCATGTTCCTGCATGTTCTGCGTGACCAGATCTGGCAGGTCACTGACGCCCCGTGGCTTCCCCTACAGCGTACTCTCCATGGGCCAGGCCTTGTGCTGGGTGCTGGGTTGTAGCAGAGACTGAGGGACCGAGCCTGTGCCCTGCAGGGCTGTAACTGATCTCAGCCCATCTGTGGGAAGACAGCAGTGATTTTTTTAAAATAACTTTTCTAGGAAAAGGAGTGCCTTTCAGCCAGAGGCACAGCCTCATACAAACACTCATATACTCAGATGTGGATAGAGGTGAAGTCCCACATCTGGAGATGGCAAAGATTGGCCAGCATCAGGCCTGGGGAGCCGCTGCCTCAGACAATAACCAATATTTATTGAATACCATCTGTCTGCCAGGCACTGTGCTACACATTTTACATGTATTATCTCGTTTAGGTGTATTCACCTCTATTTTACAAATGAAGAAACTGAGGCACAGAGAGAGGTCCAAGGTCACTCAGTAAGTGGTACAGCAAAGATTTGAACACAGGCAGTCTGAAGTCACAGCCTGTCTACAAAACCACTGTGCACTTTTGTCTTCTGAACACTAGGTGTAGACCTGACACCACTAGCCACCCTACGTGAGGCCCACACGGCTGCATCAGGCTGACAGGGACAGGACTGGGAGGAAGGGGTGCTCTTTGCAGACTGGCTCTGGGGGGCAGATAGGCTGAGTGCTTATAACCTGGATAATGTGCCGATGAACCATCTGCACTGCCAGGTGGAACCGGCTGGATTGGAGGAGGTGATCACGGACGCTGTGGCTGGGCTGCCCCATGCCGTGCGGGTCAGCGCCCGGGACTTTCTGGACGCAGGCACCTGGAGCGCCTGGAGCCCCGAGGCCTGGGGTACTCCGAGCACCGGTGAGAGACAGAGCCTAGGGAAAGGGCAGAGGCCCCGCTGCTGAGCATCTATCGGTGGAACTGCAGGCGCTACGGGGCGGCATGGCAGTTGCGGCCCCAGGCTTCACCTGTAGCTGCCTGCAGCCCGGCCCTAGCTTAAACCCTGCCCCAGATTAAACCCCGCCCCTCAGCCTCCGCCCCTCAGCCTCCACCCCTGCTTACATCCCCAGAAGCTGGCTCTGCCCTTTCAAGCTCCGCCTCCGAGGCGACCCTGTGTCCAACCCTGGCCCTGGCCTCGCCTGGCGGGCCCTGGCCTCCGCTCCGACCCCACGTGGATAGTTCTCCTCAGGTCTCGTCTCCCTCCAGGGCCCCTACCGAAGGAGATACCAGCTGGGGGCCAGCAACACGCGCAGCCAGAGGAAGAACCTCAGGCGGTTAGCCCTGCTCCCCCAAGACCGTCCCTCCTACCAGACCCACGGCCACTTGGTGAGCTTGGGCAGATGGGCAAAGGTGGTAGAGGATGGGAAAGCCCCAGAGAGAAGGGGGCACCGAGTTTGGTCAGGCAGGCTTGCTCTCACAGCTGGCACGTGACCCTCTCCCTCAGACCACAGAGATGCCCTGGAGCAGGTGGCTATGCTGGCATCTTTGGGAATCTTCTCTTTCCTGGGACTGGTGGCTGGGGCCCTGGCACTGGGGCTCTGGTAAGTGACTGCCATTGGCCTCTCATCCTCTGATCCCACACAGGGGCTCTTGATACCCATAGACCACACCCGTTCCCACCCCTCATGACTTTGCACTGAACGTGTCTGATTCTGGAACCATTCCTCCTCCTTCTCCCGCCCCCAACTTCATGATTCTCACCCTTTCCTCTCTTGACCCTTTACTAACAAACCTTTTTGGAAGAGACTGAGATGCCTCACATTGTCAGGGAGACAGCTTCCTTTTTGTGCTCCAGGCTGAGGTTGAGACCAGGTGAGAAGGATGGGCCTCAAAAGTCTGGGTTCTTGGCCCCGATGATTCCGGTGGACAAGCTTCCAGGTGAGTATGACCTCTGGGAGGTTTGGACTTGGAGATGTGTGCCCTCATTTTGAGTGTCTGGATTATGAGCCAGGTGCCTTAGTCATAAGGGTTTTGGGAATCAGAGTTGGGTCTCCTCATTCTTGTAACTTCTGGACTCAGGGATGGGCCTTTCGTTCTTGAGTCCAGGGCTCAGAGTTGGGTCTCTTCTGTCTCTTGCAGGATACTGGGGCTCCTAGATGGATTCCCTCCTCATTTTCAGGGTATTAGGCTCAGAGCTGGATATCCATCCTTATTCTTGGGATGTCTGGATCAGAGCTGGATCCCCTGCCTTATTCTTGATGTGCCTGGGCCCAGAGCTAGGTCCACTCCCTCATCTTCAGGGTATTGGGGCTTACAAAGAGGTGGGCTCCCCTATTCATTTTTGGAGTGTTGGGCTCAGAGCTGGGTCTCCTCCCTCATTCTCAGGGAATCTGGGACAAGATCCAGTCCTACTATCTCCCTTGATTTTCCTCCTTCTTCTAGGAGTCCCAAACCTGTAGAGGATCTTGGAAGGCTTCAGCTGATTCCACCTATAACTCTGTCTTGCTGGTGTGGATGGACAGACAGGTGGAACCCAGGCAGGACAGTAGATCCCCATGGAGGGGGGTTCTCAGCTGGAAATTCTGTTTGGAGCTCATTTCTATGAGACTCTGTGTTCCCAACTTGCCAGCTGAAAGGTGCCTAGACCTCTGGCTTCATCTCAGAGTTGGCAGTCCACCTGAGGATGTGTGTAGATGTGTATGTCTATGTCCATGTGTGTCCAAGTGTATGTGAGGCAGGGAACATGTGTTCTCTGCATGTATGTATACAGGTACCTGAGGAGTGTGTGTGGGTCCTTGGCTCTTGGCCTTGCCCCTGGCGGGGGTTGTGAAGGTGTGAATAAAGAGAATGAGGAGGTTCTTCTGTTTATTGACATGTCTCACAGCTCCGGATTTGGGACACACAGGAGAATACACAGAACTTGGAGACCACAGTCAGAGACTATTGGGCAATGCTGCTTTATTATTTTGGCTACTGGGGGCCCCGGCCCATTTTCCCTATCATCTCCAAACTCAGTTGGGCAGAGTCCCCTGGAGCCGCTTCCCTTGGCAGTCCAATCACAGAGTCAGGCTGCGGTTCTGGGGGTGGATGCAGACGCTGCGTCGAGACAGGTGAAACCTGGGAAAGGAAAGGTCCAAAGCCATGGTCGTAGCTTGGAGATGAGGGTAATGCCCAGGGGTTAGAGGCAAAGGCCAGATGAAAACCTGAGTTGGCATCAGAATTAGCAATTGGGGCCGGGTTGAGATCAGCATCAGGGGTTGGGACTGAGGTCAGAGTCAGGGGTCAAATCAGGGGCAGAATCAAAGCTCACACGAAGGCCTATCAGCTTTCTGAAATTCCACTCGGATGACCTTCCTCAGTAGTTTGCTTGAGAGTGGCTGTCGGTAGAACAGCATGATGTAGTGCTGGGTGCCAGTGGCAATGCTAGGGGACAACAGGACCATGTGTTCAGAGGGCTTCTGACCCTAAGCTCCATCAGATAGCTGGAGGCTGGGCTTCCTGGGCCCCTTTCCCTCCATCCCATTCACCCAGACCCCTGGCCTTCTAGACCCCCAAACACTCACCTCCTCCAGGGTCTGGGCTTAGGAGCAACAGTAGCAGCAGGAGGCTGCTGGTGGGTGAGGGCCCCTTCATGATGCTCAGCCTGGATACTTCCTTCTTTCTCTGCCTCCTTCCCTACCTTTTATCTGGGTGCCTTTTACCTGGGGCACCAGCTGAGTCAGCAGCAGGTGAAGATGTATTGCTCATCCTGTGACACTCCTGGGCCCTAATTACCAGAGACCCCTGTGCCACAGACCCCCCTCCTCTTTTAGGACAGTAATTTCCCATGGGCTCCTAAATCCTGGGCAGAGAAGCTGGGGAGGGGGGTTGTGCATGTGGGGACTGATGGTACAGTAACTGAGTAAGGGTGGCCAAGGATCTACAGTGGCATCCAATGATGGACATTAACACTCACATACTCATAGTTACACATTCACAGTCACACCTCAGTCACTCGATCAACCTCCCATGGTCAGACAACCCCAGATGGAATCATATAGTCCCAGTTATACTCAAAGTTCCACTCCCACACAGTTGTGTTTTCACAGTCATCCAACCACACAGTCACACTAGCACACCCAAATTCTGATGGGGGAGTTGTGGGTGGGCTGGGAGCAGATGGCAGGCCAGCACCAACTTGCCTTCATTTCCCCCTGCCCGCTTCCTGCACTAGCCTGCTTGTCTTATTAGGAAAAATTGATGGGAATGGCTCCCTAAAGCAGGCCCTTCTGACTGAGGAGGAGTCTTGCCTGGGCCAGTCACATTCAGACTGAGAAGCTGGGAGAAGGCCCTTTTTGGTGGTAATGGGTTGCCTTGGGGATACTGAGGTGTGGGTTGCTTTCCCCAGGAAGATGAGATAGGGAGGAATGATGGGGTGGATAAGGAGGGCAGATGAGGGAAGATAAAAGTTCTTTGGTGCCAGGTTGCTGCTGTCCAACAGGTAAGAGACCCAAGAAATCTTACGTTCCTGTTTTTGCCTAGTCCTGTCCCAGACATGCCAGCCTCTTACCAGCAGGGGCCTGGGGTTTCCAGCCCCTGGCTTATCGAGACATCAGATTCAAGAGCTCAGTTACCTCTCCTTTGTTCTATTCGAATGCCAGTTTCTCTCTATTGTGGGCCTGGAAGAAACTCCCCCTCCCCAACCCTTACACCCTCTGCATCCCATACTCTTGCTAAAGCCCTGACCTCCCTTTACCTTCCTGTCCCTTCTTTTTAAATCCCATATCCAGCCCTCACCCCTTCTACCCCTAGCCACCCCCCTCCCCACCCAATGCAAAACTATTCCTCATCTTCCTTCTCCTGTCCTTTCCAGGAAGCTGGGGACAGCCTAGGGTGGGGGCAAGCTGCTATGTTTAGTGCCCCTGGCACCCTGAAGAATTTCCCACTCCTGGTCTGGAGATTTGAACGCTCCTGTCCTGCTCTATATTTTAAACATAAACTGATCATCACCCAATAATACGGCCCTTATCTGGTTGTTGCAGGGGTACCTTCTACAACCTTCTGCTCTGTCACCAGCTACCCTCTATGGGGCAGGCCTACTCTTGGGATGGGGACTCATACCTCCCTGGGCATCTTTCTGCTGCAGGGCGGCTGCAACAATCAGGAGCAACCCTAAGCTCGGATAGTAGGGACTAATGCCCCTCCCAGGCTGAACGACTCGAGCTTCTCCAGCTCCTGTCCAGGGTAAGGCCTGGGGGCTCCTTCCCTGGAGCTTGTCTTATGGATACTCAGGAAATTTGAGTATCCTGAGGGATTCTGAGGTGTAGGCCCAGGGCTGGACAGGGTACTCGTCAGGGTTCTCAATGTAGACATTGTGAGAAAATGCCTCAAGAGCCTGGGTCCATTCTTGAAGGTGGCCACAACCCAGAGGTCACTCATCTTGAATTTCTAGTACCAGAGGCCTTAGGGTCTCTCACCCACCCTCCAGTCTGGACTTGGACCCCAGAGCTCGGGTGCACCCACTGAGGCACCATCATCTTGTCACAAATCTTCAGCTGGCTGGCTGTCACACACTTTGGAGTCTTTCCTGGACCAGTCAATCCAGAGGCCTGGGAAGGAAGAAACAAATTCTTCCAGGTATGCACCCATCTCTCCTCTTTGGCTTCTCCAAAGATAGGGTCAAGTCTCTTCTTTTTTTTTTTTTTTGCGGTACGCGGGCCTCTCACTGTTGTGGCCTCTCCCGTTACGGAGCACAGGCTCCGGACATGCAGGCTCAGTGGCCATGGTTCATGGGCCCAGCCGCTCTGCGGCATGTGGGATCTTCCTGGACCGGGGCATGAACCCGTGTCCCCTGCATCGGCAGGTAGACTCTCAACCACTGCGCCACCAGGGAAGCCCGGGCCAAGTCTTTTTCCCAGCTACAACCTGCTATGGCAGGGTCAGCACCAGGCTGGAAGTTAGCTCTGACCCCACCCACAAACTGGGCTGTCCCTTTAACTTAATTCTGTGGTGCCCTCCCTGGTGCTGGGGCCAGTCCCTAACTGAAAGCAGACCCACTAGGAGTCCCTGACCCTTCATCACTTCAGGAGCTAGTGGGTTTCAGCCCAACTCGGTGACAAGACAGAAAGGAAAGGTAGGGAGCAGTGGCCCTTGGGTTCTCCTAGGGAGGTTACACTTCGGGGGGCTGATGCCAAGTATCTATGTACCTTTGTTTTTTTTTTTTTTGGCTGCGCTGTGCGGCATGCGGGATCTTAATTCCCCAACCAGGGATCGAACCCATGCCCCCTGAAGTGGGAGCATGGAATCTTATCCACTGGACCATCAGGGAAGTCCCTGATGCCAAGTATCTTTAAACTTGGGATCCAACTGGAGGAGCCAGAAGCTGGGGTGTTAACTGTAGGAAAGACCTCCAACAGTTCTAAGTCATTCCCCTATGGCAGGCTGAGGGTAGCAGCTTCTAGGAATCTTTCCCTCCTCTCACAGCCTACTTCCTACAACTATGGGCTTAAAATATTTTAGATCCACTCCCAGGAGAAGATTCTTCAGGCACCTGGCAAAGTCCTGTCTAGGAGGAAGGTGGAAGCAGAGAGCGGGGATTGTGAGGATTTATGGATGTGGGGACAAGGCTGGGAGGAAGATAAAGCCAGGATTATTTAGCTCCCTCCATACAGGCCACTCACAGAGATGAGTGTGTGTGTGGTGGGGCGGGGGGCTTAGGTGGTGGAAGGCAATCACTGGTAGTAAGGGGAGGCCTGACTCTGATGAGGGGCCCTTAGGAATAATGGGAGCCTGGACACGGACGGACACCCTATCAGGGAGAGAGGCCCCGTCAATACGGAAACAGCCGGCGTGGAGAGGGGCTCCCAGCCCGAATGGCGGTAGCGGCGGCAGAATCAGGAGGGCAGGACGGTGGCTTTGGTTTAAATCTTTAATGCACCAGCTGGCTGGGCAGTGGCAGCGGGGGTGCGGCGGGGGAGGCTGCGACCGGAGCGCTGGGGAGCAGTGCCCAGTCCGCTTGACAGACAGCTCATCAGGCCCCGCAGAGGCTCCAGCTTCTGCTCCCGAGGGTGCGCTGAGCTGTGGGGCGACCCGACACAGGCATGAGGTGGGGCGGGGGCTCCCAGCTTCCCCGCGATCGGTTCTCCCGGACTGAGCCTCGTCCATGCCCCGGGCGGGTCCGCGGTATCGCAGCCCCCTCACCTCCGCTCCCTCCGCCACATGCGCAGCCAGGGGAAAAAGTAGAAACAGCCCCAGTAGATCCTGCAAAGAGAAGGCAGAGCCGGGCGGGGCGGGGCGGGGCTGACCCCACCGACTCCGCCCCTTGGACGCCTCGCCCCTCTCGTGGAAGGCTCCGCCCCGCCTTTTAGAGGCGGTTCCTCCAGCCCACGCCCCCTAAGAGGCCCCACCCCTCCCGCTTCTCCCGCCCCAGAAAACTCG
>NW_006798684.1:297783-315960 GCF_000442215.2 Lipotes vexillifer | reverse complement strand
CCCGCCCCCTAAGAGGCCCCCCCCCCCCCGCTTCCCCCGCCCCAGAAAACTCGCGCCCTCCCCGCCCCTCCCCCACCACCCCGGAGCGGCTAGGTTCCTCCTCCGCAGAACCCCGCCTCCACTCACTCCTCCTCAGCCTCCAGCGCCACCTCGTATCTCCTCAATCCCGACATGTCCTGGGTTCCGAACGTCTCCTGGGGAGCGGCATGATTGGATCAAGGATTCCCCAATCCCGGATCCCCTTCTCTGTCATTCTCTGGACCAGTCTGACTTGTTCTCGGGTAATATGAGACAGGTGCCCCCGGGAAGACTCAGTTGCCACATCGGGACAGGGTTGGATTGAAGATTTGGGAGGCACTAGACGTTAAGGGATTGGGAGGTCGGGCACCTCGGGGGCATTGGGTATTTAGGGGGTTAGAGCCAAAGGCCTTCGAGGTCATGGGGCTGGGATATTTGGGGCCCCGGGTGAGGATTTTCGGGGATTGGGGTCACCTGGAGGGGGGCTGAGGGGTCGACGCAGCCTAAACGCCCACCCTCCCCGGCTCCACCCCGGAAACAGGCCGGTACGTTACGTCACAAAGACACCGTCACGCACTAGGGGTGGGGCTTACCTATTACCCGGAAGGGGCGGAGCCAGGGCATTTCTTCAGAGGAGGCGTAGTCCAGAAGGTGGAGCCAGAGCCTATCAATAAAGGGGTGGAGTCAGGGTTTATTACTAAGAGGCAGGGCTCGGGCCCTCTTTTATAAGGGTGGAGTCAGATTTCGGAGCTCCACCCTGGGAAGACGGAGACCTCAGCACCAGGCAGCAAGAAAAGAGCTTCGGGACGCTTCCAGTACTCTTTTGCCATCCCCTCTCCTCTCTGTCTTCTTGGCTTCTGCTCTGACAATTGCCTTTCTTGTTTGCCCCATTCTATTTTTATGATTCTGGGCAGAGGAGGAATAGGGCTCCAGAGAGGGCCCAGTCTAGACAGGCCAGGCTATGGGAATACTTGTTGGCTGAGTGGCCTTGGCCAAGTCACTTCATAGTTAGAGGGTCACAGCCCTTCCTCTCTGAGCTGAGACCTCCTTTCTTGTGATTTTTGTTCCTGCAGTCACTAATCAACAAATATTTATCGAGTGACTACTATGTGCCGGGTGATGTGCTTGGGCATGAGGATACAGCAGAGAAGACAGGCACAGATTCTGCCCTCAGAGAGCTTGTCATCTAGGTTGGAGGGGTGAGGGGAATCAAAAGAGACAATAAGATCACTACAATAGACGAAGCTGACTGGCTGGGGGCGGTAGAGGGTGCTTTGGTAAAGCCAAGAAAGAGCAATTAACCCGGTGTGGGAGGTTGGAAATAGCTGCCCTGTTTGGTCTGGGGAGGGGGGAAGGGAGCCTTGTGGCTGGACGGTATGGGAGAGAATGACCAGAAATGAGTGAAGTAAAAGTTCCCTCAGGCTGAAGTGTGGAGAATAGATTTACCTATCCTCTTCCCACCATCCCACACACTTTTCCCCTCTCATACCTATCTTCTGGGCTACATACAGACAGGTGACAGACAGATCCATGGATGCCAGTGGAAAGCACTGCAGTCGGAGCATGGAGAAGCTGTGCTTCCACCGCACTCACCCTCACACTCACACTCACAGTGACACTCCTGCCCTGCTGCAGCTGGGTCAAGTCTGGTGCACGGGAACAGGAGGCCTGGTCCCCAGGGCTTCAGTAATTCACATCCCTTCACTCAGATGCAGGGCTCTGTCTGTTGTATACTAAACAATTTGGCTTTTGTCCCTGTTCCTGAGAGGGAGACTCTAAATCTTTGGAATATCTCAAGTAATACGTGTGTCTTTGTTATCTGTGAGCCCCTTGGGTCACACCTGAGTTGATGCTAAGAGATGAGGTGACTTGGGATGAGGCCTGGTCAGCAGAAAGATCAACCATATCATTGCAGAATTGGGGCTTTGAGCCAGTCCATCAGAGGAGATCGAGTCATGTTGCCAACAATTCATTCATGCCTGTGTATGAAATCTCAGTAAAAACTCTGGACACTCATGGAACTTCCTGGTTGGTGAACACATTGCTGTACTGGGAGGGTGACATGCCCTTTGTGTCTCCATGGGGAGAGAGCATGGGAGCTCTGCGCTGAGACTCTCCTTGTGTGTCTTTTCATTTGGATGTTCCTTATATATGTATACTTTATAAAAAAACTAGTTGTCAGGGCTCCCCTGGTGGCCCAGTGGTTGAGAGTCTGCCTGCCGATGCAGGGGACACAGTTTCGTGCCCCGGTCCAGGAAGATCCCACATGCCGCGGAGCGGCTGGGCCCGTGAGCCATGGCCGCTGAGCCTGCTTGTCCGGAGCCTGTGCTCCGCAACGGGAGAGGCCACAAAAGTGAGAGGCCCACGTTAGGAAGAGCCCACATGCCGCGGAGCGGCGGGGCCCGTGAGCCATGGCCGCTGAGCCTGCTTGTCCGGAGCCTGTGCTCCGCAACGGGAGAGGCCACAAAAGTGAGAGGCCCACGTACAGCAAAAAACAAACAAACAAAAAAGCAAACAAACAAAAAAGTAGTTGTCAGTATAGCACTTCTGAGTTCTGTGAGTCATTCTAGTGAACTATTGGACCTGAGGGGGGTTTGAAGACCTCTGGACTTGTAGCTAGTTAGGCAGAAATGCAGGTGGCCTGGGGACCCCACTTGTGACTGGCATCTCAAGTGGGGGCAGGCTTGTTGGGACCGTGCCCTTAAACCTGTGGAGTCTAACACTAGCTCTGGGTAGTTAGTGTCTGAATTGAATTGCAGTACATGAGTTGGTAGCAGAATACCTTTCCACTGAGTGCACTCCCCACTGTCTCCATCTATCTAGAACATTTTTTCCCTTTCATAACTCCTTAGTAGTCTCCCTGTCCCCATTTCCCACTCTTTGTCTTTAGCTCTGAGAACCTCAGCACTCAACATTTTGGACAACGGAAGGGGGTTGCATTGTCCCTGTTAGGGGAAGGTTTGCAGTGTCGTCCTCTTGAAGGCATTTGAACATCAGTTTTAAGGCTAGGGGTCAGAGCTTGGTTCAGGATTAGAGGTCAGAGCAAGGTGGAGGGGGCCTCCCTCTTTCCCAGGTTTCTCCTTACTCCCACCTCTTCTCTGTGGTCCTAAGACTACTGGAGTGGGAAAGATGGGACCCAGCTGGTCCCCCAGATTCCCTGAGGACAATCACAGGTAGCAGGGTAAGGCTGGAGCAGATCTCCCAGGTCTCCCTAGGCCTATCACAGTGACTACACATCCATCATCTGAGACCTACTCCTCTCTTCGACAAGCAGGGCTAAAGGGAAAGTTCTTTGGAAGCAGGTCCAGCTCCCATATCTCACATCTCAGGACTCTAGGGCTTCACCCTCCTGGCCCAGCCAGTACTGTCCCTTTCCCCCATTATTTTCCTGTGCCCCAAACTGAGTCAGAGGATTATCGATAGCATGAGGGGAACCTGGCTTAGAACACCCCCTTCTGCCATGCCTTCCCTATCCTGGGAATTGAGAGGGGATTTCTGAGGAGAGGAGCTGGTTAGCTCACAGGGACACAAGGAAACTAGAGATGAGGGAGGGGAGCAAGTGTTTCCCCCACCTGATGAGAGGGACCCAAGAGACAGAGACCAGAGGAGGGGCCCTCTCAGGAGACACCAATTGTGGAGCGCTATTCTGTTTCCCATTCCCAGCCCTAGAGCATATGATATGACAAACTTAACTGTGATCCCTTTTTTGTATGCCTTTTCTTTCCATCATCCATCCATCCATTTATCAATTGATTGATCTGTCCATCCATGTGTCCATATGTCTCCCCATCTTTGTCTCTTCATCGGTCCATTCTCCCATCTTTCCTTTCATCTATCTTTTCACATCTTCCTCTTCATTTATTCATCAATATGTTTAACCATTAGCTGTCTATTTAATGCATCCATTCATCTATTTATCAGTTATGGTAATAATGAACATTTGTTGATACTTAAGTGCCATGCACCATGCTAAATGCTCTAAAATCATTTTCTCATGACAAATCTATGAAGTAGAATGCTGTGAGTGATGTTTTTGTTCATGCAGACACTTTTTTATACTCCTTTTCCTGGTTCCTTTAGGGAATTTCTCTCTCACTTCACGTGGTCTTGGTGGCTGTGTTCACCATAGTGATCTGATCAGAGTACTCCATTCCCTGGCCACTGTAATATATTGAAGAACTGAGTATGTGTCACAAGCACAGTTCAAAGCTTTTCATGAGCTTTGATGTTAGGAGAAAGAGGCCCTCTGTTTTGGATCACTCACTATACAAATGTGGACTTGAGGCTTCCAGTGGCCGTATTTTCTGCTGCTAGAAGATCACCTGTCTATAACAGGAATGAGGCCTCCACATAAAAAGAATTAGAGAAAGTCAAGTTAAAAGATGGAGATAACATCATTTGAATCCCTGGGTCCAGCCAGTGCTGAAGTAGACCAAATCTTAATCTAGTTATGTGATAGGACAAATTTAACTTTTTGCTTAAGCTACTTTAAGTTGGATTTTTGTCATTTGCAATAGAAAGAGCCCTAGATAATGATCATTGTATTATTATCCCCACTTTACAGATGAGGAAACTAAGATCCAGAAAGATTAATTTACCCAATGTTTCTTTGCTTATAAATGGCAGAACATTGGTACATATTTGGAGCAAAACTCTGATATACTACCCATATATGTCTGTCCATCTGTTGGTTCAATCCATCCATCTATCCATCCATCTCAGTTATTTATTTATCTGACCATCCTTCAATGCTAAGACACCAAAGGCAAGAAGACTTGCCAACTCCAATTTGAGGCTGGGTTTGGATCAGAGGTTAGCAAACTTTTTTTGTTAAAGGTTCAGCTAATGAATAAGGTTTTGCAGACCATACTGTCTCTGTAGTCACTTCTTAGCTTTGCTGTTATAGCCCCGAAGCAGCCATAGACAATATGTAAATGAACAGGCACGGCTATATTCCAATAAAGTTTTATTTACAAAAACAGGCAGTAGGGCTTCCCTGGTGGCGCAGTGGTTGAGAATCTGCCTGCCAATGCAGGGGACATGGGTTCGAGCCCTGGTCTGGGAAGATCCCGCATGCCACGGAGCAACTAGGCCCTTGAGCCACAACTACTGAGCCTGCGCGTCTGGAGCTTGTGCTCCACGACAAGAGAGGCTGCGACAGTGAGAGGCCCGCGCACTGCGATGAAGAGTGGCCCCCGCTCGCCACAACTAGCGAAAGCCCACACACAGAAACGAAGACCTAACACAGCCATAAATAAATAAATAAATAAATAAAATTAAAAACAGGCAGTAGGCTGGCTGGGCCACAGTTTGCCAATCACTGATCTGGATCAGTGGGAAAGACACATACGTTCTGTCATTGTTGGGAACATGAGTAGGGAATGGAAACTTATATTCCTTGCATTTGCCATTACTAATGTAGTGGAAACAACAGGGTTTTTATACTCAAACTCTTGTATTTGAATCCGGTTTTAGAACCCTGGACAGTCAAGGGAACGGGATCTGTAAAATGGGAATAATATGTATCTTGTGAGGTAGTCCATGTACCTGACTCACAGTGGGTGCATTCAGTGGTAGTTAGGTCCATCCCCTTTTCTCATTCATCACCTCCCACATATTACCAGCATCAGGAGGGCTGTCTCTTTTTAGGGTGTCCTGGGATGCAGTGAGGATAGTTCAATCTGGCTTTCTGAGTTCAGGAGCCCAACTTCTAAGAATGCGCTTTCATACAAGTTATATAGTTTAAGCTCTTGCAAACTTCAAATCTCTCTTTTTAGTAGCTCTACCCCAACTCTTCCCCGTACTGTTCCACAACTGTAACCACTCCAGTGCCCAGCAAAACAAAAGGTTCTCTAGTCAACAGGCCACATCAGACTGAGAGGCAGTTTAGGTACCTTCTTTTATTAAGTCCACCATTCATGATATTACCCTGTTCCCCAGGTGGCTTTTTAACATATTTCTTCCAAACAAATACTTTTCTCTAGGAGGAAAGATTGTGTCCATGTGTGCCTTTGTGTCTGTGTTCCCCTGACGGTTTGTGTGTAATTGTGTATGTGTGTCTATATGTCCCCTTGTGTCCGTACTGTGATTATATGCTTAAATGTCTGTGGTGTGTCCTTGGTAGATGTGAGTGATTGGCTGTGTGATTGATTATATGTCTGTGTATGTGTGTGTGGGTATGGATGTATATATGAGGGTAAGGGTGTCCCCACTTTTGTGTTTGTGTGTATATGTGTGTTCTGTTTAATCCATCCCATTGTGGTTCTCAACCTCACAAGGCCTGCAGGGGGCATCCAGTGCATAGGGAAAGGGGGTGCGAGGCTCCTGGCCTGTGCTCCAACCTCCTGGGGCCTGCAGAGGGCATCTAGTGTCTAGAAAAAAATGGGTTGTGTGGCCTGTGGAAGTGGAGCTCTGGTCTGAGGAGCCTGGGCTCTCTTATTCCAGAAAGGAGCTGGAAATGAGCAAGAAGCCTGATGACTCAGCTTCTGAAAGTTCCTGATCCTAGGAGGGGGTCTGCTTCACCCCGCAAATCCTTCTCCAAACCCTCTGTCCATATCCAGAGGGTCCTGGCCCAGCCTGCAGGGCAGAGCTTGTCCCTTTAGTCCAAGTGTGGGTAGGATATTGCACAGCACTTCTGGAGGTGACTGGACATCAGGATTGGGGGAAGTCTTGAGCAACAGTACACCCTCCTTCTCTGCCTCCTGTCCTCAGCCGCTTGAATGACTGCCTCAGCCACTGCCAGGATTTCCTGAACACCCCCTCTCCTTCATTTTCTGCAGTTTGGGCCACTCTGGGCCCCAGGGTTTCTGGGCCTGGACTGAGCTTTCTCAGGAGACGTGCAGGAAACAAGGGCCTCTGAAACCAAGCAGAAAGTGACCTGTGTCGCTGGTGATGAGCCTGGTGGGTAGGGGGGCCAGAGGGAAGGCAAGGGAGGCTACATGTAACAGGGAGCTCTGCAGAGCCTTGAGGATGGGTGAGGCAGGAGGTAGGACATTCCAGGTGGAATGAACAGCAAGCACAGAGGTTCGGGAAGGACAGGGCTTTGTGATTAATCCTGATGTGGGTGAGGCAGCAGAAGGCAAGTGGTGTGAGAAGCTATGTATGTGGGGGTAATCCCTGGGGTACTTGGGTTACCTCCTGGTGATGCCATGCCCAGTGGTCAAAGTTCATGGAAGACCCCTGTAACCTTAATCAGGCAGGACCATCAGGGACCAGTATTCCCTGGGCACGAAGGTTTGCTTCCCTTAGCAGGCATAGAATGTCAACCAGCTGAAGTGCCAGTTGGAGGTAAAGGGAATGAATCATAGAGGAAGTGTGGCAAACAGAATTTAAGATTCCTCCCTCATGGTGTGCATGTCCTGTATAATCTCCTCGCTTTGAGGGGATCCCCTTGGCCTCTTGGCCTGTGAATATGATGGGATATCAGTGATGTGGTTAGGTTATGCTCTATGGCAAAAATGAAGGGGCTTTGCAGATGTAATTAAGGACTCAAAATCAGTTGACTTTGAGTTAGTCAAAAGGGAGATTACCCTGGGTGGGCCTGACCTAATCAGGTGAGCCCTTTAAAAAAGTGTCTAGGGCTAAGAAATAAAAAGCAGCAGCAGATGCTCTCATGTTGCCCTTGGAGAAGCAAACTGCCATGTTGTGAAGAGGGCCATGGAGCAGGGAGTTGCAGGCAGCTCTAGGAACTCAGGGCTTCAGTCCTAAAACCACAACTGTCAACACCCAGTGAATTTGGAAGAGGACTCAGAGCCTGAGATGAGATGGCAGCCTGGCTGACACCTGAGATTAGCCTGGTGAGGCCCTGAGCAGAGGACCCAGTTAACCTGTACCCAGATTGTTGACCCACAGAAACTGTGAGATAATAAATCTGGATTGTTTGAAGCTGCTGAATTTGTGGTGATTTGTTACACAGCAATAGAAAACTAATATAAGAGAGAAGTAATAAATTCTAGTTAAGCCCCAGGACTAGTTTTGGAACTACTGACTACAGCTTTTATTCATATTTCCTTCCTGGCTCTGAAATGTCTCCATTTCTTTAACTGACTCCTCTTTTCTTTCATCCTCCTTTATTCCATTCTTGAATATAGGTTGTTGTGGTAATATTACTACTACTCACCAAGATTCTGGTTTGCTTATCCTTCTGGCAGTTGCTCCCTTGAAGTTAGGCATGGAGGTATGACCCACTTTGGCCAATGAAATGCGTGCAGAAATGGCACGTGCCATTTGTGGATAGAAGCATTTAAGGAAGGGTTCCCCTTGCTGTCTTGCCTGGCTGGAGTCATCATGGAAACATGTGTTGAGATGAAAGAACACGCCAAGAGATCAAAGCAGCCTGGAATGTTGAGCCACCACATGGAGTACAGCTGTGCTAGAGATTGCCTAGACTCACAGCAGGCTTGGTATGTGTGCAGCATAGAATTTTGTTGTGTTCAGCCACTCAGATTTAGGTGTCATTTGTTATTGCAGCATTACCCAACTTATCCTGACCAATCAGGTGTGCTGCTGGTGGTCACCAGGTGTTGTAGAATAGAGAGTTGAGATTACAACAAAACTAGAGGAGGAGTGGATGTCATTCTGAGTTCTTGGATTTAGATTTGGCTTTTGCTATGGGCTGAACTGTGTCCCCTAGAATTCATATGTTGAAGCCCTAACCCTCGATGTGACTATATCTAGAGATAGGGTATTTAGGAAGTAATTTAGGTTAAATGAGATCATAAGTGTAGGGCTCTAGTCTTATAGGACTGTGGCCTTCAAAGAAGAGGAAGAGAGAGAGAGATCTCTGCCATGTGAGGACCTAGTAAGAAGGTGGTCATCTACATGCCAGGAAGAGAGCTCTCAATAGAAACCTACCATGCCGGCACCTTGATGTTGAACTTCTAACCTCCAGAACTGTGAGAAAATAAATTTCTGTTGTTTAAGCCACTCAGTCCATGGTATTTTATTATGGCAGCCCAAGCTAAGACAGGTGTGGTAATTGCTAAGGCTCTGAAGAGTCTCTGTTTGGGGAGCAGTGAATCTTTTTGGTTGTATAAACAAAAGTGATCTTATGTTAGGTGACACCCTTAAAATGTTAAGTCTAGGGTTTGGTAAGAAGGATGCATGTTGATGTTGGACAGCTGTAGGGTGGACTATCAAGGTATTTATCTTTTTTTTCACTGCCCACAATCTTAACCCTTTTCTGTGTTTGAGGAATTTCCTATTATATTAGTCTTACTCACCAGTAGATGTTGCCTTCCATCGTAGAATCCCCAAAGGATTACATTCAGCTCCCTGAATCCCAATAAAATATCTGTCTTGCTTACTATTGTACCGTCAGCACCCAGAACAGTGCCTGGCGTGAATAACTATTTCTGGGTTCCAGACAGTGATGTAGCATCACTTTAAACACAAGGGTTTGCCAGGGCTGGGACTCTATGTCATGGCAGCCCTAAGACCATTGGGGACCCTGTGTTAACAGATGCTCTGACACTTAGGGCTGCCATGCCAAGAGGTGCCATTTACATAGACTACATGGAAAATGGTGTTCCTGGAGTGGTGCATCGCTGCTGTCCTGCCTGACAGGCTTGGGTGTTCCTGACGGTGATAGGATTTCCCAAGAGGAATGGTGGCCTGATAGTAATGGGGGGACCTTGACATGAATGGGGTTCCTGTCAGCAGTGGGGACACCAATAGGTGATGGGATGTCCTGCCAGGATTCCTGAATTGATGGAGAGCTTTACAGTGTTGGGTCCCTGGTAGGAAGGGGTGTCTTCCTCTTGGGGGAGGATCCTTGAAATGATGGTCTGACAGGTATGAGTTCGGCAAGGTGATTGTGGTTTTGATGGTAATGGGTCCAGATTTCCAGTGAGTGCGAATCTGAGACCCAGAACTCTGGGGGGTGGGGTGGGTGGGGGGTGGGTCCTATTGTCTGATAGGGCAGTGTTGAAGCTGCTGGGGTTACAGCCATCCTACTTCAGCTGGGTTGGAGCCCAGGGCAGCTCAGGTCTTATACTTCCCCTCTGGAGCCACGGAAGACTCAAAGGTCCTAGGAATAGAAGTGGGCTGGGAGGTCTGGCTCCCCCATCTACTCTGATCCTCAGAGGTTCCACCTCATGCTTGGCCCCTCAGGAGATGGAAGCAGCCCTCAGAAACGGTCCTTCAGGATCTGATCCCACGCTTGCAGTCCCCAGAAGCTCTGCCCTGCAGGGGCCCCAGCCAGGCTGGCTCAGAGGCCCCCTGAGAGGCCCACTCCTTCCAGAAGTCCCGCCCACAGACCCCTAGTCCTTCCCCTATCCCTGCCCTCCAGATCCCAACCCTGCCCTCCATTCGTCCTTTCCTTTCAACATTACCAGGTCCTGGCCGCTGCTATTCCCCTGGGAATGGAGGTAAGAAGGTGGGCATAGTTGTAGGCTGAGCCCCTTCTCCACTGCTCCACTCCTGGAAAAACTGAGGCCTGAGGAGACCTTGAGAACCTGTGCCCACTTCCTCCTGGAGGCTCTGGGGAAGCAGGCTCCCCTTCTGCTGGAGAGGCCGGCCCAGGAGGCCTCCAAGGGGCATATCTGTGTCTGAGCTCAAGGGCTGGGGTCCTGCCTGAGACCTTCAGCTTCTTCTCTTGTTTTTTTCCCAGCTCTTCCTAGGAAGCCAAGCCTTTCTACCCCATCTGGACATCCCAGCCCCCAGCCCTCAGCCTAAGTGCTACCCATCAGGCAGACGGGCTGCCGTCTCGGCTTTGCCACTCACCAGTTGAGTGGACTTGGGAGATCACTCTACCTCTCTGTGCCTCCATTTCCTCATACATAGAATGGGACTAGTGATCCCCACCTCATAGGGTTGTTTGAGGATGCAATGATAATGCACATAAAGGACTCAGCTTGGAGCCTGGCGCATGGTCAGCACCTCAAAGGAACGGTTTTCCCTGTTCTCTGAGGGCCACTTCCTCAGACCTGCACCTGCTGTACTATTTCCCATTTTTATTTAGGAGGTGGATCAACTTAGAGAGGTGGTATGTGTGGTAGCTGAGTCAGATTCTGGAGCCCGTCTGCCCAGCCAGGATCCCCAGCTCTGCCACTTTACCGGCCATCCAGCCTGGGTAAGTTATTTAACCTCTGCACCTCAGTTTCCTCAGCTGCAACGTAAGAATGATAATAGCACTTAAAGCAGTGCCAAGCACCTAGTAAGCACTAGTGGTGATATAGCTAGTACTACAGAGCCAAGTCCTCCCACGTGGACAAAGCCTCAGGGGCCATCACGAAAGTTCTCTGACCAGAAAAGTGCCTGTTTCTTCTGACAGAGGGCCTCTTGGAGGAAACTCCCCACTTGGGAGTCCTGCTCCCTTGTGAAACTCTTATTCCCAAGGTTTTCTGGCTGTTTCTGAGTTTCCCGGAGGCCAGAGAAGGGAGTATGTGGTGGAGGCTTGCCGAGAAATTGAACATGAGATGATGAAAATCTGATCAAAACCGTATGGAGCTGGCTCTGACCAAACACTTAGCCATGTAACCGAGACAGCCCCCACCCCGAGAACTGGATGTGCTCCAGGTGTGAGCAGTGGTGGGGTAATCGTGAGAAAGGGTCATGTTCAATTCCATTTTCTGTTACTCAGATGCGTACTAGGCCTTGTTCTGCGCCAGGCCCTGGGCAGAGCAATGTTGGCAGTGGCAGTTCCCTGGGAACTCTATCAGGGAGCATTTTTTTGGGGAGGGCTGAGAGGCTTGTGTGATCTCAGTTCCCCAACCAGGGATTGAATTGGGGTCCCGGCAGTGAAAGCACCAAGTCCTAACCACTGGACCATCAGGGAATTCCCCCCATGGATAGGAAGATTTTTGTCCGCCATAGAGGTGGACAAAAAGGCTGGAAGCTCCCTAAGTAGGGATGTCAGCTCCCTTTAGGGAGATGTTGGCTGCTGGAACCACAGGACTTCAGGTAGGGAGGTGTCACTCAGCTGCCCGCCTTAAACCTGTAGCAAGTGCCGTGTGCCTGAGAGAGGAAGGTGTCTACTTAGAGGCAGGCAGCAAGGCCCCCATATCCTGGTTAGGGAGCTAGGAGTCCACCCCACCCCTCAGAGAGCAGGCAGCTTCATCATTGTCAGGTAGGCAGGCCCGTCAGAACTTGGAATAAAGACTCAACACTTGTCAGTGAATCATAGTGAAACAGGGCAGGTGTTGATTAGATGAAATCAGAGTGCTGAGAATGTTTAAGTGGATCAGGACAAGTCACAGGTTGCTGGGCTAAGCCCTCCTGTGTCTGGCAGGGAGATAAGGGAAAAAGACCTAGTGTCTGGGAGGGTTGGTGGCTGGGGGTGGGAAAAACAGGGAAGGAGAAAGCCGGGAGGAAAGGCTCTGGCTGGAGAAGAGGTGGGGAGGGCTCAGGCTTCTTCGAAATTCTTCACCCTCCAGGCCTCCAGGGTCCAGCAGGGGGCTGTTCCAGCCACTTCACCAGCACCTGGATTATTTTCTTTCTTCCTGAACCTCAGCTTCCCCTTTATTCCCAGAGGGTGGTCCCTGCGGCCCCGGGAAGTGAAGACTTTCCTTTCTTTCTATTTTTTAAATAAATGTATTTATTTATTTATGTATTCATTTATTTTTGGCTGCATTGGGTCTTCTTTTCTGCGCGCGGGCTTTGTCTAGTTGTGGTGAGCGGGGGCTACTCTTCGTTGCAGTGCGAGGGCTTCTCATTGAGGTGGCTTTTCTTTGTTGCGGAGCAAGGGCTCTAGGTGTGCAGGCTTCAGTAGTTGTGGCATGTGGACTCAGTAGTTGTGGCTCACGGGCTCTAGAGCGCAGGCTCAGTAGTTGTGGCACACAGGCTTAGTTGCTCTGTGGCATGTGGGATCTTCCCGGACCAGGGCTCAAACCTGTGTCCCCTGCATTGGCAGGCGGATTCTTAACGACTGTGCCACCAGGGAAGTCCGAGTGGGGACCTTTCTGAATGTGCATGACTTTGGGGAGACTGTGTGAATGCTGGGGAGGGTTAGCCTAAGACCCAAAGATTTAGGAATTAAGTCTTTGTTTGGAGGGGCTCTTAAAAATGAAGCCTCCCATCCCCCACCTGACAGATGGGGGGAAGTAAGGTCTTGGAGGGGGCAGTGAGAAAGGGACTTCCCCAGAGTTGCACAGTCAGGGGCAGAAACAGGATTGGGGGATTGGGGACCGGGCATTGAGCTCATGACCTGTTCCTGCATCCCCTCCCCCCCACCCCCCACCACCTGTGGCAGTGTCAGGGAGGTGGTGTCCAGGTGCCTCTCTCCTGTTAGCACCTCCTCAGGGCTCCCACCCTCACCTTCTGTACTCCATCTGTGTGTTTCTGCAAGTGTCCATAGTGTGGGTTTGTGTCTGCCTCTGTGGCAGGCTGAACTTTGCTTGGTTTCACTGGGGACCCAGAAGGATTTGAGGGGATGTACCCCACCTTACACCTGTGTCTGTCCTCTGCCTGCTGTGGTTCAGGGCACAGGTCCAAAGAGTGTCCACAGCTGTGACCTCTGGAACTCCATGGTTGGCTGACTTAATGGATGGATGAGTTGGTGGGGGGGTGGGTGGATGGATGGGTGGAGGTCTAATGGATGCAGAGACAGCTAGATGGATGGCTGCATGCATGCATGAATGGATGGGTAATTTCCCCCAGGTAGCGGAGCCAGATTTCCTGGCTATACCAGTTGTTCTTGCAAACTATCCCCATTCCACCCACTCCTGTGACTCCAAGACCTGATTTATCTGAGGCTCTGGACACCTCGTCCTAGGAGCAGAGGTAAGGAAGAAGCTGCCATGCTCTCAGCTCAGTGAGGAGGGGCTGGCACAGCCCCTCACTGCTGCTTCCCTTCCAAGTTTGCCCAAGCCTGCCCAGGCCTGCTTTTGTTACCAGATAAGGTATATGGTGTAGTGGTGGCCCCTGTTCCCAGGAGAGGATGCTCAGTCTGGTGTACTAGCTGTCATCCCAACCCCAGGGGCACAGACTTGCTGCTCCCAGCTGGACAGGCCCTTAGGGGCCATAGTTGGGCAACCAGCCAGCTTTCCCAGAGGACATCCCGAGCACGAGGAGTTCATTCCTCCCAGAGCAGTCTTGTGAGATGTCCCAAGAGTCGAGGGCTTTTGTCTCCCAGAGCTGAGACTCCTTCCCTGTGACTCCTCTGGTCTCAGTGTTGCCTTGGCCCTGGAGCCCATGTGGCTACGAGGTGGTGGGGGTCCCCCCATGCTGAATCTCCCCAGCTCTCTGGCTGTTCCTTTTTCCTTCCTCTCCCACTCTGACCTCTGGCTCCCAGGTCTGTCTGTCAGTATCCCTGGGAAGCATGGCCCCAGGATTGCCACGTGGACCCAGACGGGGCTGGACCTGGCCCAGAAGAGGGCTGGACTGGAGGTCAGATTCTATATGGACAGGTGGGCCCTCACCTCTGGCTGCTGACCCTTTTCTTACATATTTATCTGCTCTCAAGACAAATATTTATTGAGTGACTATCTTGTGCCAAGCCGTGTACTTCATACCAGGGAGACAGTGGAAACCAAAATAGACAAGATCCCTGTTCAGCAAGGCTGACAAACTAGCAATTATAACTCAGCTCCTTGATTGCTGCAAGAGGAGAGGAGCAGAGGGCCCTGGGGGCTTGGGAGGGAGGGAGGCTGCCTAACCCAGCATGGAGTCAGGGAAGGCTTCCTGGAGGAGGAGTCATCCAGACCCAGATAGGAAGCCAGGCAGGCAGAAGAGAGAGAAGAGTGTTCCAGACAGAGGGAATGGCTTGGGTGGATGGGTTTTTTCTCCCCAGGCAACAGAGTTGGGCCTCCTGGCCCTCACCCAGCCATGAGAGCTGGTTCCCAACAACTCCCTTCCCCGCCCCCAGTGACACCAGATCCCTGAGACACCTGGATGCTTGAGCACCTGTCCTGGAGGGCAAAAACTCAGAGGCCTGAGAGAGTTTGGGTCATTCAGGGGATGGGCACAGGTTTAGTGTTGCTGAGCTGTGGAGTGTGATAGGGCTGTGAGGAGACGTGAGGTGGGGCCCTGATCATGGGAGCTGATCCTGAGAACACAGCATATTAGGTGGAGGTCGATGAGGACGTTGCTTGGGCTGCAGGGTGGAAACTAACCCGGCCATTCCACCTCCCCCTTCCTATCACAGTCCTCCTGGACAGACAGCAAACAGACAGCAGACAGACGGATTCATGGGTACCAGCTGGGTTTTATTGGAAACGCTGCAGTCTGGGCATGGAGAAGTTGTGCTTCCACCACACTCATCCACACTCACACTCACACTCACACTCCTGCCCCACCCCAGCTGGGTCAGGTCTGGTGCAGGGGAGCAGGAGACCTGGTCCTCCCTTCTGGTCCTTGGTTCCCCAGGGCTTCAGTGATTCACATTCTTTCCCTCAGACACAGGGCTCCCTCTGGGGCTATCATGGGCTACCTGCTGTAGCGCTTTCCCTGGGGGAGGAAGGAGAGGCAAGGTCATGGGCTGGGGTCTTGGGCAGGGGCTTGGAGGGAGGAGGCAGGGCTGGGGAGGGCCAGGCTTGCCTTGGCTGAGTTCTTCTGCAGTCTGCGGATGATGCGGCCCACCCAGGGCTGGTCTGGGGGTGCACAGAGCTGGTGACCTCTCAGCGTGGTGAACCTGGAGACAGAGGTCAGAGGTCAGAGGAAATAGAGCCCTGGAACCCAGCTTCCTGGCAGACCCTGGTGTGAGGGGCAGCGGCTGGGGACCACACCCGGGAACCTGTTTCAGGGGCTTAGAGATAAGAAGGTGGGGGTGGGTTTCCCCAGGGGCTGATGGGGGAGGTGAGGTTAGTCAGGCTTGTCCCGCAACTCACACAACGGCAGACACCCTGCAGCCATTGTTGATGAGCAGGTAGCGATAGGCTCGCACCAGGAATCCAGGAATGGGGCGCTGGGCCACAGACAGGCAGCAGTCTTCAGCGTCGTTGGCATCTCCCAGAGCTGGGGTAGGATTAGTGTCAGGGCACAGGGACACTGAGGAACAGAGGCCACAGCCCTCACTGGCAGTAAGGATGCCAGTCTGTGTGTGGCGGCAGCTGGACCTGATTGATATTCGCTAAATATATTGAAGCACTTCTGAGCAGTTCGGCAAATGACCGCTGTCCTGAGCCCCACAAATGCCCTCCTGCTGCCCTGATCACCCCAACTTCTCTCCCAAGTCTTTTCAACTTCCCCACAAATGAAGGGTTCACGCTGGTTACAGAGTCAGTGGGGGGAAGGATGTGGGGTAGGGAAGGGGGTGGGGTGGGTAACAGGAGGGTGACATTAGCAGAACTTAGGAGTTGCTAAATTTTTTGACCACTGTTAAATTTTTTGACCCTTCTTAGATCAGTGTCTCCCATTCCCTCCACCTTAAGAAAGTATATACTGTTCTCTCCCGCCTGGGAAACTGAGGCAGCAGGAAATAGTCCCTGAAGAGAGGCGGGTAGTCATAGGCCCTGGATACACCAAGAGACAGATACACATTGGAATTCAGGAGCCCAGGTACACCACCACTCACAGGCACACACATGGGGCACAACCCAGGTACACTGAAACATGCAATCCTAATTCACAGAGTCCCTCACGTCCAGCGCCAAGCAGTCTGAGCCCTAGACACCCCTGCTACTTGCCCCCCACCCTGAGGCTCCCCTCAGCCTTACCAGGGGAGGTCCAGAGAATCAGCAGGCTGAGGGCTAGTAGTGCAGCTGCATGGGATGCCATGGAGGATGAGCGGAGACTGACTGCCAGCAAGCTGTGAGCGTGAGTGAATCTGGGCAGAGTCTGTGTGAAGCCGAGGCCTGGCTGGGAGTGGTGAGAGTGCCGAGAAGTGCGGGGTGTGAAGGGGTCTGGGAATGTGAGAGTGGACGAAGCTGGAGGAAGCTGCCACTTCCACCCATTTATGGCCCGGAACTTTCACTTTCTCTGCTCAGAAATTCCCCTCCAAGTCCGTTCTGTGGATTCCCCTCTGCCCCCCTCTTTCTGAAGGAAACTGACCCTGCCCTCCCTCTTTTCTTCTCTTCTGCTTTCCTTGGCTTCAGCTCTAAGAACCTAAGCAGCCCGCAGTCTGGCCAAGAGAAGGGGACCTTGTGCTGTCAGCTCCAGATAGAGAGTCTGCACTATCACCTCCCTGGTGGCATTTGTGTCATCAGCCACAGGGCTGGCCTCTAGAGGTGATGGTTGGGATGGAGGGGCCCGAGTGAGGAGCTGCGTGTCCTTCCCTAGGTTTATCCCTTATCCTCACTCTCTTCTCTGTGGTTCTTCTCTCTGGTGCTGGTGGTGATGAAGAAGACTCCCTGGTGCCCTCAGAACAACCGTGGAGCCTGGGGTAGCCTCCCCAGGTCATTACAGTGCCTGCCCACCCATGGTCTGGGAACCAGTTTCTCCCTTGAGACAAGCAGAGTTGAGAAGGAATGTTCCTTGGAAGGAGGCCCACCACCTCTTCCCACATCTCAAGCCTCTGGGATTCAACCTCCTGACTCAGCAGCACTGTCCCTTTCTCGAGTTACCATTTTCATATGCCCAACACCTAGTTCAACAGAACAGCTGGAGGGAGCCTGGCCTGGCATAACTCCCTTCATCTTTCCCTTCCTCTGGATCCTGGAAACCAAGAGGGGATTTCTAAGGAGAGGGGGCTGGCCAGCTCATATTCACACAAATCCCCCAATTCCAAGGAATAGACAGATGAGGGAGGGGACAAGTGATTTCCCATCCTTATGAGAAAAACCAGAGATAGATCAGAAGAGAAGTCCTGAGAAGAGAAATTAATATGTGGGACACCCATTCACCCATCCCTACCCAAGCTCTGAACCCTCTTTTGGATGGGAGAGTGTTTCACTCATAAGTTTCTGACTTATTTTTCTTTCCATCCATTATTTATTTTTGGCTGCGTTGGGTCTTTGTTGCTGCGCGCGGGCTTCTCATTGCGGAGGCTTCTCTTGTTGCGGAGCATAGGTGCGCGGGCTTCAGTACTTGTGGCTCGCGGGCTCTAGAGCGCAGGTTCAGTAGTTGTGGCGCACGGGCTTAGTGGCTTCGCGGCATGTGGGATCTTCCCGGTCCAGGGCTCGAACCCTTGTCCCCTGCACTGGCAGGCAGATTCTTAACCACTGCGCCACCAGGGAAACCCTAGGAAGTAGTTTTTATTATTATCATATTATTATCTCTTTTAACGCATAAGGAATGAGGCTCAGAGCACAAGGTCACGAAGCAAATAAGTGTCTTGAACCGAGG
>NW_006798684.1:294737-297773 GCF_000442215.2 Lipotes vexillifer | reverse complement strand
TTAAGATTTACACTCTTTCCTACCATCCCACACTGCCTGTCACAGAACAGCACAGGGGAGTGAGGCTCTACACATAGCATGCCTAGGTTGGGATTTAGATTACATTACTTGCTAGCTGTGTGACCATGTGCAAAGTATCTAGTTTCTGTGTCTTAGTGTCTTTATCTGTAAAAGAGGAATGGTAATAGCTTTTAATTCTTAGGATTAACTGAGGTAATCTGAGCAAAACCCTTAGTTTAGAGGCTGGTACACAATAAACACTCAATATTAACCATTATTATTATTCTATCCTTTTATTCAGATGTCTGTCAGTGCATCTATCTCTCCATCTTTCCATGGATCCTTCTCTTTATGGTGGTTCTGATTATTCTCTGTTGCCCCACCCCTGTCCATTCTCCACTCTTCTCTGCCCTGCTCTGTTCTCTGGAAGGGTGACCTCTACAGACAGTATTACTCAGGATCCCTTATCCTTTAGCTTCTGTTTGGGCTTGGCCATGGGAGGCAGCAGCAGGAGATAAGTGGTAGGAGAGAGAGGTTGGGGTATTAATTCTCCAAATCCTTCATCTTGCTATAGTTCTGACAGTGAATAATTTACTCTGTGGCAGTTGTTCTTAAAGAGTGGTCTTCGGGGGCTTCCCTGGTGGTGCAGTGGTTAAGAATCCGCCTGCCAATGCAGGGGACACGGGTTCGAGCCCTTTTCCGGCAAGATCCCACACGCTGTGGAGCAACTAAGGCCATGCGCCACAACTACTGAGCCCGTGCTCTAGAGCCCACGAGCCGCAACTACTGAGCCCACGTGCCACAACTACTGAAGCCCACGCACCTAGAGCCTGTGCTCCGCAACAAGAGAAGCCACCGCAATGAGAAGCCCACGTGCTGCAACGAAGAGTAGCCCCCGCACACTGCAACTAGAGAAAAGCCCGCGCGCAGCAACGAAGACCCAACGCAGCCAAAAAAAATAATAATAAAAATAATAAAAAAAAAAAGAGTGGTCTTCGGACAGCAGCATCAGCATCACCTGGGAGCTTGTTAGAAATGTAAATACTCCAGACCTACTGGAGCAATCCGTATTTTAACACACCCTTGATGACTCCGATACGTGCTGAAGTTTGAGAACCACTGATCTACAGTTAGATTCTTTTGGGCTGCCTCCTCTCCATGGGTTTATCTCTGAGGCTCCCGAAACACTGTTCCTTCCTCTGGCCCCTTCAGGCCTTGGTATGGTAATTGTTTCCCACTATTGCGGAACCCTGAGTGTCTCACTCTTCCATGTTGGTTCCTTAATCTTGACCCCCACCTCTTAAATAGCCCCTTTATTAAAATCTTTGTGGTTAGACTTTTTTTGAGTGTGCCATCTGTTTCCTGCCAGGATCCTAACTGATACAGTAAATGGTACCAGAAGACATCCCAGGAAATAGATTTCGAAAATGGGATCCTGGGATTGCGTTGCTCATATATTTGCTGAGTGCACAAACCTCCTTGCATGGGGAAAGAGGACTCGAGTAATCCAGAACATGAAGAAGCATCACCATCTCTTAAGACTATCACTAAGTGAGGTGCAGTGTGGGATGCTGATGGAGGGAAAGACATTAGGAGGTAAAATGCCTCAGGTACTTAATTGCTATGGCCGCAAATGGTGATTTCAAATGGTCATTACATATATGGTTGGGTGGGCTGCCTGTTTCTGATTGTGCTGGCACAATTACATAAGAAAAAGAAAAGTTTAAGAACATGAAATTCTATAACTGATTCACTTTGTTATAAAGCAGAAACTAACACACCATTGTAAAGCAATTATACTCCAATAAATATGTAAAAAAACAAACAAACCAGTAAAGGTTAAAAAAAAAAAAGAACATGAAATTCTAATTCAAGTTATGGGTAGAGATTCAGACAACTTCTATGGAATTTTTTAAAATTGAAGTAGAGTTGATTTACAATGTTGTGTTTCTGGTGTACGGCAAAGTGATTCAGTTACATATATATCTATATATCTATTCTTTTTCAGATTCTTTTCCATTATAGGTTATTACAAGGTATTGAATGTAGTTCCCTGTGCTCTACAGCAGGTCCTTGTTGTTTATTTATTCTATACATAGTAGTGTGTATCTGTTAATCCCAAGCTCCTAATTATTTATCCCCCTTCTCTATGGAATTCTTAAGTCATCTTTAATTTATGTGATCCATAGCCACATGGCAGATATGGCTATGGATCAAGCCCCAAAACTGATTGTATGTGTGGTAGAGTTGCAACACCGGATAAATGCACAGCCCCACCATATTCCTAATACTAGAATCAGCGCACTCCTGGGAAGGAGAAGGACTCTGAGACTTGGAATGGGGACATTTAGGCAGAGATGAACAAAGCTGAGAATTTTGGACCTTTAAATTCCCTTAAACCTTCCTTGCTGGTAGAAGAACATCCCTCCCCCTGCAAACCATGAATGATCCAGCCTTCCCATCCAGTAAAAAATGTTTTTAATAACTCCCTGGCAAAAGGCATGCAGGGGTCCTCTTCAGGACCCACCCTCACCACCCTTCATAGCCTCCAGGCCCATAGTGCGAGTTTGATTCTAACATAGCCTGGATGGGAATGTACAAGATATGCTCCAAGAACAATAGCATGTACACTGAAGGAGTTGCAAGAACTTGTCAACTCTATTGGGAGAATCTCGGGGACCAGTGTGGACAAATTTATTGATATGTATGCCCTTATCCAGGATTTGGGTATTACTGTATTAGCTGAGCACCTGGGAATGGTGTTAATAATCTGTTGAGTTGGTTACTGGAAGCCTGGACTCAACAGTGGCCTATGATCAATGAGGTTGGGGTGCTAGAACCTCACTGGCATATTGTAGAACAGTCTTCCTCAGAATTTGAGGTGCATATGATTCACTGGGGGGGTCTTATTAAACTGCAGATTCTGATTAAGTAAGTCTGGGTGAAGTCCAAGATGTGTTTCTAACAAACTTCTAAGTGGCTGATGCTGTGCTGGTCCTCAGAATATACCTTGAGTAGCAAAACAGAGGAAAGAGT
>NW_006798684.1:285262-294727 GCF_000442215.2 Lipotes vexillifer | reverse complement strand
AAGAGTGCAAAGGTTACAGGGATGGGAATGTTGTAGGCCCCTCTTATGTGCAACCACTAACTCTGAAGGGTCCAGGAAGATAATTCCTTCTCCAAGACCATAAAAAAAGCACTGGTGATGAGAACACTAACTATGAAAAGCACCGTAGTGGTTTCTTTTTTTTTAAAAATAAATTTATTATTTTTTTAAAATTTATTTTTGGCTGTGTTGGGTCTTTGTTGCTGCGTGCGGGCTTTCTCTAGTAGCGGCGAGCGGGGGCTGCTCTTCGTTGTGGTGTGGGAGCTTCTCGTTGCGGTGGCTTCTCTTGCTGTGGAGCACAAGCTCTAGGCACGTGGGGCTTCAGTAGTTGTGGCTCGCGGGCTCTAGAGCACAGGCTCAGTAGTTGTGGTGCGTGGACTTAGTTGATCCGCGGCATGTGGGATCTTCCCGGACCAGGGCTCGAACCCGTGTCCCCTGCATTGGCAGGTGGATTCTTAACCACTGCGTCACCAGGGAAGCCCTGTAGTGGTTTCTTTAGTAGGCAGGAGATGAGGATGGGAGATGTTCTCTTGGGACTGGGCAATCTCATTTCAAGGAGAATAATGGACTCTGAGTGGTAGCGTCTAGATGCTCACCTTCTGAGCAATAAGATGAATGAAATTACTAAATAAGCTGCAGGGACAAGTGGTAATCATTGTGCTTTGCCCATAAGGATCTGTGGTGGTAGCTAATTGATCATAGTTTTCCTAGGAATGAAATAGATGGAAAACTTACTGACCCATATAAGTGTAAAATGTCTAGGCCTGGTAGGGAGAAACTTGATTCAAATTGTATTGGGGATTTACAGTGTTTTACCCATTTCCTTGACTTAAATCAGTTCCCCAGACCTGAAGCCCCTTGATTGGATGGTGGGGGGGTGGGAAGACTTGAGTCTTTTCACAGGTGGACTCTATAGATCTTTCTTCTAGTCAGTTGTTCTCAAAGTGTGGTCCCTGGACCAGCAGCATCAGCATCAGCTGGGAACTTGGCAGAAATGCAAATTCTTGGGCTCTGCCTCAACTCCATTGAATCAGAAACTCTGGGAGCGGCCTAGCAATCTGTATTTTAACAAGCCTTTCTGGTGATTTTGATGTATGCTAAAATTCAAGAATCACTTCTCTAAGCCTTCCCTAGAGAGATCTGTAGCTGTTTGCCAGGGTGGCTATGAATGGTGCACAGAAAATATTCAGATCTTTGGGGGATTATTAGATACTGTCTCATGTTAATACTAGTCTTGGGGACCCAAAACCCCATTGTGGTCCACTAGTCAGAGTAAGGGTTTACGGAGTTCAGGTGATAGAAGGATCTTGGTTCAGGTCCATCTCACAGTGAATCTGTAAGACCTATCCAGTGGTTATTTCTCTAGTTTCAGAATGTATAGTGGGAATAACTATACTGAGTAATTAGCAAGGTCTCCACACTGGTTCCTTGACCATGGAGTGAGGAAAATTATGGTAGGAAGGGCCAAGTGGAAGTCCTTTGAACTGTGTCTGCCCCACCATGTTCCCCCCTACAATAGTAAACTTAAAGCAATGCTTTGTTGCTAGAGAATGTGCGTAGAATAGAGCACCTTCAAAGGCTCAAAGATGCTTCAGCCCTTGGTACAGCATATTACAGCTAATAATCTAGCACGTGCCTTCTTTCTGTAGCAGTCACTTAAAGACCATTGAAATCCATTCCTTTTCAACTATAATGACAGAAATACACCTTCACTGTTTTACCTCAGGGATATTATCAGCTTTCCTGCTCTGATTATCATAAGATAATCTGGATATCTCACAGAATATCAAAGTAGTCCTTTAAACTGATGACATTATGTTTACTGGCACACAGGAAATAGCAGTTGCCCTAAATGCCTCAGTAAGACCTATGTATGTCGGAGGGAGAGAAAGAAGTCTTCCAAAAATTCAGGATCCTGAAACATAGGTAAAATTTCTAGGCTATTAGAGGTAGGGAGAAGCTGAAAACCAGTGATCTGGGGAAGGTTGCATATTTACCGCGAAGAGGCACAATGCTTATAGAGCTGTTTGGATTTTGGAGGCAACATACATCATAGTTAGGTGTAGTACAGCAAAATATTTATTGGATATGGCATAAAGCTGACAGCTTTTTTTTTTTTTTTTTTTTTTTTGCGGTACACGGGCCTCTCACTGTTGTGGCCTCTCCCGTTGCGGAGCACAGGCTCCGGATGCGCAGGCTCAGTGGCCATGGCTCACGGGACTAGCCACTCCGCGGCATGTGGGGTCTTCCCGGACGGGGGCACGAACCCGTGTCCCCTGCATTGGCAGAAGGACTCTCAACCACTGCGCCACCAGGGAAGCCCCAAGCTGACAGTTTTGAATGAGGCCCAGAGCAAGGAAGGGGTCTGCAGCAGGTCTAGGCTCTGGGGAAAAGTTGCCTGTCTACTTGGGCCTTATGACTCATAAATCCAGGGAGTTTCAGATTGTCTGTGGCAGAGAAGGGTGCGACAGGAGCCCCAGAAGGAGCATTACAGGAAAGACCCTTAGGGTGTTGGAGTAAGGACATACCTCTTCTGCTAACGATTATTTACTCTTTGAAAATCAGTCCTGATTTGCCACTGGGCCCTGGTTTAAAACTCGGACTATAGATCACCCAGTGACAACGCAACCTAGGGTGTTATCTATAGCAAGTCATATAGTTGGATGTGCATGGCCAGCGTTCCACTGTCAAAGGAACATTGTACATTTGAGACCATGTCTTAGAAATTTCAGAAGGCATGAGAAAAAGCGTGGGGAGGTGACTCAGATTCCTACTTTTATTGTTTTCTGCTTTTTCTTCTGATCATACTTACACCTTCATGGAGAAGTTTTCTATAAACAGTTAACAGAGAGAGGAAGTGTATGGTCTTGATTTTCAGATGGGTCTCTAAGGTATGCTGGCATCAGTCAAAAGTAGACAGTTGCTTACATTCAGGTGTGGCCCTGAAAGACAGTGGTGAAGGGAAGTCCTCTCAGTGGGCAGAATTTCAGGCAGTACATTTAATGTCCACTTTGTCAGAAGGAGAGATGGCCTGAAGTTTGGAGCTGTACAAATTCATGTGCAGTGGCTGCCCACAACAACCTTGCCCTCACCTCTGTAAATTGACCCTTCACTAAATTCTTTTCTATTAAGACTTTTGGGTCATGACATTTGTTTCCCTCCAAGATCTTATATGATACAAGAGTATAGTGCAGAGCTGGCATAAAAGTTTCAAATAAATTTCAATACTGTTTTCCTGGAATGCCTGTTGGGAAAGATCCTGAGAATCAGCAGCAAAGGGTGAAATAATGAAATAATAATAAACAAGGCATTTACACCACATTCATTCAATAAATATTTATTGAAGGCGTCCTATGTTCCAGACACTGCTTTTGGCACTGGGACACAACAACATGGGCCAGATAGTGTAGGGCCTTGTAGGCCATTGCAGAGTTTATGTTCTACTCTGAATGAGTTGGGGAACCTTTGGAGCGTTTTGAACAGTGACATGATCTGGCATGTGTTAAAGGCTCCCTGTGGCTGTCGGATGGAAGATAGACAAAAGTGGTGAAAAATGGAAGCCTGGAGACCAGCTTGGAGGCAATTGCAATAATCCAGGGAGGACATGAGGTTGCTGAGAGTTGGTGAGAAGTGGTCAGATTCTGGAAACATTTTGAATGTAGAGCCAGTGGGCTCTGCTGAGGGGTTCAGCATAGGATATGAGAGAAAGAAGAGAAAGAGAGACAGAGAAAATACTTCAAAGTTTTTGGCTTGAGCAATGTGATTGTTGGAGTTATATTTACCAAGACGTGGATGACTGTAGAGGAGTGGGTTTGTGAGAAGGTCAGGAGCCTTGTTTTTTAAAAAATTTTTATTGAAATATAGTTGATTTAGAATGCTGTGTTAGTCTCAGGTATACAGTAAAGTGATTCAGTTGTATATATACAGGGGACTGCTGGTCCTGCTGGTCTTTTTTAGATTCTGTTCCGTTATAGGTTATTACAAGATTGAGTATAGTTCCCTGTGCTATACAGATTCTTGTTAGTTATCTATTTTATATATAGTAGCATGTATATTTTAATCCCAAACTCCTAATTTATCTCGCCCTCCAGGAGCCTTGTTTTGACTTTTTAAGATGAAGCTGCATTTTGGACATATAAGTGGAGATGTTAAGTATGTAGTTGGTAGTATGAGTCTAGAGTTCAGGGGAGGGATTCTAGCTGAAGATAAAAATTTGGGAGCATATGGATGGTATTGGAAACCATAAGACAACGAGGTCATCAAGGGAGTGATTGTAGATAGAAGGGGTCAAGTTCCAAGGCCCGGAGCTCCCTAACACTGACAGATCAGGGAGAAGAAGGGGAATCGGGGAAGGTGACAGCTGTCAGGTGTTCTGATGGTACCTTCTATCATGGCAAAAAGGGGGAAGGCATAGGCCCTATGGGTGGAAGGTTTAAGGCACCAACTCCCCAGCCATTGGTTTAAATGATCCAGTGGTGGGGTGGTGGAGACCAGGGAGGTGGGTTTGAAACAGTTTCTGGCCACACCCATAGAGCCCTCAGTGTGCTACCTGCTTTACCTAGTTCACCCTCTTCTCAGCCACGTGGCCTTCATGGGGTTCCTGGTTCAGTGTGAGTTTTGGACAAATCTCCCAGCTCAGGGCAGTTCAGCTCATCTTGGCACCACACTCTCCCAAGGAGCCCGCTCAGCCTTCATGCTCCCTGGTCTGATCAAATCCATGCCCCAGGGGTGGGAGATCTTGGGTGGAGGGCACTTTAGCCATTGAGGCAGGTAAGACAGCAGCGAGGTCGGGAAAGTCAACCAAGGCCATGGTAGGAGTGGGAGTACCAGGGAGCAAACGATTGTGGAGAGCATCTCGATTAGATGCTTAATAAACGTTTGTTGAATGGATGAATGTGAGTATCAGGAGCTGTGTCCCTGGGGCTGAGTGTGACTGGTGTGCCCGTCATCCGTGTGTGTGTGTGTGTGTGTGTGTGTGTGAGAGAGAGAGAGAGCGAGAGCTGTGGCTCTGTGTCCACGTCTGTGCCTGATGTGTCTTCCCTCCCAGGCCTGCAGAGGGCGCACCAGCCTGGGAAGGGAGGCTCTGGAGTGGGCGCCGCTCTGGCTGAGGGGTGGGTGGGCGCTGGCGGGTGGGGGGTGCTCTAGCAAGAGCGGGGTGCGGCCCTGACCCGGCGGGCTGCTCAGAGAGACTGAGAAGGGCGTTGGACCCAAAGTCCGTGGGCCTGGCACGGCCTCCGGTGCTGTCCCCGCTCCAGGCCCCCGCTGGTCCCGAAGCCGAGAGTCCGGCCCCGGGTCCCAGCGCGCGGGTCCCGGCACACTGGCGGAACGTGCAGAAGGGAGACTCGGGTTGCGGGTGGGACTCGCAGCCCCAGGACCTGGGGTCGGCGTGGGTTCGGGAAGCCCCCGGGCGGCGATTACCCCGGGCCGAGCACAGCGGCTGTCCCGCCAAATCTCTGCCACTCGGGGCCCTGAATCCGCGGGTACTCGGCTGGGCAGGCTGGGACGCATGGGCGGCCGGAGGCCGGTGTTTTTCCGTGAGTATTTGTCTTCCCCACCCCAAGTATTCCCAACTTATCCTGAGGCCAGGGCGCCCAACGTGGAAGACAGGAAGCAATGTTTGTCTTAAAGGCTGAATGAAGTTCACATTACCTCCGGGACTTCCTTCGCAACATAAATAACCCGCACCCGATTGATTCCTTAAACCACGTAATTACGGTGCCAACTCTAAGAAAGGTTTCTTTCAACCTTTAGGTTGAAACCATAGGCTTTCAAGGTTTATTGAAAGCCTAACTGTGTGCCCGGCGCGACGCTCGGTGCCGGAAGATGAAGCGCTTTCACCTGGACAGGGACGGAAAACGAGTTTGTCCTGCTCATCAGTGGACATGGGAAAATTCTAGACCCCTGGTCTAGCATGAGACACATTTGAGGACAAATAATAAAGGGGGAAAAATAATCCCAGAAAGATGAAGGAAATGAGAACAGTAGTGTTCAACCCACAAGCCTGTTTGCCTTTGGAGGGCCGAGGACCGCGACGACGATGCTGCCTCCTAGTGGCGGAGTCGGGCAATGAGGCCAAGTGGAGTTTAACATCCCGTCCGCTGTGGGTATTCTGAACCGAAATTGGCGCCGGCTGCTCAGGTAATCACAGGTGGAGTTCGGTTATTCATTTAATATTAGATTGAAATTTATTATTAGCACAATACAGGACTCTAAAACAAAAGTCTTCAAGAACATGGCATCAGAGTTTCCCTGGGGTGTTTTTGTTTGCCACCAACTGGGAAATGGATTTCTTGAAGAAAATGAAGTTTTCAGCTTCCTGACATAGCTAGCTAACACAATCTCTGTAGGGGAACTGCAGAAGAGCCAACACTAGAAGAATACCAAATATAGGCATTAGAAAAAGGCTTGGCAATTTCAACATCCATAAAAGTGGTAATTCATCAGTCAAGATTGATGGCAAAGGAAAGATACATTGGTGATTTTTAACAAAATAGCATCACTTTGTCCCCAAATACAAGGATAAATAACACCTGGACATGCAAAGAAAAAGAACTTCACAAAAGAGGTCAGTTGAAGCTGAAGACATTTTCACAGGTAAATGATTAAAGCTAGGAAACAAATTAATTTTGAGCTTTCATAAATAGCAAGTATAGACCCAGTCCCCCTGACCTTCCTTTGCCATAAAGCTGGGCAGAAGATGCCAAATATGTCAGTGGTGCTGTGCTGATAGCCCCATAGTACCCCATTTTTGAAGATGTCAAAAGAAAAATCCTGTCATTGGTGATCATGTCTCTAATGACTGATGAGTAAAGAATGAAATAGTGGCTAGCGAACGTGTGGCCCAGGTACCATGGAGGGAGAGGATTGTTAAGAAATCTGGTTGCTCAGTTTGGAATTAGTTTCCAGTTCATATGACTGAGGTTGTTAAGACATTTCTATTAGCTGTAATTCTGGGAGCTCTTACTGGCCCCATCCATCCTTTACATTTGTGTCAAAGAGGCCCTTAAAGGATTTACAAAGAAGGAGTGAGCCAGGGGAAGCAGAAGGCTTCAGACTTTGAGGCAACACTGACAAGAGGGCGCTGGCCCACCGTTTCATAAGTGTGTGTGGGTGTGTTATCATTTCATGGAAGAGATAGTGCTAAAATCATTTGAAAACATGGTATTAGTAATTTTCTGAATGGCACTGGGGGTGACATTGTTAGAAGATAGTAATTACTGTTAAAGGAAATTCCAGGGGTTACAGTGAGTTTTCATGTTTGTGGGATGATGGTTTTGTAAATTTGGGGGATGACTGATGTTTGGAATTTTTTTCTTTTCAAATTTCTAGTAAAAGCCATTACTTGTCTTACTGTTGAACACTGGCAGACTAGTATTCAGTAAAATATTTCTTTTTACTGTATGCATGAGCATAACTTGGAAGTCCTCCAACTTTATAATTTCATTTTATGCTTTGTACTTATTTTTACTGAAATATTTACTTATCTAAACAGCAATCTTCTGGAAAGTTACTTTTATCTCCCCTCCCATTTGGGTCTTTTTGATTTGATGCCTTTATAAATGTATACACACACCAGAAACATTTACTTTATTTATTTTATTTTTATTATTATTTTTTTGGTTGTGCTGGGTCTTTGTTGTGGAGCGTGGCCTCTCTAGTTATGCCGTGCGGGCTTAGTTGCCTTGTGGCATTTGGGATCCCCGACCAGGGATCGAACCCACGTCCCCTGCATTGGAAAGCGGATTCTTAACCACTGGACCACCAGGAAAGTCCTTAGAAACACTTACTTTAGTTTTAGTTGGGGCTCAAGAAGGAGTGAAAATAAATTCCTGTGTTTAATTTGCCATCTTTACCCTGAACTCCTACTTGTCTTTGAATTCAGTGGTGTTGATCTTTCCCCCTGTGGTTTGTGTTTTATGGTTTTATGTTTAAGAAGTTCTTTTTCTACCTCAAGGTTATAACCACCCTCACCTATACTGTCTTCTATAACATATATTTTAAACATTAGGTCTTTAATCCTATGATGAAGTGTTTGAAAAATACTGAGGCTATGATAATGGGAAGGTAGAGGTATTTTAAATAAAGGAAGAACAATTTGAATCTTTAAGAAAAGAGTGACAAAAGGAAAGTAAGCACAGTACGCTACTTTGCTCTGCAGTGAACAACATTTACATGGTCATCATAATGTAAATTTTGATCATTGTCTAAATATAGTGGTAGAGCTATATTTAGAGGATAGGGTGACAGGAGAAGAGGGTTAGTAAGAGAGCTAAATCTCCACTTTTTATAATAGGAAGTCAATAGGTAACTTAAAAAAATTTATTTATTTGGTTGCGCTGGGTCTTATTGCAGCAGGTGGGCTCCTTAGTTGTGGCTCACCAGCTCCTTAGTTGTGGTATATGAACTCTTAGTTGCGGCATGCATGTGGGATCTAGTTCCCTAACCAGGGATCGAACCTGGGCCCCCTGTATTGGGAGCGCGGAGTCTTAACCGTTGCACCACCAGGGAAATCCCTCAGTTGATAACTTTAAAAATAGGTAAATGAAGGAACAGAGGTATGAACAAAGTATTTAGACATATGGCACTAAGTCCTAGAGGAAGTAGCTTAAGAGTTAAAAGTTGCAGGGAATGGTTGTTCAGAATAAATCTTTTGGTACTTTCTGATTTTTTTAAACCATGAGTATGTATTATTTGATTTTTTTGAATTGTGAATCTTACAGAAAGAAGAAAGAACAGGATAGTATTGTCAAAGATGAAGGCAGAAAAGGAGAGTAGGGACTCATTCTCTGATAAGATAGATATTATATTGCATGCTAATCAGGGCAGGGCTTGAGGCAAATACCAGCTATGCAGTGTGGCAGGATAATTTAGTGAAATACGAAGTTTTGTTTTGTTTTGCCTATGTTTTCCTTTTTTTCTCTTTTTGCTGATGATTTTCTTTTCTTTTTAGAGCAAGCAAGGGTTTTGCTAGGGCTGAGAGTAGTAGCACCCTGATATTAGAGTCCCTTCTGCCTTTGTAAAAGTCTAAAGCAAACCTGGGAAGAGGTTACACCTTGGAGGGACTGGGAAGAGGGAGGGTTTTGGAGAGAGTTCTTGAAGACTGTGGAGGGGATTGGTGTGTATGTCCAGCAAGTATGGGCAGTGGGCTTTAATCCTTGACTGAGATGAAGCAAGCAAGCCACCTGAGTAGATGGATCTGGGGAGATGTCTGGGGAAGCTAGGTCCAAGCCCGGAGGCTCTCATAGCTGAGCTCCCATGGCTCAAATGTGGCACAGAGCTAAGAGTTTGAGAGTACAGGACCTGGGGAGTCATACCTGCTGGGAACACAGGGGCCAAAGCATTCACTGGTGAGACTGATGTCCAATGATGGGATGATGTAGAGGGCATGTAGGAAGCCTCTCCTGTGCCTTGCTGTTTCTTTGACCTTTGATGGGACCCCAGGAATGC